>NC_133773.1:96886158-96892927 GCF_003597395.2 Chelonoidis abingdonii
TGGTTTTCACACCTCTACTGCTAGAACAGGGCCCCATCCTCCCTGATTGAACTAACCTCGTCATCTCTAGCTTGCTTGCTAGCATATATATACCTACCCCTGGAAATTTCCACTACCTGCGTCTGACGAAGTGGGTATTCACCCACGAAAGCTCACACTCCAAAACGTTTGTTAGTCTATAAGGTGCCACAGGATTCTCTGCTGCTTTTACAGATCCAGACTAACACGGCTACCCCTCTGATACTTGTTAAGAGAGAAGGAAACAGTAACCAAAAAAAAATGAAAAAGGTAAGATGTGGGGCAAACAGCTTCTAAGGAGTTAAGATACCAAAGGCAGAGCCATCAGTTCAGAAGAAGCTATCTGCTTATTCCTGCCAGCTGGCAAGGTGTACTCGTACAAAGGATGAAAGCCTAGGATCAAAGGAGATCCTAAATCTTAAAGATGCTGGCCTTGGTAAGGTGTCAGAGAGAGCTGATCTGCAAGATATTCCTATCTTTGGATAGGAGAAGTAGACTAAGCTGGATCCACTTAAGCTATGGATAGAGAGGTTGAATTTAGATGAGAAAATATGCGAATAGAACTTTTTGTTTTGTTAACCTATTTTCCTAAATGCTTCATTCCCTTTGGCAATTAAATTCTACTCTGTTTTGAAGATGCTGCTTGTGAGTCACTTTAATGAGCTGCTGTCACAGGACCCTGGAGACAAAGGCTGTATAGGAGCCAAATGCAATTGGGACTGTTAGTTTAACACAGCTGGAAAACAGGGTGCTTCAGCCCAGAGATTTGAATCCAAAAGAGATAGGGTTGCATGATTCCACCAAGCAAGAGCTAAAAGTAGTGAAACTGGTCATTACAGGCATGCGTTCAAGAGGGAGTACAGGGGGGTCTAAGGCACAGCTTGCCCTGTAACCGTGACAGAGATGTCTACAGGGGCTGTAAAAGTAATGCCTGTAATCAAACTGTGCAATTTCAATTTAAAAAGCAAAATAGGTCCTAGTTCAGAAATGACTGAACAACCATCTGATGGCTGTTAAATGTTTTGTATGCATGAGCTGCTGAGCTCTGTCCAGTTTGTACTGGGCAATATGGCATACTTGTTGGCAGTCTTAACAGAAAGGCCAAGTCTTGAATAGCCGTGGAAGCAGATTCAGGCCTTCTGCATCGTGCTTCACGTAGACGGACCTGTGCCTATGCACAGCCCTGTTGACTGTGGCTGTAATGAGACTCTGCTCCTCTAGAACTAGCTTCCACAGGCACAGATTGGTGCCTTGTTCTCTCACCTAAATGTGGTCCCTCCAGCTCAAGATTGAGGGATATTGGTGGGGCAGAATGGAGAATGCAGAATTCACAACCATTGCTTGGGCTGTACGTATTCTTTGGAGAAAGAAAATACTTCAATTTTTACCTGTTATGCACTAAAAATTCAGTTTAAAGTATTTTTAAAGTGAATATGTCACCTCATTGTCATGCACTTGGGATCTATATCTAGAGCATAACATATAGTCAATGGAATTTAAGCATAGGATTAACTTTAAGCATGTTTTTAAGTACTGTCCTGAATAGGGATAGATATAAGCATATGCATAAGTGCTTTCCTGAATCAGGGCCAAAGCTCACATAAAACACGTCTATAAACAGCAATATACAGTTAGAAATGAATGCTTCTTATAGTAACTGTATACACAGTAAAGTAGTTAAAAAAATCCTTCTCCTAGTTTTGTATTTATATCTGTTAGATGCCATTTAAAATTCAGGCTCAAAAAGAAAAAAAAATTAATCCAATCTATAAACTTTGTATCATACTACTAAAGCATTATTTTATTATTTCTGCTTTTCTGAAAGGTTTTAATTCACTGACTGATCTGTTCCAGACACCTTGAGTCATTTCTCAGTCATTTCATGTCAGAAGTCAGGTAGCATAACAAAATATGACTGATTCAATTGAAAACTTCAAAAAGATTGTTCACTAAAATAATGTGGTTAAAGCAACTATGCTTTGGTTTAGAAAACTATTTCAGTCACACTGGTTTCATGCTATCTTTTGTTTTCTCAATCCATATGGTGCCTCTGTCATAACCCAGATGATTATCATGTCCTATTTTTCTTGTGCTTTCACTGAGTTAGAAAATAAAATGTTGGAAAATTGTATTATTGCATTAATACTTATATTATTTTTACATTATTATACTTATGTGCTATTTGTTCTTGGATCCAAAATGTCACACACGCACAGATAAAAGAATAATATTTCAACCATACATAAATGAGTTATTAAAATCTAATTTTAAAAAGGGACCATCAATTGAAATAGTCAAATTAATGAAGATACAGTTTTTTGATCACTCATCCTAGAGTGTATTGTTGTGATTCAATGCCCATTTAAGCAAGTAAAAAGAATCCCATAGACTTCCATTTAGAGAATCTCTGAGTTAAGGAAAATGCTAAATTTTTAAACAATGATCACATAGATTTTACTAACTGGAAAATGCTAGATTTAAAAATGATATTCCTTTTAAGATTATTGCTCCAGATTTTTGTATTTGGGTGTTTGAAAATGTGTATGTTTAATCTGTGCATGCAATTAACATAATTGGATGCATAGGTGTGACATTTTGGTAACTGCACATACAACTGAATTTATTATAGTTCTTATTATTTGTATTACAGTAGCTTTTGGAGACACCAGTCCAAATCAGAGCCCCACTATTCAAGAATTTAATAGGAAACAGTCCCTGTCCAAAAGAGCTTATAGTCTACACAGACAAGATAGAGGGGGAATAGAAGCACAAAGAGGTACAGTGACACCAGCTCAGTTCTGGATCTAGAAATAGAATCCAGGTTTCCTGAGTCCAGTCCAGTGTCCTGTCCATCAGACCACGCAGTATGCCTAGTTGTAAATGTGTGGATAGAATTACTGTGCTTATACTCTGAATTGTGATAAATACATGCATAAATCATGTGCACAGTGATGAAGATCTTTCTCCAAAATGGATAAAGATAATGTCAAGGAATGTATGGTTCCTTTTATTAGTAAATATTGATAGATTAGCTCTGTCTTAATGTATAATCACTACTGAAGGTGTAAAATTGTGCTTTAGAATATTATAGTAAATAGTTCAAACAACTACTTTTAATTTTCATAAAAAAATATACCTCAAAAGCTCCATGTCAGGATAGGACACCCATGTGGAGCGAACAGGAAAAGGAAAGCTCAGGATTCCAGGCTGGAATTATATGTGGAAAAACAGGGTTAATGAGCCACACCCAGAAACAACTGAAACAACTCTTGAAATCTGTTGTGACCACAGAAGAGGTTGAGCCCTAGGATAAACTAAAAATGATTGTAGCCTGGAACAAACATTTGAAGAATGTCCAAACTAGCCTTTTCAAAGATGTTGATGACCTTGAGTTCATCAGCAATCAATTAACAAGGTAAAAAAAGTCTACTGAAGACAAGCTGAAAGTGGCTATTACCCCTGCTACAGAAGATGGAGACCTTCCTTTAGCTCAGGTGGAACCCAATGGAGTTTTTGATACAGTAGGTCATGGTACTAAAGCCAAATAGCAAAATATTACTGTGTTCTGTAAGATTCTTTAAAATCAAAAATCTCACAGTTCTTCTGTGAATTGTTTTCAAGTGTCAGGTCTAATTCAATTTGCAACATATAGCTTAGTATCTTCTGGTTTGAAATTACCTCTGATCACCTGAGTTGGAAACGTATGTTGTGGAAGACTAAAACAAAAACCAGTAGCAAACTCCTTTAAATGTTGGGGTATTCTACATTTCAAAGTGAGAGAATATTTCATTATTTCTCCTCTGGACTAACAGAAAAGAGAAGAGTCTTAATACAAGAAAATGTTTACCTGTATTAATATAGTGATCATCATCACACTAATTCTTGGTGTGATTTAAAGCTAAAAATATCTGTCTGCAGTTTAAACAGACTTTATTTATAGCTTGTTACACAATCTGTGTGATATGTAATTGTTGAAGACATGTTAGTACACTTTAGTGGAGAGAGAAACTATTTTGCCTGTGAAGTGAGAACATTGATTAATTTCTTTATTAATGGTTTACCTATAATTTCAATGGGCTTGAAAAGACAGGATAGTGTCGAGACAAAGTATATAATGAAATGTCTGAAACAACAAGTACCTTATATAAAGTTGGCATGCTATAGACATAGTTCCATCTTCTACTGTTAAATTGCTCAGAAGAGACAAAACAGTATTAAAAATAGAAGATTTTGAAAACTCTTATGATATGGACAGCCATGGATTTTATTTTAGCTAATTCATGGTAAAGAGTTTTGATAGAAAAGCAAATCTCTTGGTTAAATTTCATGAGCACCATACAACTGATGAATTCCAGTGTTATTTTTTGGTCCTATTAATTTAGTGTAATCTTCTATTTACATATCTCTGCTAATGGGGTCTGATCCAAAGGTCAATTAGTAGTCCACGTACTTCAATGGCTTTGGGGTCAGGCTCTTAAACCTTACCTACTAGCTCATATTCTATGAACCTTGTGAAACATTCTTATGTTGGCTTTGGCACATGTAAATTCTGCCAGATGTTGTGTGCATTTGTTGCAAAACAAGCGAGTGTAGAGAGCTGGTCTAGTTAGTGGACACTGGCTTCTGCAAAAGCCAAGCAAAACGCTGACATTTCTCGATCGAGTGCTATGAAAGGGAGCTTGGCTAAATAACTGGCAGCTCTCTTCTAGCCCAAAAAAGCTTGAGGGGCTTTAGAAAGCCCCCTGACCATATTTGAATATACTGTATCCAAATATTGATGTGTAGATATGCTGGTTGTAATGTGATGTTTCATTCTGTGCTAGCCATAAGAAGTACTAATGATGAGTGTGCTACTCCAGTCTATGCTGAGCATTCAGGTTGCGTCTATCTTGTCCCAACAGATGGCTCAGGGAATCTCTGCTGGGCCACTGCAGAGCGCTCTGCCCATCTTCAACAGGAGTTGGAAAAGAAAAGCTAGAATTTAGCCTGATGGCTGTGGCATATTTATAAGGGAAAGCATTTCCAGGGTGGATTTACAGTCATTTTAAAACTAGTGTATTTGAGAGGATGCATGTCCATGAAATGAGTCCTTGCAAAGACATAAAGCCATCATGGTGTGGAAGGGTCCGTGAAAGTTTCCCCCATGTTAATCCAGAACTGCAACACCTCTGCTTTTGTTGTATTTTTTTTTTAGTTTACGTTAACTCTGATCAAGAGACCTTTACCCTTCACCAACAATAATGCGGTGGCTTTTCTGATTTGGATGGTTCTTCACAAGTGATTAGACTACCTTTCATTTTACTTATGATCTATATTCAAATTTGATTTCAGGTCTCCAGAGTTAGTATGCTGTACTAACCCATTTGGTACTCAGTCTTCAGGGTACCTCTTTTTTTAAAGATGTGGGTTCTAAAGTCAAATAGAACAAATACAAAGTCAGATTCAGCAATGTATGTAACACAGTTCATATATGACTCTTTCTCTGTTGACAGGCTGTGAAACTGATATACACAGACATTCACCTGTGTCTCTTGAGATTCTAGGCAAAATAATTCTATGGCCTAAGGAGTTACTGTAGGGATAAATTCGGCCTATTACAATTCACATGAATAGTTAGATAAGTAGAGCAATAGCAATACATTTTAATTAAACAGGTCAGTGCTTAAAATATATCCCTGAGCTGGCTTTATTCTCATTGTTTTGTGGACTAAAGTCTCCTTATGTCTTTATTTCCTCAATGTACATAAGTTACACAAAATATAAAAATATGCTTCTTTTGCATCTATTTTCAAAAATAGAATTCATTAAAATGGTAAGCTGACATACCCTGTAATGGCTCACTGGAATGTATGGCCAGTTGAAAAAAAGGCTTCTAGAACATCATCTTGGATCTTACCACTTATGCCTGATACCTAATTCAGTCAAGGATGCTGAGTAATCAGAAATGGTAACAGTAGGGAACATGTACGTGAGCAGGCTGGGCAGAGATGGGTGCAGAGGTGTTGCTTTATTTAAGGAGATTAATATTATTATTTTACATAATATTGGTTATATTAATCTGATCAGAAGATAATAAGTTTCTTATCCCAGAATCAAGCTACATAGAGTTTGCAAGGACCCTTGGGATGTATGACAAGGACTATAACACTGCGATAAATGTAGCCTTAAAGACTTTTATTAAGATAAATGGAATAGTAATCAAATGGTAACATAATCAGAGTTACAAAGGCAATAATATTGTTCTAGAGATATGTGTGATATTATGAACTATAAAGCTTTTGATTAATATACTCGCACCCTTCCCTGATAACTTGGTGGCAAGAGACAAAGGACCAGCCTACCCTCTGGCATGCCAAGAGAGTTCAGGTCCAGGTTACTCAATTCTGGAGTGGGAGGTGCAGAGCTTAGGAAAAGCTAAAGAGCTAAGAACTATCGAAGACTAAAGAAGTTAACTTAGAGCTTTACTTAACTAACTGACTTAAAACTTACAATTAAGAACTAACCGACTAATAAACTAAAGGATAATAAACAAAGAACTAAGAAGCCTCCTTGGTGTGGTCACCTCTCTCATAGATCTTGAACACTTAAACCCTCCTTCTATGTCCAGACTTAGTTTTCTCACCCACAAAATGTCAGGGTACATGTCATAAATAGATCGCTAAGGGTTAATGTTTCTTTTACCTGTAAAGGGTTAACAAAGGGAACCAAACACCTGACCAGAGGACCAATCAGGAAACTGGATTTTTCAAAG
>NC_133773.1:96903170-97058315 GCF_003597395.2 Chelonoidis abingdonii
ATTTCCCTTTGTTGTAGGCTCAGGGTTTCTGAGTCTTGGGGTCCCTCCAGGGAAGGTTTTGGGGAGACCAGAGGGGGCCAAAACCCTGGAAATTTTGGATGGTGGCAGCGAGATCAGATCTAAGCTGGTAAATTGAGCTTAGAGGGGTTCATGCTAGGCACCCAGATTTTGGACGCTAAGGTCCAGATTTTGGGAAGAGGCTTATGGTAGTACACTTACTCTAATGGCTGGTATGTTTGTATGTATTGATGACTTATACATACATATTTAAGACATTTGCTTATTCTCACATTGGTTACTTCTGTCCTAACCAGTTATTTTGGTTATTTCCAAGTTCTTTGTGGTGTACCTGTTGAGTTTAAAGTGGGTATGAAGTAAGGTAGCCCCCTATACCAACCTGCTTCAACATATTCTTTATCTATCTATATTAAAGGTCACAATCATATATGAAGCTTTATGCATGGGTGGCAGGTGAACTCCCCTTTGGGGAGGCCAGATCTTGGCACCATCCTTTCCACCCACGGCCCCCTCCCAGGGCTTGAGTCCTCCCACCCCAGACCAGAGGAGTCCCGGGCCAGCCGCAGCCGTACCACATCTCCCCTCTCCAGACTCAAAGCCACAGCATCTCTTACCGAAGAGGAACCTGAGCTTTTGGTATGCCTCATGCAGGTTCTGGGGTGGCTGAGGAAGCAGTATGTGCTACTCAGCTTCCTGGGTTCAGCGATAATCTTTCTGGAGTCCAGGGAGATTACTGATGAACACAGGAAGCTGAATAGCACATACTGCCTCCTTGGTCGCCCCAGAACCTTCATGGGACATAATAAAGCAAAACTTTCCCCACCAAACCCTCAATTGGGTGTCTGGCAGCAGCGGCAGCATCAGGGGAGGGTCCTATTATACCCGCTGACCATGACCTAATGCTTTAGCTCATCACCACTTATCTAGGTGAAAGGTCTCAAACATGTATGCTAACTTTGCCTTAGCTCAACATACAGAATGTGGCCTGTAGGTCCCTTGTGTTACAGCCAAAAAAACTTTAATACAAACCTATTATAATAAACAAATAATCAAACCCATAAGACAATAAGAACCCCATCAGAAAAGATGTTTAGGAAAGCAAGCAGGCTAGCCCTATAGGCTATATGATGCCATGCAGAAAGTGAGACATGAGATGATACACTCCTCATCAAAGGGCTGGTTATTTGGTGGCTGGTAAGTCAGTCAGTAAGCAAGATGTGAATTCATAATTGGTTTTCTATAACATAAGCTAAGCCATTCTTTTCTGAGTTATTTTGGGTCAGTTTAACTTTAGGTATGTTAAAGCAGCTGTTTTTTGTTTTAAATATTTTTTCTATTTTTCAACTTATCTTGTTTTATAAAAAATGTGCCCGAGTAGGATGCTCACACAGTTCTGTCTCTGAAGGCACAACCATTCAAGAAACCTCCAAAAGGCACCAGCTGAGGGAAGGAGTTCTGAAACCTGGAGTGCTTCACTCTAGTCTAAGTCCAAAGGCCTGGATAGAAGACTCCTCTCCTAGTGCAGTGGGTTGCAAAAGGCCAAAGGGAGGTAGCAATCAAAGAGAGCAGCTGAAAGCCAAAGGAGAATGAGGTGGAGATAAGCCTGTAGCTAGCCAAAGATTGGTATTTTCCACACAGTGCCAACACTTGCATAGCTCAATGATTACAGCATTCACCTGAAAGGTGGTGGATTCTAGTTCAAATCCTGTCTCTCCCATCTCCCCATCTCATCCCAGGTGAATACCCTAATATCTAGGCTAAATGTTATGAGGTAGGTCCAGCTCTCCAGCGTAGGTACCTTACCCAAGAGAGGATTTGCAGCTGAGAATCCCAAGCGTAAGGAGACACCCTTCTACAGCCCAGACTTAGGCTCCTATCTCTGAGATGGGGTAGGGCTTGGCACCTCCCATGGGCTTGCTTAGATGAGGAGCTGCCTAGCATGCTATCTTTTGTGAATCGCACTCTGAGCCACCTAGCTCTTCCCATTAGTTTTATAGGGAGCCTAGGCACTGAACTCAGGCTTTGCAAAACCCTGTGATTTTTCTAGGCACCTAAAAGTTAGACATGGCATCACTCAGCTTTGCTATGCCCAAGTTCCTTTGTGAATCCTATAGATTTTCATTTACATAGAGCATAAAACATCACCAAACCCACTGTTACGCCTAACAAAGAAACCACTAAACCTACTCAACTCTTAGATGTTCACTTTAAGTTGCAGTATTTCATGTTCTTACGGGAGAACACAAGTGAGCTTTTATTTTTATAGTCATTTCACTGCAGTAAAGTGGCCTAAAGCCTTGTGCAAAAGACTAACATTCAGTAATCCTTTCAGCATAAGAATCTAGCAATTACTTTGACAAGCTGAAAGACTGAAATAGGACTTTCTGTAAAGTAAAGTTGAGGCATTGCAAAATTGTACCTTCCCTGGCAATTTGGCTGCTACGCACTGACAAAAAACTACAAGAGAAAGGGACGGGCTCTCTCACGTGAATGAATTCCTTGATTTTATATTTTAAATTCCTCCTGTGCAACACTGTGATACTCTGTATCTTGAGGGAACACCCTGCACCCCCATGTTCATCCTTATAATACAATTGTGTGATATCCAGTGCAAAGTTTGTCATGTCAGGTGTCTTCAGAAGGCTCATGATTTGCTGAGTATTGTTGTTATAGTAATGTTATAGGCAGGAGCGGCGCCAGAGTTTCCGGCGCCCTAGGCAGAATTTGGGGGGCGGCATTTTGTGCACTCCCCACGGGGCGCGCAGGAGCTTCTGGTTCCACTTCCATAGCGCCGCTGAAGAAGGATCCTCTGCCGAAATGCTGCAGGCAACAGCAGCAGTCATTGAGCTGCTCAATTGCCTGCCGCTGTTTTCCGCGGCACGTCGGCAGAAAGTCCTTCTTCGGTGGCACGATGGGAGCAGAAGTGGAAGCTCCCGTGTGCCCCGTGGGAGCGCACAAAATGCCGCCCCCCCCGAATCCTGGCACCCTAGGTGATTACCTAGCGTTGCCTAATGGAAGCGCTGGACCTGGTTATAGGTTGTAATTTAATGTATATAGTTTTGAGGCTGAAAGAAGAGATGTTTGCCATGCTCTTCCTCTCTCTTCCACCTCCATCTACAGACACCACCACCAAGTGACTGAAGCACTGATCAAAGAGGAGAACCTCGCTGAAGGGGTTCTTCAGCCAGCCTGTAGTGAGACGCATATAAGTTTGTAAAGGCACTGAAAGTTGTTAAGATCAGCTTAGAATGTGTTTTGCTTTTCTTTCATATGACCAAATCTAACTTATGCTTATAATCACTTAAAATCTATCTTTTGTAGTTAATAAATCTTTTGTAGTTAATAAATTTTATTCTACCTAAAGCAGTGTGTTTGGTTTGAAACATGTCACTCCCCTTGGGATAACAAGCCTGGTATATACCAATTTCTTTGTTAAACTTACAAACTCATATAAGCTTGCAGCATCCAGTGGGCATAACTGGACACTGCAAGATGGAAGTTTCTAGGTTTGTGTCTGGGACTGAAGATATTGACTAGTGTCATTTGGTTACAAAATCGAAATAGCGGTTAGCCGCAAGTGCTCACTCACATAACTGGCAGCAGCTTACATGCCAGAGGCTGTGCGTGAAAAGCACAGGAGCGATGGTTCTCACAGCAGAGCAGGTAAGGCTGGGTCCCAGACAGTGGCAGCTCCAGGCACCAGCACAGCAAGCACGTGCCTGGGGTGGCAAGCCACGGGGAGCAGCCTGTTGGTCGATGTGAGGGCAGCAGTCAGGTTGCATTTGGCGGCATGCCTGTGGGAGGTCCTCTGGTCCAAATGTTTCGGCGGCAATTCGGCGGCGGGGATTTTGAAGGTGCAGCCTGGCAGACCTCCCACAGGCATGCCGCCAAAGGCAGCCTGACTGCTGCCCTCACATCGACTGAATCTGTGTGACCAGCTGAAAGCCACCTGACTGCCATGCTTGGGGCAGCAAAAACTATACAGCCACCCCTGCTCCCAGCATCTAGGGTTGGAGTGACCTAGCAGATCACTGGTCCAGATAACACCAGGAGGATGTCACATGCAAGATAAAAGGATTCTTATTGTCTGAGATGATGACAGCTGGCCATATGCTCTCATGTCATGACAAGAGAAGAAAATGGATTATGATTCCAGTCATTCCTGCCATTCCTGTTAACTTTATTATGATTGGTGGGGTGAGGAAGGAGCAAGGATTGGGGTAAAGATTAAGAGAGTACTTTAAAAGAATCATAGACTCTCCTCTCCTTTCTACCTTAGCTCAGTATAGGATTTGTAAACCCCAATACATTACACTATAGTATTTACTATTGTTACAACTAGTTAATTCCAACTTTGCCGATCTTGGTTCTCAGAGCTGAATTCTAGCACTATCAATTCCTCTATGAATGACAAACGTCTCCAAGAGTGGCATAAAACTGCCTTATTTTCCCCTTTCTGCCTTATGTTATTTATCTTGCCCAGTATATGGGATATAGGGCCTGACTTTTTACTGCCTTGCACCTTGTGTAGTCATATGTCTCTGCACAAAATGAATGCAAAATGGATATAAAATGTTACCAGTGTGAAATTTCCACTCACTTGCATTTACATTTAGTGAAAAGTAAAACACTGCATGAAGTTCAAGGTGGTGAAGAGTCAGGCCCAGAGATTCCAGTTTATATAATGTAAACGTGGTTTAGGGATTTGAATTATTAATGAATAAATTGGATCACATCACAAGGGAAGGGAGGAATATTAGGAGGCATTGGTATTGTGCCTCAGAGATACCTCCTGGGATCTCCTGTCTATCTAAGAGGAAGTAATTTTGGGCATCCCTTCCTGGGTGTTCTTCTGGCTGTTACCTGGTCAAGGCAGAGGGAGAGAAATACAGCTCCATTTACTTCTTCTTGCTCCCTTGTCACAGGAGCAAGTTGCATCTTGTGCATAGCCCCTGCACCCTCTGAGCTACACGAGGTTTGATCCAGGTAGCTTTAATGCAGCTGCAGTAGGGAAAAGGGAGAATCTTCACTCCTGTTATCTTCTTGTTTCACTGTGTTGGGGCAGGCACAGTTTGCTGAATATAAGCTATATTTCTGATGTATAAATAGTTCAGATAAACCTTGAAAAAAATTAGTCATTTTTACTTTAATGTTGATAATGGACATGCACAATTTAAATCTACAAAGTTGGTGTTTCCTTTAGTACAGATTTTGTGAAAGCTTTTTTTTTTCCTGGGGATGCAATACTATCTTTTCATGTTTTAGTCTTGCCTTTACTGGGAAAATAACACTTGGTATTTACTGAAAGAATGGGCTGGATTTTCAAAGAGGTTTTTATATACAGCCATCTGGCTGCTAAACATGTAGTGAGGTGTGCTATTTAACAAAACTTTTACTGGTTTTTAAAGCCCTCTAAAAAGACTTCTATGTGTTACAATTGTTTCATGTACCCTGTGCTGGGTAATAACATGAAAGCTTTCCATGCTTATAAAGCTTAATTGGCTCTTTACTAAGAGAACTATTTAGGGAGATGCTGCAACTGCAGGTTGCATTCTAGCCATGTGCATACAGATCAAATTCCTCATGCTTCCTCCTGCAATGTGTGGTCCTCCTTCCAAGTTCCATGCAAGTTACTATAACAATTGATTTGCCTACATATAATAATAAAATTTACAAATTCCTTCTTCACTGATATTCAGTGAAGCATAATGAAATTAAACAAAAGTAAAATAAAGTAGGGCTAGAGGGCTAGATTTCTAGTGCTCAACATCCACAATCTCAGGCAGACTTTCATGAAAGATCAGCTTCCATTTAAGCCCCTAAATAAGTGACAAATCTTTCAAAAGACTCAGCATGTTGGGTGCTGAACATGTACAAAAATATTAGCCAGAAAGCTTATAGGTCTTATTGTAGTCATGTC
Organism: Chelonoidis abingdonii; assembly: GCF_003597395.2. Classification (NCBI taxonomy): domain Eukaryota; kingdom Metazoa; phylum Chordata; order Testudines; family Testudinidae; genus Chelonoidis; species Chelonoidis abingdonii. The sequence continues at coordinate 96,909,109 of NC_133773.1, forward strand.
TGTAGAGATATGTTTGTAGAAAATTATAATTTAGAGATGCTCCCTCCTAAGGGACAGTATTATGAACATAGGAATTTGGGGATATACCCTGGAGGTGGCAGTTGGGAAAACTGCATGGCTGTGTGCAAGAGTTCACCAGAGATGCTCTCCAGTTTATTTTATTAAAGTTTTAATCCTTTCTCATTCCTTGGTGTGTTATTGAATGAACCCCAAGATCGTTACATGGTGTCAGAAGTGCTGAATGAGAAGGAGACTGCAGTCATTTTGAAGATAACTCCTGTGTTTGCAACTGAAAGTAGAAGCAAAGGGAGGCACTGGGAAGTATGTGGATCACCAGGCTCAGTGGCTTTTGCAGGTATTTGATGAGCACACTATCTTAAAAGGAGGGGATGGGGGAAAGCCAAAACTGGATGTATTGCAAACTCCATCTAGTCTGCACTTTTCAGGCAATATTGCAGAGAACTGGAAAAAATTCAGACAGAGATTTGACTTGTATTCAGCAGCCACAGAGGCAGAGGAGAAAAATGATAAAGTTGTTATAAATAGCCAATATTTCCTCCCCAACACCATGCAAAAATATTGATGATTTCACTTTCAGTTTGAAGAAGGTGAAAGCATGAAGATAAATAAAATACTGACTACATTTAAGGGACGTTGCATGCCAAAAAGGAATGAAACCTTTGACACACAATTTTTTTACATGTATGCAAAAAATCTGACGACAGCTTAGCGCAATATGTCACAGAATTAAGGATACTCAGTAAAACCTGTGACTTTGGTGAGCTGACAGAGTCTCTGGTCAGAGATAGAATCATTTGTGGCATTAAAGACATTGTGTTAAGAGAGAGACTGCCCTGTGAAGGAGATTTAACTTTAGAAAAAGCTCTCCAAATATGCAGGGCAGGAGAAACTGTGAAAGCACAAGCCAAAGAGCTGAATTCACCAGAAGGGGTTATCCAGGTACTAAATACTGAAGCATGCTGCCAGAATATTTCAAATCAGAAAGTGGAACTACTCCCTATGAAAACTCCTGCTAGGAGGAATTTCCCACTGGGGACAGACAGTTATGTGGAAGATGTGGTTCACAGCGTGGCCCCAAAGAATGTGTCTTTTGGGAAACTCTGTCATAAATGTGGGGGAAATAATCATTTTGCAAAATGCTGCAAATGCCAAATGCAGAAAAGTCAAGTGTTCTCAGTTAAAGACAAGTTGGCTGAAGAGTTTTTCATAGATGTACTGAGATCTACCAAGCTTGATGAGATAAATACTGTCTATCACAGTGAATGGAACAGTATTCCACTGAAATTAGATACAGGAGCTCAGGTTAATATTTTGTCTGAACAAGAATGTGAGAGACTAAAAATAAGACCAAAACTGGGACCAACAAAAATAAAAGTAACTGGTTATTCTGGAAAAAAATATTCCAGTGAAGGGGAGGTGCATTAACTGTAAAAATCACCATGGATGGGCTCCTGTTCATTGTAGTGCCAAAGGATGGGACACCAATTTTAGGCCTGATTGCACATGAGAAACTCAATGTGGTAAAATAGGTGCTTTCACTGCAAGATCATACTGAACCTAGCTATGAGGCATTGTTTTCGGAATATCACAATCTGTGTCAAGGGTTGGATTGCTTACAGGGTGAACATACAATCTGGATAAATAAGCAAGTCCCTCCAGTTACCCATCCACATAGTAAAGTGCCATTTGCACTCTGTGATAAACTGAAGGCTAAGTTTGCAAGGATGGAAGCAATGCAAGTAATACAAAAAAATTGAGGAGTCAACAGAATGGGTGAGCTCTCTCATCATTGTGGAGAAAAGTAGTGCCCAACTACACATATGCTTAGATCCCAGAAACCTCAACAAGGCTATAAAAAGAGAACATTTCAAACCACCAACCAGAGAAGCGATTATGGCTCAATTTACAAATCCTCAATATTTGGCTATATCCTCACGTTTTTGGCAGCTAAAATTGCCTGAAGAAAGCCAAAGCTATGCACATTTAATACCCCTTTTGGAAGATATGCTTACCTTTCATCACAGCTTCAGCATAGAAAGTGTACCACAAAACCATACATATGATTATGAACCTATTAATGGTGTTGACACCTCAGTGGTTGACATAATCATCTGGGGTTCAACAAAAGAGGAGCATGATACTAGACTTCAGGAAGTTCTGGATGAAACTATGGCTGTAAACCTCATACTAGAGAAGGAAAATATATTTTAGGAGTTACAGAACTGGCTTTTGTTGGGGACGTTATTTCCAGCAAAAATATAAAACCTGATAAGAGAAAGATTTCAGCCATTGAAATGATGCCTCATCTTCAGTCAGAGAAAGATGCCTAATGGTTAATTACTTTGGAAAATTCATACCTAATCTATCTACCAAAGCAGCATCTTTGAGAAAACTCCTAGAGAGTAAAAATGAATGATATAGGAGTGCAGAACAGGAGGAATCATTGAAAGGTTTAAAACAACAACTGATACAAGAACCATTGTTGAAGTTCTGTGCACAGGAAGGCCTATTAAAATTTCAGCAGATGCTTCACAGTGGTTACTTACAGTGATTTTACTGAAGCAAGAGGATTGTTGACAACCAGTGGCATATGCATCCAAATCACTGACTGAGGCAGAAACCAGATACACATAGACTGAGACAAAGCTTTTAAGAATATTTATAGACAGATAGTGGAAGCTGAAATGGACCACAAGCCCCTGACAGTGTTATTTAGCAAACCACTAAATGACTGTACCTTAAGGATTCAAAGAATGATGATAAAGCTGTAAAGGTATGATTTGGTTGTGACTTACGCACCCAGGGAATTCATGTTCACTGCAGATGCACTTTCCAGAGCAGTGGCTCCCACAAAACCAGAGAAGACTTTAGAGACAGAGGTGCAAGTCTACTTAGATCTGATTGTAAAGACAATTCCCATAGCTAACAAGAAACTGCAATGAATAAGAGGGGAAATGGAGAAAGATGAATCATTAGGAATCCTTAAAGAATTGATGATTGAAGGGTGGCCTGAAGAAATGAGTTGCTGTCCAAGTTTATGGACTGTTGGAACTACAGACATGAACTTACTATGATAGATGGGGTGATTTTCAAGGCCAGAAAGGTTGTAATTCCAATGAGCATCCAAAAAGAAATGCTACGGAAGATCTATGAGGGTCATTTAGGAATTTGAGAAGTGTGAACAATAAGCACAGGAAGTGGTGTGTTGGCTGTGGATCAATCCAGGCATTGCTAATGTGGTAGGAAACTGCATTTCATGCTTCAAGTACAAGCCATGCCAACAGGCAGAAAAACTGATACCTCATCCAGTTCCACAAAGGCCTTATGAGAAGATAGGCACTGACTTATTTATCTGGCAATCAAAGGATTATTTAATAGTCACAGATTATTATTCTCTGGATCCAGAAATTTGCAGACTGAACAGTACTAATGGTAAGTCAGTGATAGCCGGCATGGAGGGAAACTTCTCCAGACATGGAATTCCAGATGAAGTCTTTAGCTGTGCAGATTTTAGGAACTTGCCATAGATTGGGATTTACATCACAAAACATCAAATCCAAATTACCCCCAATCAAACGGACTTGTCAAAATATCTATACAGACAGTAAAGAGCCTTAGGAAAAAAGACTTTTGACAGTGCGGGTGATTTGTATAAAGCCAGTTGTGCTGGAACACTCAGTGGGGATGCTGAAAGCCAGTGGTCCCCTTACCCATGTCCACACCCCTCTACCCAGAGTGAGGCCAGAACCGGGGCGTGGCTCCAGAAGGATGGGGGGACATGGACAGGGGTCAGGGCACTGAGGCTGTGACCAGAGCTGGGGCTGAAAGCAGAGCCCCGGGCGCAGATCCTGTAGCTAGAACCCCACATGCAGGGCCAGGAGCGGAGACCCGGGCATGGGTCCTGCAGCCGGAACTCCACATGTTGGGCCGAAAGCAGAGTCCTGGGTGCGGGTTCTGCAGCTGGGACCCCACGCACGGGTCCTGCAGCTGGGACTCCATGTGCGGGTCTGGGAGCAGAGTCCTGAATATGGGTCTTGCAGCCAGGACCCCTGGCTCAAGTCCTGCAGCTGGGACCCCGGGCATGGGGTCAGGAGCACCGAGATCCCAGGCATGGGGTTGGTGGCTGGGACCCTGCACAAAACCTGGTAGTGCTAAAACACCCACCCCACCCCTAGTTTCCGCACCTAGGTATAAAGCATCACTGGTTTACTGAAGCACACCAGTGATGGCTGGAGAATGGCTTTTCTCCAACTCAGCTGTTATAGGGAAGAAGGATGAGGTCTAATTTACCTATTACTGATAACTTGCTGAAATCTCATAACAATGAAACCATACGAAAGATTAAAGAAAATCAGAAGTGGAAGCAGCAATATTATTCTGACAAAAAGGCCCATGATCTCCCATCTCTTAGCCCAGGTAATGGTGTGCCTCAGGAATCATATCTCTAATACTTGGGGCCAAAGAGGTACCATTAAAGAACAGCTGCGTCCAAGATTTTATGTAGTCCAGACAGACTAGGGGAACACATTTCACTGTAACTGAAGAAATTTATGAGTAATCCCCAAAAGTTCCAACACATTGATAATAGATGTGGACTCTGGCATTTCCCATCTGACTATTCCTTTATCAGCACACGAAGGAAAAACTGTCAAGGAACAAGAGAACAGCTCAGACTCTAATGAAAGACCAGAGCAGGTGATTAAATGTCCTGCAATACTCAGAGCTTTTTTAACTTGCATTGAGACGGGGTATTTGAGGAAAGTGAGTGGTAAAGACTCACTCAAGAGTTATGTGCGGGTGACCGATCTTTTCTAGGTACTGACATATTGGGTTTATGGAAATATACTTCATGGATTGAGAATCTAATGCATGTGTGATTAGTTGGTTGTTAGCTGTTTTATATATATGTATATAGGAATTAATTAGGTTTTCGTTAAAAGGGAAGATGTAGAGATATGTTTGTAGAAGATTATAATTTAGAGATGCTCCCTCCTAAGGGATAGTATTATGAACATAGGAATTTGGGGATATATTGTGGAGGTAGGGGTTGGGCACACTGCAGGGCTGTGTGCAGCAGTTCACCATAGATGCTCTCTTGTTTGTTTTTATTAAAGTTTTTAATATTGTTCTCATTCACGGCTTGTTATTTAATGAACACCAAAACCGTTACAGTCTCGGTTCAAGAATATTAGAGCGACAAGGTGGTTGAGGTAATATCTTTTATTGGACCAACTTCTGTTGTCAGAGAGACAAGCTTTTGAGTTTACATAGAGCAGCTCTTCATGAGGTCTGAGAAACATACTCAGTGTCACAGCTAAATACAAACGGAACAGATTGTTTAGCATAACTAATTCCCATCTGTTCTGTCTTGTATTTATCTGTGTCACTCTGAGAGTAATAATGAAATAATTTTATTTATTAATCCAATGCAAAAGATTACCTCAACCACCTTGTCTCTTTATTTTACAATAGGCATGTCCAGTTCAGAACCTGTCATATTTATATTCATAACTAACCCTTTTCAAATGAGAATATATGATTACCAGTTCTCTTCTCTTTGTGTACCCTGCAGGCTTTGTGAATGTTCTTAAGAATTTTATAGGAATGGTGCCCATAATGCTTGAAAAGGTCTCCCAGGCTCTTTGAAATGAATGCCCATGTCTACTGCCAATTATCTGTTAAGGGCTAATGTATGAAATGAACTGGACTATACACCCTGGAAGGGAAATAGGAACCTCCTTATACACTGGCACAGGCTAGTCTACATGTAGAAGTAAGTGGATGCTGTGCATCTGTCTGCCTTCCTATCCCAGTACGCTCCAGAGCAGGCGGGCAAAGAGTAGACAATGAAGGTAGGGAAGAGGTAGAACCCTCGTTTTTGTCTGAGCAGCATATTCTCCTTGTAATTTGGCACCATTCATGTCAAAGGGAGTTTTTCTATTGACTTTTATGAAGCCAAGTTTTCACCCTCTAATATTAAACTTGTGAATACATCTGGTCAGAAAATAGGGTTTTTTCACCCTAAAATAATTTCAATGAAAATGATTTGATTTTTCATCTTCATCAATTTTTTTCAATGCCAAAATATGGCAACTTCTTGGCAACATATTTTATCCAGAAACAAAGTATTTTGACTGAAAAATGAAAACGTTTAGGGTTTTGTTTTGTTTGGACAAAATGTTAATTTTTTTTGTGGATAGCAGGCACTTTTCACAACAAAACTTTGTTTGGTCAAAATCCCAATTTTTCACTGAAAAACAGTTTTGAAGGACATTTTTTGACCAGCCCAGCTTAAGGGTCTGGCCATTTTGTTCCTGTCTATAATAGGTTAAATTACTGACTGTGATTTAATAATGATTTGTGTGTATTCAGTTGGGATGAGGAGCTGCTTGGTGAGTTTCCATCACTGGTGACTAATTGTTTTTTTTAGATAGTGTTTACCTGAAAAGGAAGCTGAGATCATGGATAAACTTTTCCTATATAATAGGTTAATTTGACTAGCTATTGTGCAATTTATTGAATAGCCAGTGTGATGTTTAGGCACTTCTGGTGGGTACAGAGGAATAGGTAGAAATCTTCCTTTCCTGTGACCTCTGGGCTGTCGGTTTCTATGCTGCTTTGTAATTAACTAACTTTCGTTTTTTACTACATTTTCCTGCTTGTGTATGTGTGTGTTTACATACATAAAGAGAATATTCTGTACTTCCTCAATGAAAGACTGAACATATCTCGTATTTTTAATGCCTGATTTGTATTTGTTTCTGTGGTGCATCACAGAGATGGTTTGGAGGAGGTACAGAGCGCACAAAGCTTCTGCTATAATATCACAAAATCTGCAACCAATTTGCCTGCTTCCTTTTCTGGCTGTTTCCTCTCAGGAGTGGCACCAATAACAATACGTACCTTTTGTGTTCTGTCACTTGAGACACGGGTATCTGGTACACCCTCATCGTTTGGTATATGTTATTGCTTTCATAGCATGGTTTACAAGCACAAATCTTGCTCACGTTATTCAGACAAGTAGTCCCATTCAAACAGAAAGGGATTTCTCATGTGGTCCTTCAGTGATATTTTTGGATCCCATCTGGCTCTAGTACAGGTGCACAAGAGGAGAGAGAGGGGTCAAACGACCATTGGCACTAAGGCCAGGGACCTTAGCAGTGTTTGGCTGTCTATGGTCTTGTATACCATCTGGCCCTGTAGCTACTCCTTCTAGCCAGACATTAGGAGAAAACAGGCTTCTAGAAATCAGTACTCGGTTTTTGAAACCAGCTACTCTTGGCTGCTATGTGTGTGTGAGTGAGAGAGAGAGAGAGAAAATGAGGGTCAGAATGGTGCTAATATGACAAAAAGACCTTTATTAGATCAGTATTGTAATGTTTTAAAAACTTTACCTTACTTTCACTGAGCCAACATCAGTTTCCATGGAAACTGAAGTGAGAACCAGAAACCAGACACTGAAATTGACTCATCTGCTAGTGACTGCTTCCATAAGTTGTTCCACTTACATTGATACAGATGTGAACAGAAGGTAATGGTTTAAAACCCTTAAAACAAAAACAAAACCTACCCTCATCCTTACTTTTCGTCTCCTTAATCCCATTTCAGTAGGGATGCTAAAATCTGCAGTGTTTGCAAACTATAGGGAAGACAAAGATCTTTTTATTTTCTTTACTTTCTTTGAATGGTCAAAATACGTTCTATGTGGTTACGTTGGAACCTATAGTCAGAATTGTCTTTGACTAAGCAAGTGCCTTCTGTGCAATTCCCTTTTCTATAATTCATTTTATAGGATGAACTATGAGAAGTCATTGAGACAGTTTGATTGGGTAATGTATAGAACATTACTTCTCTACAAGCGGTCTGCCCTTACCACTTGAACCAGAATCTCTTATGAAAAAGTCACATACCTTTATGTTGGTGATACACCTGAATGAAAAATGGGGGGAAATTGTGGAAAATGTTGCCCCTGTTTTGCTTTGGCGTCTGTTTTTTTTTAAATAAAATAAAAAAATGTGAAATGTTTTGACTAGTTCTACTCCTTGTCTCTTCACAATTTTTTTTTTACATAGAAAAGCACAGGCTGTCACTGGCTTCCTTAGGAAAGCTCTAGAAACAGGTGAGTAGGCTACAAAAAACTTGGTTCTGGTGTGCATCATCCTTCTGATCTTCCTTTCCAGACACACTGTTGCACTGTTGATATCAATTGCATCTTGGGCACCCTGTGCACCAAAATAGAGACAATCCTTCCAGCTGGACACTAATACTGAGGACATGTTTGTGTCTCACTAGCTATTGTTCAAATAAAAATGCCAGCAATTGTATTGTTTGTAAAACAGGCTACCATTAAAATAACTGAATAATGAGTTGTATATCACAGATTTTTTTGTGTAAGGTGCTTGTTTTGTTCAGAAGAAAAGACATCCCATACTGAAATCTGTATGTCACTAAAAAGAAGTTGTCAAAACGCCTAAGTTCTTCATAAAACTGAGCTGTGAAAACTCTCTCTTAAAACTTCGTAGAGATACACAGTCCATCAGTGATTCACATGGTGACTTATTTCCTAACTCCCCCATATTTCATGAGGCTATTATATGAATAGTTCCATTTCCCTGGAGCTCAGAATTTAGAAAACAAAATACCTAGACCACAAACTCAAATGGGACTTACCAACCCACCACACAATGGCACAGTATAATTCTACTTTGGCTTTAGTGACAGTTAGAATGACCTAGGAAGTCTGGCCTATTGAGTATGGAGTAATTTGTAGATAAAAATGCTCTACTCCTTCAGTCATTCAAGTTCTACGTTGGTTATTTTCTTTCATCTGTTTATATATCTCTATCACCATTGTTTTTATTTTTAAATGATTTATTATATTGTTTAATATCATCTAACAATATGTTAAGCTTCTTGAAGATATGCAAAAAAGGGTCTCTGCCTCATGGAGCTAAAGTCTAATTTTAAAAAATAGAAGGGAAGGGGAAAGGGTTTGATCTCATGCTGCATTCCCAGTTTTGTAGATTTTCTATCTAGCTGCCATTATCTCATTTATTTTTATTAATCCTAGCTTGTCCCTTGCTTAGTATTTTGACCTTGCCCTATTTCCATTGTATTCCATTTATATTAGCTATTTTATAATTCTTACCTTTTCTTTAGTTTTATTTTAAAGCCATGCATTCTTACTACTGTACATTGCAAATGAGCTCTGGTCCTGCAACTAAATCCTCATGAATGGCCCCTTGTGGATGGATCTGAAGGAGAACGTGTGTTTCTGTCTGTCCCTCGCTTCCTCCTCCACTACCTGATGTTGTTTCCCCTATTCTGGTTGTACTGTCTTTATCATGCTTGGCTTAGTGCCCTGGTCCTGCAAACGTTTACACAAGTGAGTAACATTAGTCATGAATAAAGTTACTCATGCATAAGAGCTTTCATGGTCTGGTCCTTAGACACAGCTACCAAGTTTTGTTCTGCTCCAGATGTGACATTTTATGCAAATTATGCAGTGAGCTAATTTGAATATGAATTTAAATGCATAGTCCCAGTTAGGGCAGGGGGTTCAAGACATGGAGCTGCCCAGCACTTGGAAACTCTGCCTGGTCCAGCTGGGAGAATGCTGGAGGATGTCAGGGATGGGGAGTCTGAGTGGGATGGTGGGTAGTTGGCAGGGTGTGGCTATTGGTACTGATGGAGCATTATTGGGTGTAGAGGGTGTTGGGGCTGCTGGGAGTCAGTGAGTGCTGAAGTTTAAAGGGCTAGTAGGCGGTAATGGGTGCCTGGACTCCTAGTGGATGGAGGGCTGGGGAGATACTGGTACAGCTTAAATATTGGGTGCAGATACTGGTACAGCTGGCTGCAAGGTGGGGTTGGAGGGGAGATCTGGGCTTATATTAGTCCCTCATCTTCTGCTTCTGTTCCCTGCTGTCACCACCTTCTCCTTCAGCCATTATCTCTCAGCTGGTCTTTTAATGGCCCTGGTTCAACAGGTGGATCAGAAATGGATGAGGTGCAGCAGAAACCAGGGTCCTCTAGTGGCCAAAAGGCTCAACTACAGTGAAATGCCTGAAGCCTGCTTGCAGCTCAGCATTGATGCAGGAATAGGCAATAAGGCTGCCAAACGTGGCAATGTAAAGTAAGATGTGTGACACATGACAGCCCTGCTACATTGAATACTCAGCAATGCAGGGATGCTTCAAAGATCAAAGACAATTCTGCACCTGGTCAGTACACTGGGGAAAGGCTGTGCCCTGCCTTTAGGAGTCCACATTCTAAGGACCTTATCTTGCAAACACTTAGGGCCAAACTGTGGCTTGGCTAGCAAAGCGACACACAGATAACCATGGAAGCAGGCTCAGAGTCGCTGCTTCTTCATTGGTGCAGATGAATGGAAAGGGAGGAACCTTGGGACTATCCACGGTGTGCTTTGTGGTGTAATTAGGCTAGCACATCAGGCAGCTATGTTGTGCCATATATACATGGGTGTGTATATAACTCACTGGTTGGTGGGTGTTAGGTGTCCAGTCTGAAGAGGATATAAGTCTGTTACAGCCCTACATTTAGCAGCTCATTCTCTTATCTCTGGATTCCCCCCTTCAATCCCTGCTCTTTCAGCCACCTCGGCAACAGTCATATAGATCCCTCCCTTCCTGGAGCAGCGAATAGACGAGGCAGATTGTGATTCAGATACAACTTCCCTTCCAGGCTGCTTCAGGTGGAGTGCACCAATGAGCTGCCCCTTACTCGGGGCAGATTGTTGCCTCACAATCTAGCCTTAAGTATAAAGATAACTCCACAGAAGTGGCAGGAATAAAATTGGATAATGAGGGTGGGAGACACATAAAAATATGATGTTGCTCAGATAACGTAGTATGTGTCTTTAAAAAAAATAAAAGGCTGCCATGTTTCCTCCCTCTCATTCTAATCTGTCCTTAATTGCTCACCAATCCACATTCAGTTTCAGGGCATATACAAGTATTTAAAATCTGTATAACTGAGTTTATTGTATATATTATATAATGTATTTGTGTTGGGGCTGAGTGGGTGGGGGTGTGCGTGCGTGTGCATACATACAATAAGACAAATAACCCATAATTATGCGGGCCAGACTCTCAGCTAGTATGAATCATGCAGGTGTCTGGAGGGTCCTCCTATAACACAGTATGGATTGCAGTTAACAAAACCATACCTAGACAAAGAAATGTGGTATATTCTCCTATTAATATATGGATCAGCCACTCAATAATAATTTAATGAAAGTAAATAATACCTTTCTCTTATTGCAACTTTTGAGATCAAAATTGTACATTCCTTAACTTTTGTTCTGTGCTTTTTTAATATATTCTGGGATGATGCAGCAGGTTTCTTAGGGCAATCAGTCAGATATTACTTGATATGAATAAGGGTAGCACATTAGGCTCCAATAAGCACATCTATGATACAACCCTTTCATTTCATCATTTTTTTAATTTTACATTCATAACATTTCATTGGACAATGGAGTGAGAAGCCAATGTACCTACAAGGGATGGCAGTCCATTCTAATAACTGACACTAAAAATCTCTCATGTACATTGCACTCTGTGTTCAGAATCCAATATTGCTGGTCGCTTGCACACGTGCATCTCTGCACTAACAGAGCAGCATCTTCCAGAACAGACATTTCACCAAATGGAGTTCTTGCCTCTTATTACTTAACTGCATTAAAATAAATATAGAGAATCTAGATATTGAATGAATGATCGACTGCCAGAGATCAATCAGAGTAGGAGGCTATTAGGAAAGTTCCTCTGCACTATTTATCCTGTTTCATGCTATCTGGAGGCATCTGAATATGCTGCTGGAATAATTAAGAGATATCAAAAACAAAATGGGATAAAATGAATTCTGACTATATAAGATTAATTATGGGATCATTACTATAATATCAGAGGAATAGCCGTGTTAGTCTGGATCTGTAAAAACAGCAAAGAGTCTTGTGGCACCTTATAGACTATAGTCTGTTTGTCTATAAGGTGCCACAAGACTCTTTGCTGCTTTTACTATAATATGTAACTCTTACTGCACATTACTGAATGTCACAGTGGGATCAGTTCTGAAGGATATGTAACAAATCTTGCAATTGATCTACTTGACAGTAACTGTCTGGATTTTTTATGATCCTAGAAAACGTTTTTTTTTATAAGAACATAAGAATGGCCCTATTGGGTTAGTCCACTCGTCCATCTAGCACAGTATCCTGTCTTCTGATAGTGGCCAATGCCAGATGCTTCAGAGGGAATGAACAGAATAAGGTAATTATCAAGCAATCCATCTCCTGTCATCTAGTGCCAGCATTTGGCAGTCAGAGGCTTAGCCATCTTGGCTAATAGCCATTGATCCTACATGAATTTATCTAATTCTTTTTTGAAACGTTATACTTTTGGCCTTCACAACATCCCCTGGCAATGAAGTCCACAGGTTGACTCTTTTGTTTGTTTTAAACCTGTTGCCAATTAATGCCATTGGATAACCTGTGGTTCTTGTGTTATGATAAGGAATAAATAACTTTTCCTTATTTGCTTTCTCCACACCATTCATAATTTTATAGACCTCTATTATATTCCCCATTAGTCGTCTTTTTTCCAAGCTGAACAGTCCTCCTCCTAATCATTTCTGTTGCCCTGCTCTGTACATTTTCCAATTCCAATATATTTTTGAGAACAGGGGAGTAGAACTGCACTCAGTATTTAAGGTGTGAGTATGCTATGGGTTTATGTAGTGGCTTTATGATCTATACTGTCTTATTATTGTCCCTGCCAGCAGGTATATGGGATCTTGGGGAGCAATTACCACACAGGTGGGGTGCCAATTGATATGTTTCGTTATTGGATTTAGGAGAATAAGGAATGGTTGGGTTTGGTAATGGGGTATAACAATAAAATGACGTAAGGATGGGGGGTGGATAGGGTGTTTGTATAGTTCTAATGATGCGATTTGTGGATTGGGAGGGCGTGTATTCGACAGTGTGAGAGTAGTCTATACAGTGGTTGGATACAGTTAATATTGGGTGAGGTTATGTGACAATGGGGTATACAGTAACAGTCAATAAGCAACTCAACTTAATATGGGAAACAATTCTAGACTATCAGTGTGAAATGCAAAAGTATCAAAAAGAATGCAAAATAAAAATGGTAGCTTCTATATAAAAATAGTTAACAATCTTAGATAGAATGATTAGTGGTTGGTGGCCTTATATACAATGTAACACAATGTAGTAATGCAAATACAAAGTATAATCAGAAAGTGGAGGCAGCCAATGGGGTGTTATAAATTTGTGAGGCTGTGAAACAAGAGTGTACCTAATGGGTGAGTCAAGGAAGGGGTGTGTGTGTGAATGGTAGCAGTAATGATTAGTGGCAACTGATGAGAGACAGAGTGTGACTGCAAGCGGCGAGAGGCTTTGAGCCCTGCAGGATAGGACAACGGGAGAGCAGAGATTTTAAGCACACAGAGGGGGAGATATGAGCGGGGGAAAACAGACAAAGTTATACAGGGGGAGAAACAGCAAGGGGTTTGGGAAGTTCGAGGTGATGCAGACGCGGGGGGGGGCAAGCAAGGAGTTGTAACAGGGAGAACGGGAGAAGCACACTGGGAAGTTGTAACAGGGAGACATGGAGAAGCACACAGAGGGGGGAGATTGGGAGTCGGGGGGAAAACAGACAAAGTTATACAAAGGAGAGATCGGGACAGTGGGAAGACGAATTCAAGTAGCAAAAAACGTTTATCTATCTTAACTCACAGAACAGGCAAAACACAATATCCACAATTCTAAGCAAGAACTAAATAATAAAGCAATATAACGGACGCACAAAGCAGCAAACTATAACAAGGCAGGTGAAATTACAAGCTTTACAATCTGTAAGGGAGCACAAAGCATGACCAAACTATAACCAAGGCAGTGAAACTACAAGCTCTATAATCTTAACAAAATATGAACTATTAAACTAAGAAAACAAACCTATGGTGCACCTATTATGGGGGAAGTTACAGAAGGACAGAGTGTAAATATGCCCAAGGATCCCCAGCTTCCAGGGAAGCCAAGGGATGGCTGCAGCAATGGAATTAACAGCTGCAAGCAGAGAGCCCCGGGGCAAAGCCCACAGGAGCAGAGCTTAGCAGCGGCACAAACTTATTTTAGCAGAAAGTGCCGCGGAGATTTAAAGGAGAGGTTTTAGACAACAGACCAACGATTTAAGCCAGCAGCTAAAATAATAACAAATAAAAGATAGAGAGTTTCACAGAGAGGAGTTCCTTACCAAGCCCCCAAAGGAACAGCAGAGGAACAAGCAGCAAGAACATCAGAAGGCTAAGTACGGTCTCAATAATCAGGAGATCTCTCAGGCAGCAATTCGGTCTTCGTGGGAGAGGGGTTCATAAAAACGGGGTAAGCTCAAAAATAAAATGAGAGCAAGAGAAGGACCCCCCAGAATCCCCCTGGCTGATCCAGACCAGGCAGCAATGCAGGAACCTTTCTGCTGTTGGTTTTAAAAAAATGTCTGTTTTTAAAGCAAACTCAGGGCAGTTTCCCACCATACTTTTGATTGGCTCTCCTGTCACAGAGAGAGGCACAGAGAAAAAACTGTAGGTGAAGACAAGAGACATGTTGGGCAGAGTCCTGGCACAGGTGACTCAAGCACATGAGGCCTATGGACTCTGCCGCAAGATCTTAAAAACGACAATAGTTTGCAGCTACCTGACATTGCCTACCCCTACACTGAGCCCAGGTTTAACAAGGTGATAACAGGACTAACCCTTTGAACAGGGCAGTGGTCCCACTTAGCACAAGTGGCCATCCCTTTGAGAAGGGCAATGGCTCTTGGTAAACAACTTTAAGGGGCCCTCCCTTTGAGAAGGGCAGTGGCCCTGGTAAACAACTTAACAGCCAGGGAGGGGAGGCCACAGGAGAACAAAAACAAAATGGAGTATGGGGACAGCTGTAAAAAACAAAATGGAATAGGGGGATAGCTGTAACAGACAATTATCTATCCTTTTCCTATTGGCTTTTACCATACTCTTAGCTTTCTTGATTTTCACTGCACATTGAGTGGATGTTTTCAGAGAACTAGCCACAATGACTCCAAGATCTCTTCCTTGAGTGGTAACAGCTAATTTAGACCCTTTCATTTTGGATGTATAGTTGGGATGTTTTCCAATGTGCATTACTTTGCATTTATCAATATTGAATTTCATCTGCCATTTTGTTGCTTAGTCACCCAGTTTTGCGAGATCCTTTTATAACTCTTTGCAATCGACTTTGGACTTAATTATCTCAAGTAATTTTGTGTAGCCTGCAACTTTACCATCTGTTTACTCCTTTCTCTAAATCAATTCTGTTGAACAGCACTGGTCCCAGTACAGCTCCTTGGGAGACCCTGCTATATACCTATATCTGTTGTGAAAACTGACCATTTATTCCTACCCTTTGTTTCCTGTCTTGCAACCAGTTACTGATCCCTTGGAAGACCTTTCCTTTTATTCCATTACTCCTTACTTTGCTTAAGAGTTTTTGGTGAGGGACCTTGTCAAAGGCTTTCTGGAAATCTAAGTACACTATATCCACTGGATCCCCCTTGTCCACATGTTTGTTGACCCATTTAAAGAATTATAATAGATTGGTGAGGCATGATTTCCCTTTACAAAAGCCGTGCTAACTCTTCCCCAACATATTGTGTTCAGTTATGTGTCTGGTAATTCTATTCCTTACTATAGTTTCAGCCAGTTTGTCCAGTACTGAATTTAGGCTTACTGGCCTGTAATTACCAGAACTGCCTCATGAACCTTTTAAAAAAATTAGGTACCCTCTAGTCATCTGGTACAGAGACTGATTTAAGCAATAGGTTGTATACTGCAAGTATACAGTATATAGTAGTTCTGCAATTTCACATTTGAATGCCTTCAGAACTCTTGCTTGAATACCATCTGGTCCTGGTGACTAATTAGTGTTTAATGTATCAATTGGTTCAAAAATCTTCTCTATCAACACCTCAATAGACAGTTCCTCAAATTTGTCACCTAAACCTAATGTCTCAGGAGTAGGAATCTCCCTCACAGCCTCTGCAGTGAAGACCGATGCAAAGAAGTCATTTAATTTCTCCATAGTGGCTTTGTCTTCCTTTTAGCACATTGATTATTCAGTGGTCCCACTGAATGTTTGGCAAGCTTCCTGCTTCTAATGTACTTAAAAAAACATTTGCTGTTAGTTTTGTGTCTTTTGCCAGTTGATTTTCAATTTTTTTTCCTGACTAATTAAACGTTAGCAAGTCAAGTGTAAAAATATATCCTCCTTTGTTTACCTCAGTAATAACTGATTTCTAATTTTTAAAGGAAGCTTTTTTGCCTCTAACCAACTCTTTTATTCGGTTTAGGCAAGGTGGCATTATTTTTTTGGTCTTCTTACTATTTTTTTTGGAGGGGGAAGAAGAGTGTACATTTAGTTTGAGTCTTTATTGTGGTGTTTTAAAAAATGTCCATGCAGCTTGCAAAATCTGTATCCAGAATATATTAAATGTATACCATATGTAGAATAGATATTAAGATTAAAAGTAGATCTTTGAATATTTCTGAAATATGTAAAATAAACCCGATTCTCTTCTATTGAGAAGTATATTTAACATTTTTTCAGGATCCCCTGGGAGAATAACATGAGGGAGAAAGGAGTACAGGAGAGCTGGCTGTATTTTAAAGAATCCTTAGTGAGGTTGCAGGAACAAACCATCCCGATGTGTAGAAAGAATAGTAAATATGGCAAACGACCATCTTGGCTTAACAGTGAAATCCTTCCTGATCTTAAATGCAAAAAAGAAGCTTACAAGAAATGGAAGATTGGACAAATGACCAGGGAGGAGTATAGAAAGGAAGGCCAAATCACACTTAGAGTTGCAGCTAGCAAGAGATGTTAAGAGAAGTTAAGAGTAACAAGAAAGGTTTCTTCAGGTATGTTAGCAACAGAGAAAAAGAGAACTGGATAAATTCATGGTGGTTAAGTCCATAAATGGCTATTAGCCAGGATGGGTAAGGAATGGTGTCCTTAGCCTCTGTTTGTCAGAGGATGGAGATGGGTGGCAGGAGAGAGATCACTTGATCATTGCCTGTTAGGGTCACTCCCTCTGGGGCACCTGGCATTGGCCACTGCCAGTAGACAGAATACTGAGCTAGACGGACCTTTGTTCTGACCGGTACGGGGTTCTTATGTCTTATGTTAACAAGAAGAAAAGTCAAGGAAAGCATTGGGGCCCCTTACTGAATGAGGGAGCAATCTAGTCCACAGAGGATGGAAAAACCTAATGCTCAATGCTTTTTGCCTCTGCTCACGCAACAAGATCAGGCCCCCAACTGGCAACAACATGGGGAGGGTGTGACAGCCCTTCTGTGAGAAAGAGGGTCGGCACTATTTAGATAAATAACGACCCAAGTCCATGGGGCTGGAACCACCAGTGCTAAAGATCTAGTTGCGCGGATGTGATTGCAACGAGCCATTTGGCATTATCTTGTTGAAAAATCATGGCAATCAGGGGATGTCATCCCGGATGACCTGGAAAAAAGGCTACTGCATGCCGATCTTTTAAAAAAAGGGAAGAAACCATGAAACACCACCAGCTCACCTCCAGTCCCGGAAAAACATGGAATCAATCTGAGCACTTAGAGGAGAGAAAGTGTTCAGGAAACAGTCAGCATGACTTCACAAGAGCAAAGTCATGCCTGACTAACCAATTGCCTTCTATTGGGAGATAACTGTCTCTGTGAAGAGGGGAAAGCAATGGATGATTACTGACTTAGCAACGCCTTTGATACAGTCTCCACAATATTCTTGCCAGCAAGTTAAAGAGGTATGTGCTGGTGAATGGACTATAAGGTGGATTTAGAAAGCTGGCTAGGATCGTTTGTTGCTCACATGGATATGATCAATGGCTCCATGTCCAGTTGGCAGCCCAGATGCAGCGGAGTGCCCCAAGGGTTGGTCCTGGTGGTCACGTTGTTCAATATCTTCATTTAATTGATCTGGAGGATGGTGTGGACGGCCACCCTCAGGAAGTTTGGCAGATGACACTAAACTGGAGGGTGGTCAGATACGCTGGAGTAGAGATAGGTACGGGGACTAGACAAATTAGAGGATGGGCCAAAAGGAATCTCATGAGGTTCAAAAAAGAACCAAGTGTCAGAGTCCTGCCACTTAGGATGGAAGAATTCCATGCACTGACACGACTAGGACTAGTGGCTAGGCAGCAGTTCTGCAGAAAGGACCTAAGGGTTACAGTGGACGAGAGCTGATATATTAAGTCAACACTGTTGCCTTGTTGCCAAGAAGGCTAAATGGCATTTTGGCTGGGTCAAAAAAAATAAAGTTAAATTAAAAAAAAGTCGCTTATTAAACCGCGCGCTCAGAAAAATAAAAAAAAGCGTAAAAGGGCGGGTAAGGTGGGGGGGGGTAAATAAACATTAAACAATATCGGTAGTAAAAAATAAATAAAAATAAAAAAAAAAAGTAAAAAAAAAAAAATAATAATAAAAATAAAATAAAAAAAAGTGTGGTCAAAATAAAGTAAAAAAAAAAAAGTGTTTAAAAAGAATATAAAGGGGTATGGGGTGGGCGGGGCGGGGTAAAAAAACGTGGTAAAAATAAAAATAAACGGGTAGAATAAACTAAAAAATAACAATAATAAAAAACAATAAAAAAAAAGAATACAAAATATATATAAAATAAAAACGGGGGGGTAAAAAATAAAGTACTATAGGTGGTTTAAAAAAGGTTGGGTAAAAAAAAATAAATTTTATAAAAAATGGGCGAGGGGCGGGGGGCGTAAAAAAATAGTAAAAAAAATAAAAAATGGTTTAGGGGGTGCAGCGCGGGTAAAAAAAAAGGGGGGTAGTGGGTAAATACAAATAAAAAGTAAAAAAAGGGGTAAAAATAATTAAAAGTTATAATAATAGGGGGGTACTATAAAAAAAATGGGGTTGTGCGTGTGGGGGCGAAAAAGGGTGCGGGGGCGTGTGGGTAAATAAATCAAAAAGGGGGTGGCTAAAAAAAAAAAAAAAATTACATCAAAAAAGGGGGGATTTTATAAATAAAAGTGTATTGAATTTGAAACTGGGGTACTATTAAAAAAATGGGGTTATCGTGGTAAATAAGTGGTAAGCGTGTAAAAATAGGGGTAAAACTTAAAATAATAAGGCTAAATAAAAAAAAGTAGGGGCTATAAAAGTCGGGCGCGGAGTAAAGGAGGAATGTCTAAAAAGGGGGTAAAAAAAAAAAAAGGTAAAAGTATAAATAACAAATAAAAAATAACACGTTTAAGGGGCATTGCCAAGCAAACGAAGGATTGATCATTCCCCCTCTATTCAACATGATGAGACCTCATCTGGAGTTTGGTCCATGTTTTGGGTCCTCACACATAAAGCAAGGTGTGTTGAAAAATTTGGAAGAATCCAGTGGAGGGCAACAACTCGCTCTCCAGGGGTCTGGAGCAATGACTTATTGAGGAGAGTGGAGAAATGGATTGTTTAGATCGCGAAACGAGAAAAAGAGATGGGGTTATTGTAGCTCTTCTCAACTACCTGAATTAGGGGCGGTTCTCCCTCAATCGATCGAGCGATGCGATCCTAGACTTTTACTCCACGTGTGGTGGCGATCACAGTGCACAACGCTTACATATATGGTCTACAAGTGCCCTTGGGCGAGGTTTACGGTCTGGATATTAGGAAAACTCTTTTTCCATTAGGAGGCGAGATGAGCACTGAATGCGTGCGTACTACTGATCATAACACGATCGTAGAGGGTTAGTGTCTCTACTTCCCTGGAAGAGGTCACCAAACAACCACTGACCAGAGGATCCAATCAGGAAACCAACGATACTTTCAAATCTCAAGGGCAGTGTGCGAAGCCTTGTTGTGTTTTGGGTTTGGCTTTGTTCTCTCTGGATCCTGGACAGGACTAGCAGGTGAAACCGGTTTTCTTGCAATCTCCCTGCTACAGTCTCTTTATCTATTCAAAATAGTTGCCGAGTAAGAACCAAGCGGTTATAGTCTCTCTCTATTTGTTTTTTTCTTATGCTCGCAAATGTTTCTATTTTGCTGGAATATATTTTAAATTCGTATTTTCCTGGATAAGGCTGCTTTATCATTTGTTATAAGCTAAAAGACCCGTATATTTCATCTTGATTACAGAGACATTTTTATGTTTTTTTCTTCTTTTATTAAAAGTTTGCTTTTTAGACCTGTTGATTCTTTTGCCTAGTTAAGGCTCAAGGGGATTGAGTCTGTACTCACCAGGAATTTGTGGGGGAGAAGGTTTCCAGGGTAAACCTAGGAGGGAGGGGACAGAGTGTACCAGACACTGGAATTTCTGGTTGGTGGCAGCACTACAGGATCTAAGCTGGTAATTAAGCTTAGAGAAATTCATGCTAGTATCTCATTTTCTGGACTCTTAAGGTTCAGATTTGGGAAAGAATACTATGACAGTTACCTAGGGACATGGTGGAATCTCCTTCCTTAGAGGTTTTAAGGTTTTGTCAGGCTTGACAAAGTCCTGGCTGGGATGATTTAGTTGAGGATTGGTCCTGCTTTGAGCAGGGGGTTGGACTTGATGACCTCCTGAGGTCCCTTCAACCTTGATATTCTATGATTCTATGAATGTTGACATTTAAGGGGCAAACGCATGCTACTCATAATGGGAGCTGCTTGTCCAGTTTTAGTTTGCACTGTACTTAAATGTGCCCATCAGAGCATTTACTATGAACTTTCTCAGGCAGTTGATGTTAATAGCTAGCTGAAGAGAATATTTTTAAAAGGTACAATAATATTGTCATCAGTACCTGTTTAAGTGCCACACAAAATATGCAGCGTTGGGAGCCATGAAGCTTTTTGAAACATGATATTATAATCTTCAATGAAATATAAGACCACATACTGCATGTCCCTTGGGCCACATACATACCTTTCATGTGGATGTGACTGATTACATATACAGACATAAACTGTAATATTTTTAGGTTAAAATAACTCTGTTTCTCCGTGATTTGATTTTGCACATGCAAAAATTATATCACAGAAGCAAAGTAAAAAAAGTTGTTTTTGCTGATGGTTTCTGACTTTGTGGCAAAGTGGTGAATTAGTATGAGCACATAAGCTCAGAAACACCTGTTTTCCTGTGGAAAAGATTGCCCATATAATACATAGCAATCATTAATGCAGAACATTATTCCAAAGCATTCTATAACAGTGGCCCTGATGTTTATACCTGTGACAAAATGATGGTACAGAAGAAGACATTCGGGAAGACAGTGTCAGATCAAAATGTTTTATGGATTATTAATGGAGTCTGGATTTGACAGAAAGCATATTTATGTGAAGAGCTGGCATATCTGGAGTCTGACTAGAATGATGTCTGCTCTAATAAGTGACTCCTATTCTGAGTTTGAGTGGGTATGAATGGAAATGAAACCAGCTTTTTATATGAAGAGGCTCATAGCCCACGTATACCGCAGGGTATGAAACATTTGCTTTGACTGCTACCTGCACTCTTCTCACAAATGCAACATTTCAAAATGAACAAATAAATAAATATATAAAATATATATAATTTAATATTTTCACATATATAATAAATCTTAAATTATATGTGAGGATATTTATAATGGAAATTCTGAAAGACCCTGAATTACAGTGGACCTAGCGAGTGCAACATAAACACAGAACAAAATATTGCTAAGATGAATGTACAGACTTGATGCAAACATCATTAAAAGTATCACAGTTAGCTGTAAAGGTAATTCCCATCATTTATGTTCTGAAGAACTGGCAATAAAGGTCAAGTTGAAATAAGAACTTAAAGCACAATATTTAGGAATATAAATATGTTTCATTCTCCATAAGAGAAAAAATATAAATTCTTTTGCTTTGAAATCCAGAAGAGTTTTAAGCTGAAACTCTTGCATTTTAAACCACTTTTTCTTTTAGTAATTCAGGCAAGTATTACTCATACATCATAGAAGTATAGGACTGGAAGGGATCTTGAGAGGTCTTCTAGTTCAGTCCTCTGCACTCATGACAGGACTAAGTATTATTTAGACCATCCCTGACAGGTGTTTATCTAACCCGCCCTTAAAAACCTTCAATGACAGAGATTTCACAACCTCAGTGTGCAATTTATTCCAGTGCTTAACTACTCTGACAGTTAGGAAGTTATTCCTAATGTCCAACCTAAACTGTCCTTGCTGCAATTTAAGCCCATTGCTTCTTGTCCTATACTGAGAGTTTAAAGAGAACCATTTTTCTCCTTCGTCCTTGTAACAACCTTTTATGTGCTTGAAAACTGTTGTCATGTCGCCACTCAGTCTTCTCTTCCCTAGACTAAACAAATCCAATTCCTCATAGGTCATGTTTTCTAGACCTTTAATCATTTTTGTTGCTCACCTCTGGACTTCCTCCAATTTGTCCACATTTTTCCTGAAATGTGGTGCCCAGAAATGGACACCATACTTCAGCTGAAGCTTTATCAGCATGGAGTAGAGCGGAAGAATTACTTCACATGCCGTGCTTACAACACTCCTGCTAATATATCACAGAATGATGTTTGCTTGTTTTGCAACAGTATTACACTGTTGACTCATATTTAGCTTTTAATCCACTATAACACACAGATCTCTTTCTACAATACTCCTTCCTAGGCAGTCATTTCCCATTTTGTATGTATGCAACTGATTGTTCATTCCTAGATGGAGTACTTTGCATTTGTCCATACTGAATTTACATCAGACCATTTCTCCAGTTAGTCCAGATAGTTTTAAATTTTAATTGTATCTTCCAAAGCACTTGGAACCCCTCCCAGTTCAATGTCATGCACAAACTTGTGAAATGTACTCTCTATGCTATTATCAAAATCATTGATGAAGATATTGAACAGAACTGGACCCAGAACTGATCCCTGAGTGATCCCACTTCATATGCTCTTCCAGCTTGACTGTGAACCACTGATAGCTCCCCTCTGGGAATGGTTTTGCAACCAGTTTTGCAACCACCTTATAGTAGTTCCATCTAGGTTGTATTTCCCCTAATTTGTTTATGGGGAGGTCATGCAAGACAGTATCAAAAGCCTTACTTAAGTCAAGATATACCACATCTACTGCCTTCCCTCTATCCACTAGGCTTGTTACCCTGTCAAAGAAAATGATTACGTTGATCTGACATGATTAATTCTTGACAAATCCATGCAGACTGTTACTTATCACCTTATTATCTTTTAGGTATTTGCAAATCAATTGTTTGATTATTTGCTTCATTACCTTTCCAAGTACTAGAGCGGTAATTGTCCAGGTTGTCTTTATTCCTCTCTTTATAGTTCTGCACTTTATTTGCCCTCTTCCAGTTCTCTGGAATCTCTCCCATCTTCCCTGAGTTTTGAAAATAATCACTAATGGTTCAGATATCTCCTCAGTGAGTTCCCTGAGTATTCTAAGATGTATTTCATCGTTGACTCTGCAAGCATGCAGACTTCCCCTTTATTCCTGATGTCTCTACACACAAATTGTGCTAATCCAGGGCTCAGACCCAAGGTCCAAAGAGCCCATGGGGGTGGTGGGTCCAATTCTGAGTCAAGCTGGAACACAGGATTCAACCTATTGCTTTGCTGTGTAGATGCAGCCCCAATGGACTTGTGCTCTGGGAATCTGCCAAAAATATACCATAATCCCATAGGACAACTTTTTGTCCTCTGGACTGTCAAGTTTGTCAATTAGTCAAGTTTTCCCACACAGCACCATGACCAAAAGGCTAAGAGTGGTCACTTTTTGAGAGAGCACTTGAAAGTCTGCGATGTGGGTGGTTGGGCTTGGGCCTGAATAATTCAGGATAGATGCTGGAGCCTCAGATTGGAAACCAGGGCTCAACAATTCCTACCCTGTGGTTACAAATGAATGTAGATGTTCAAGACCTAGGCTAACAAACCCAGAGTCTGCTAACTCAACTTCTACTAACCCTGGGCTTACATTGCAGTGTAGACATACCCTGAGCCTGAACATCTACACTGCAAGTTTTAGCTCTGCAGCCCAAGCCCTGCAATCCTGAATCAGCTGACCTGGGCCAGCCATACTTTTATTAAAATATAGATGTATCTTATTGCGTTCAGAGATGCACAATTCCTCCCCTCTCTCCTTCCTTTGGGAAGGAGGTAGAGGACTGAGTAAATTGTTTTGACCCTTTTCAGGATGTAGTTTAGATCTTGTGCACACTACAGATGTTGTGCTGGTATAACTAAACCAGCTGAGCCCCCTAGTGCAGATGCAGATTATACTGGGAGATGGAGCTTTTTCTACTGGCATCATTACACCACCTCCCCGAACAGCATTGTCTATGTTGACAGAGGCACTCTTCTGTTGGCAGTGCTGCAGTTACATAGGGTTTTTGTTTGTGACATAGCTATGTTGGTTAGGGAGTGTTTGGGGTTTTTTTCTACACCCCTGACCAAGATAGTTATGCCAGCAAAATATTGTAGTGTTGACCATGCCTTAATCTCCCTACAAGTGCTCATTCAATGTTCTGGCTGGTGAATATGTACTTTCTGTCTCTGCTTTCTACTTTCCCCCACTACGGTTGAAGATGCAATTTTAGTACCTTTAACTGAATGGTCAGAGCTATAAGGTGAGACACTTTTGTCTCCTTTAGTAAGTGGGTAAAGATAATCTATCCCCAAGTAATAGTGATACCTACAATCTCTGCCTCTTTTACAGTCTTCTGTCTGCAGATATCAGCAAAAGGAATTCAGGAATCTTTTTCAATGACAAGAACACTGTTGCACATTGTCTAAAAGACAGTGCATATGTATATAAGAAGCAACTGTATAATTTATAGTTATTCTTCACAAATCCAGAGCATGAGAGTACACCCACTCAAACAGACATGACCTTGTGAACCCACCAAAAACTAAGCCATTCATCATTTAGTCTAGAGGAAATGATTGTCTGAGTGTGCTATCAGGTAATATCTGCTGGAGAGCAAATGTCCATGTAGAATGATTCAGTCTTTGCTGACATGATATCTATGGAGTAATTGGCTTTGGAAAGATGATAGAAAGCATTCAAGTGTAAAACAAAAATTCTTTGTAATTTCTTAATTGAAAAGAAGGCAGCTGTCATTGAGTTTTAAGTTGCCAAATACTGTTAAGTAATAACCTTGATTAAAATTAGACTTGTATGAAAAATGTTGCAGCAAATAAGAGGAAAATTACATTTACACCAGTTTCACAGAAAGCAACCAACCCAAGATAGCATCATTGTTTCCTATACTGAACTGCAAATGATTCATAACAAATAATAGCAAATAATTCATTCAATTAATTCAATAAACTTTTGGTTTACAAATTGACAGCAATAAGTTTGTGGTTTCCTCAAATCTATTGTTCCTCCAGATAATCTGTGTGAATAATTCTTGGTCAACATTTGAGCTATTTTGATTAGGTTGCCCTGTTTCTCACTGGAGGAACTTAAATCTTAGATACAGTCTCCAGTCATAGACAAATAAAGTGCTTTTACTTGTTTTAAAATTAACTTTATTCATTTTTCTATTAGTGTTCTTACCAGTCAGCTTTATCAGGTAGAATAGTTTTCAAAAAGCCAAGGCAAAAGGAATGCAAGCACAGTGTAGACAAACCCATTTAAAAATAATGGTGTATCTTTATGAGCTTTCAGTGGGGAGCAAAATGATCAGTTCCCAATAGCACTCAGATTGAGAATAGTGCTAGCTACCTTATAGGAACAGCTATCCTAGCTGTGAGATAGCTGACATGTCAATTCCTCACATAAACAGGATTTGGTCCATTAATAGTTAAAAAACATCCTGACCAGATATTTTTATTTCTGAATGGATGGCAACATCTCTCATTAAACCTTGCTTTAGAATGGCTTAGCTGCTAGCATAATAGCCTGGACATAATTGTTCTCAGCATCGTTATAGAAAGCATTCTTCAAATTTGGTTTCAGTCTTTGTTCAGGGGCACCCACTCTTGATAACCATTGTCAATTGTCAGCAGTGGGTCCATCTAGTGCAGATTCTTTCTGTTCTACTCTGAAAAAAAGATGGCAAAAAGGAACATCTTCTTACTCAGCAGTTCATCTGCCTGTGTATATTGCTTCCTTTAGAGACAAAAATAGGTTTTTAGTATTGCCTATTCCTGTTAGCCCCGCAGAGCTACAAGGGAATAAGCTGGATGACAAATCATTCTTATTCAAAAGGGTCTGGTTGTAAAAGGCTTCTAAAGGAAATCAGACTAACCTGGCATTTGAGCGTTGTCAGAGCTTTGAGCAAGACCCTACTTTCTGATGAAGCTTTCCCACTATAACCAAAACAATAGGGAAAGTAGGGAGGGAGAGGGAAACCTTCCCCCACCAAAATTAACCAAATGCTCATACATGCACATCCCAAGCCAGAACTACCTTCTGTAAGGAAAGGGAGAAGAGTAGAAAGCTCCATTACATCCACTAGGTTCCTCTCCCCCCACGTCCCTTAGGAAGCACTTGCATAGGCACTGTAGAAAACCCTAAGAATGATAACACACTAGTGCATACTGTACCTCACCATTTCATAACAATTATCTGGCTCCAGAAACACAGAAACGTGCTTAATTATTTTGCCTAGATTCACAGAGATTCCCAGTTGCCTGGGAAACTAGCTGCCATGTGTAGTTCTTTTCTTTTCTGAATAAATGTTGAGTCACATGGATTTTCCATGTGTTAGGCTTTTTGGTTGACTTCTTTTAAGGCAGCATGCGTCTACTCAACAGAGCAACATCTTGCAGGCCTTCACAGTCAGCTTTGCTTCTTTGGGATTTATTGTCTCCCGAGTTGCATTTGATGTTGCTCATATAAATATTCAGAATTAAGTCTTACATAAACAGCTAGAATTACTGAATTTTTCACTAGATGTTCTCCTTAATTGTTTTCAGTTATTTAACTACAAAAATGTGTGCTGATATCTGCTTTCTTTGCTAGTATCTCGTAAAATGCTAGTCAAGCATCTAATGCTAAGTGCCTGAAAATCCACAGTCAGGAAAATTCACTTGGAATTGAAATGTGAAAATCAATTGTTGGACTCAGTTCTTTTTGTAAAAGCAGCAAAGAATCCTGTGGCACCTTATAGACTAGCAGACGTTTTGGAGCATGAGCTTTCGTGGGTGAATACCCACTTCGTTGGATGCATGCTCCAAAACGTCTGTTAGTCTATAAGTCTACAGGACTCTTTGCTGCTTTTACAGATCCAGACTAACAGGCTACCCCTCTGATACTAGTTCTTTTTGTAATTCTTTGAGCCCAGGCATTGTCTTTCTTATCATATGTAAACAAAACTAGAGAACATGTCATTTCTTTGGCAGAAAAGGAACAAATTAAGGTACCAATCCTCCTGTCTGATTTGTTGTGTGGGTTTGGGCAGATTATGTAAACCCTTTTGTATTTCATATCTTGGAATACATTGGAGAGCAGTTTTCAGATTTCCACTCGTAGGTTGCCTATTTGAAGTCAGATTTGGATAGCAGTCACTGTAAATGTTTATCATATGATGGCTGCTCAATTGCCTATGTGAAAATGTGTGATGGTCTCATTCCACTTACTTTAGTGGGGAGGGGGAAGTGTACACAGAATGTGGGTACACAAAAAAACCCACGAATACAATTGTACCTCTTAATGTCCCCTTAATTTGGGGGGCTCTATATTATTGGAAGATGGAAAACATTGGCCTCTGAAATGACAAATTACTTTCCCCATTATGTCTCCTATTCTCCTTTGTTACTACACTGTCACATGGAGACATCTGAGAACATTCGCACTGAACTCGCCTTTCTTCCCTCATCTGTAAGCTTTTCCCATACCTCATACTGATGGCAGCCAGACCACTGAGAACACCTTATAGGATCATACTTTGTGGTTCATACCTTTGATGGAGAGCTTGAGCTGAACTTTGTTCTCTGAACAGAGGCCAAAGTTGGCATGAGCATAAAGGATTGCCAACTTCTCAGGATTAATGCTGATCAGGGGCGGATCCAGGCCCCAACATGCCAAATGCATGCTTGGGGCGGCATGCCGTGGGGGGTGCTCTGCCGGTCGCCGGGAGGGCAGCAGGCAGGCAGCCTTAGGCGGCACGCGTGCGGGAGGTCCACCGGAGCCCCGGGACCGGTGACCGGCAGAGCGCCCCCCGCGGCATGCTGCCGTGCTTGAGGCGGCAAAATGTCTAGAGCCGCCCCTGACGCTGATCAAAATTTTTTGTCAGGGTGTTTTCCACAGAATTTTTGTACTTGACATTTTTCATTGAAACAAAACAAACTGCATTTCAATTTTTAAATGATAGCCATTTCCATTTTAAAAAGTGTAGCCAATTCTAATTGTGTGCATTTGTGATTCCTTTCAACAGGAGCCATACACTGAGCTCAAGACAGAAAACCTCCACCATTTTTGGAGGTAGCCTCTGGCAAGCTATATTTTCACTCCACTGATGAACAGTTGTGACGTGACCAGCTCCTGTTCACTTCCATCTGGAAACAGTTGTATTGAGAGCAGATTGCAGAAAGGGCCCTTTTATTCCTCACATTCAGAGCAATAACAATGGGTCTTCTCTTCCAGCTGTCTGGCATTACGAAATGGTTAACACCCACTGGTAGGTATTAATTGCTGTACTGCAAATGAATTAGCATACTGAAAACTAATTGCAGGACAGTAAAACTTCACTATGTCCTTGTTTAGGGGAAAACAAATCTAGCCTTGCGTTCCATCGTTCAGCATGGACAAGTGCAAGTGAGAACAGACGCTGGAGTACAACTCAGGAGAATGTACCTGCCAAGATTCAGCTTCAGAAAGACTGTCTAGAATGGCTTACCTCTGAACTGGATGAATCTATATATACTATTACTTTGACGCACAAGCACTATGGAGAATTTGTCTTCATGGAGAGGAAAACTTCCCAAAGGAACAAGCCTAAGGGAATGTCAGACACCATTTGTACTAGGGCTTTCGGAACAAACAAGTCAACAATATAATAGATATTCAGAATTGGTTGACTTGGATTCCTTTGGTGATTAAACCACTGGGCTCAGAGAAATGCTTATGAGAGATTGGAAAGGAGCAGCATGATGGCTGGAGGGAGCTGGGCTTGAAACAACAAATCTGTGCAATGAGAGCAGAAAAGCACGAGCCGCCATTCACAAGCTGAATCCTGATGGAGAACAGCCAAAGTGCTCTGACAACTAAATTGCACAACAAATCATCCTAAATGGTAAACCAGCCCACAATGTAAAGTGCAAAATGAAACAAATCAAGCAGGAACTTTACTCACTCCTCAGAGACAGCAAAGTCTACAATGACTTTGTTAACAGTGAGAAACTGACAACGGCTATGAGGAATTTGAAAGACAGCTGGACCCGATGGTATATCTAATGAGCCATTCTAGGGCTGTCAAGCAATTAAAAAAAGTAATCGTGAATAATTGAGCTGTTACTAAGAGAATACCGTTTATTTAAATATGTTTGGATTTTTTCTACATTTTCAAATATATCAATTTCAGTTGTGACATAGAATACAAAGTGTACAGTGCTCACTTTATATTTATTTTTATTCCAAATATTTGCACTGTAAAAAACCAAATAAATGGTATTTTTCAATTCACCTCATACAAGTACTGTAGTGCAATCTCTTTATCATGACAGTTGAACTTAAAAAAGTACAGTTGTGTACAAAAAATAACTGCATTAAAAATAAAACAATGTAAAGCTTTAAAGCCTACAACTCCACTCAGTCCTACTTCAGCCAATTGCTCACACAAACAAGTTTGGTTACAATTTGCAGGAGATAATGCTCTCTGCTTCTTGTTTACAATGTCACCTGAGAGTGAGAGCAGGAATTCGCACTGCACTGTTGTAGCGGGTGTTGCGAGATATTTACTTGCCATATGCTCTAAAGGTTCCCCTGTCCCTTCATGCTTCAACCACCATTCCAGAGGACATGTGTCCATGCTTCTGATGGGTTCTGCTCAATTACAATCCAAAGCAGAGCAGATCAACGAATGTTCATTTTCATCATCTGAGTCAGATACCACCAGCAGAAAGTTGATTTTCATTTTTGGTGGTTTGGGTAGTTTCCGCATTGGAGTGTTTCTCTTTTAAGACTTCTGAAGGCATGCTCCACACCTCATCCCTTTCATATTTTGGACAACCCTTCAGATTCTTAAACCTTGGGTGGAGTAATGCACCTATTTTTAGAAATCTCACATTGGTACCTTCTTTGCGTTTTGTCAAATCTGCTGTGAAAGTGTTCTTAAAACGAACATGTGCTAGGTCATTGTCTGCGACTGCTATAACATGAAATATATGGCAGAATGCAGGTAAAATGGAACAGGAGATATACAATTCTCCACAAAGGAGTTCAGTCACAAATTTAATTAACGCATTTTTTTTTTAATGAGCATCATCAGCATGGAAGCATGTCCTCTGGAATGGTGGCCGAAGCATGAAGGGGCATATGAATATTTAGCATATCTGGTATATAAATATCTTGCAACACTGGCTACAAAAGTGCTATGCAAACACTTGTTCTCACTTTTAGGTGACATTGTAAATATGAAGCAGGCAACATTATCTCCCATAAATGTAAATAAACTTGTTTGTCTTAGCAATTGGCTGAACAAGAACTAGGACTGAGTGGACTTGTAGACTCTAAAGTTTTATATTGTTTTGTTTTTGAGTGCAGTTATGTAACAAAAAAAAGTGACATTTGTAAGTTACACTTTCACGTTAAAGAGATTGCACTACAGTACTTGTTTGAGGTGAACTGAAAAATATTATTTATTTATCATGTTTACAGTGCAAATATTTGTAATAAAAACAGTATAAACTGAGCACTGTATACTTTGTATTCTGTGTTGTAATAGAAATAAACACATTTGAAAATGTAGAAAAACATCCAAAATATTTAATACATGTCAATTGATATTCTATTATTTAACAGTGTGATTAATCACAATTATTTTTAATCACAATTAATTTTTTTGAGTTAATCGCATGAGTTAACTATGATTAATCAACAGCCCTAATTTTTGTATTTTTGGATGAGAGCACAGAAGTGGCTACTTGAGATCTTCAGTTTTTGCATGGATAAAATGTAGATACCTAGGTGGAGGAAACAGCGTCTTTATGTGGTTTGAGCAGTGCAGCCACTTTGGCCTAAGTCTGCAATGAGCTACCACCCAATATTCTTACTTTGCCCAACCTACAAGCGATACGGGTGGGTGATAATTGGATGATACCAATTCTGGAGAACTATGAACATGCAATGTATCTTGAGGATCAAGTTAGACTGAACATTGATATACAGAGCGCACATCAAGAAGCTGAAGAAAAAAGTGAAATCTGGGAACTGTGTACTCCAGAAACTGGCCAATTCAAAATGGGGAGCTTACCCCAAAATACTCAGCCATCAGTCTCATCTTGTGTGACTCAGTTGTGGAGTACTGTGCTCCAGTACAGTCATGCTCAACCCATGCACAAGCCATTGATACTGAAATTAATCAATTGTGTAGGATCACTATTAGTGAGGCAGGATACTTCAGGAAAAAGGAGAGAGAAAAACAGGTGCATGATCTCTGACACCCATGGCACCAAACATTGCACCATCCAAGAGGCTGAAGTCCAGAAAGACCTTTGCTTCTGAAAATCCGTTATCCCAGAATACAACTGTGGAAGGCTACCGAGTAATAAAATGGTGAGAAATGACCTCAAATGGAAATACTGGTGTACTTTAGATGTACTGTAGATCGAATGGCAGATGGGATGACAAAGATTGGTGACACTATCACCAAGTGGAATCTGAATAATGAACCCAAATGTGAATGTGGAGAGCCTAGACAAATACTTGAACATCCTGTCAACATCTTGTACTCCCACAGACTGTTGGACATAAGTGACAACACCAGCTTTTAGCTGCAGTTTTGGAGTGACCAGCTATAATGATGAGCTCTACTGTGGTAACAACAGTGGGAGCCATAGCCTAGAGAGAGTTCAGGTAGCTGGTGTGTGGTCTACACTTGCTCTAAATAGGGTTACAGAACACAGTGGTAAAAACAGTAAAGCCCTGTATCTTCTAGTGCTACCACTGATTGAGCTGTACAGGTGGTATTGTGATGGTGGGAAAAATCCAAAAAATGTCTACGAAATACAGCCTCAAGTGGAGAGAAGCTTCACTAAAAGACTAATGAAAAATCCATTGAAATATACCTGAGCAATTCAACTCTACTTCAGTGTAAGCACCCATGCACTCCTAATGTTACTGTAACCAAGGATGTATTGTTGGCCTGCTACTCCACTTAGACCTTAAATATAAATAAACTAACAAACTACACTTGTGAAGCATTCCACTGTGTGCTAAACTGTTGGGTGTCAAGCCTTAGGCTGGAGTGAAGCTTTAAATATGAATTGCAAACCCTCAGAATAGAGGTTTATTATGGAATGGAAGAGATGCTTTAGCTACAGCAGCCTGAATGTTCCAATATAAATGAGCAGCACTGTAAATGAGACCATGCTTTATTCTTGTGTGCTAAAATGAGTGAGAAGGATGAGACCACAGTCTCACCCCAAGCTGTCTTTTGACAATAAAATCTTAGGCCCTGATTCAGCAAAGCACTTTATTCACTTATTTAAAGATCAAGTTGATTTCAGTGGGAATTAAGTACATGCGCAAGTGCTTTGTTCAATGGAGACTTACATAAAGCACATGCTTAAGTGTTTTTTTTTTCTGAATCAGGGTCTTAGTTTATAGTTTGAATAATTTTTTTATATAAAATAATGGAATGGAAGCTTATTATTCAGTAGAAACTTTTTTTTCTGAGTTATATATACATTCAGCAGCAATTCAGCATACTCGATGTTAATCAGATGCTGAATGTAGAGATAAATAATTCTTGTCAGAACACTGAGTCAAATTCTCAAGGGCTGTCAATTGATGCAGTTTCATTGGCTCTTTCACTTCAATGGAGCTAGGTGATTACTTGACTGTCTGGCATACTGTTCCCACTTGGCATTACACTAATTGTAAGAAGGGTATAGAAATGCAGTTCTCTGATAAAAATTAATTATACATATCTCCATTTTTTAACTTAACAGCATGACCACATTTGAGTAAGACTTCTCTTTTTTCTTTGAAGTTAAGCTCTATTGTACATGTAACTACTTCCAAATTATATACTTAAATATAATTATGCCTTTAAAAATGGGGCTGTGTAGTCATGTTATCACTTAATGTATGTGTAAAATATAGCCACAAAGCTACATAACACAGAGGGTTGAGGAAACTATGTAATTTATACAATCAATTATAATTTTTCCCCTCAGTCAGGTAGATAAAGTAGTTCCTCATATTTATTTCCATTTTTCTTTAAGAAATGAGAAAACATTAGATGTACTATTAGATTTATAATTGCAGTGTGAAGCTGTTGTTGCTCCTGTCGAAATCAGTGCTTATTAGTCATGTTTATTACGCTAGTGATTAAGAGTCAGCCAAAATGGGGCACAGAAGTAGGCATGCCATGCCCCAAAGAGCTTCCAATCTAAACAGACAAGCCAGACACAGAGTGGCAGATGGGTTATAACACACAAGCCGAGTGAAGAGTGGGAAGGAAGCAAACGTGTTCGTTCCATGATTTTGTGTGTGTGTGTCTAGAGTGGCAGGTGTTACTTAGGGAAGACTAAGTTAAACAGAAAAAAAAGTGAAGTAGGAGCCCTCACTCCCCTTCACCCAGCCCTCCCCAGCCCCACCCAGTGCTTTGGGCACCCTGGCTGGTAGCTCCTACCCTGTGCCTCACTCAACACTCATTCTGGCTGGGATGGGAGAGGACTGCACTTCCCCATACTGGACGCACTCCACAGCTCATCTGCACCTTGATATTCTGTCCATGAAAATCACGAACAGGAGTCAGGACAAGATCCACCCTTGGCAGAGTCAAATTGTGATGTTCCTTTCTGGTGTTATCTGGATTGGTGATCTGCTAGGTCACTCCAATCCTTGACTCTGGGAGTCAGCCTTACCCTGCTCTGCTATGAGAACCCCCACTCCTGGGATGTTCATGGACAGCCTCTGATATGTAAGCTGCTCCTTGGATTTTTCAACTGAATGACACTAGTCAATACATCTGGTCCCAAACACAACCCTCCAACTTGCAGTGTTCAGTTATACCAGCTGGATACTACAAGCTTATATGAGTTCATCAATTTAACAAAGAAATTGATATGTACCAAGCTTGTTCTCCCAAGGGGAGTCTCTGACATGTTTCAAACCAAACCCACTGCTTCAGGTAGAATAAACAAACAGATTTATTAACTATAAAGATAGATTTTAAGTGATTATAAGTCAAGGCATAATAAGTCAGATTTGGTCAAATGAAATAAAAGCAAAACACATTCTAAGCTGACCTTAACACTTCCAATGCTCTTACAAACTTAGATGCTTCTCACTACAGGCTGGCTGGCTGCTCTTCAGCCAGGTTCTCCCTTTTGATCAGTGCTTCAGTCACTTGGTGTGGTATCTGTAGATGTAGATGGAAGAGCAAGAGAGCATGGAAAATGTCTCTTCCTTTTATTATGTCCTTTCTTCCCCCTTGGCTTTGCCCCCCTCCTTCAGAGTCAGGTGAGCATTACCTCATTGGAGTTCCAAACTGACCAAAGGAAGAGGGGTGACTCCCTCGAGAGTCCAACAGATTCTTTTGTTTCTGCCTAGGCCAGCATCCTTTGTTCCTGTGAGGCTAGCTGTGTTTATCTCATAC
Organism: Chelonoidis abingdonii; assembly: GCF_003597395.2. NCBI lineage: Eukaryota > Metazoa > Chordata > Testudines > Testudinidae > Chelonoidis > Chelonoidis abingdonii. The sequence goes on from NC_133773.1 coordinate 96,943,948, forward strand.
ATGCCCTGATAAGGTGTGAACTACCTCTTAGCTCTTGGAGACTTTTTGCCTAGGCTTATTTTAAGCCAGGAGGATACATTTTCAGCCTCATAACTGCATACATAAAATTATAACCTATAACCTTCCTATAACATTACTGTAACAACAATGCTCATGGCATCATGAGTCTTTCGAAGACACCTGACATGACAAACTTTGCATTGGATACCACACAATCATTTTACAAGGATGAACATAGGGGTGCTGGGTGTTTCCCCAAAGTACAGAGCGTCACACCAATGCCCACCTTGAATGAACTTGACTTAATGCCAAGAATATGAACACAACTCTCCCTCCTATAATAGAGGGACCAGATAGCCCCAGCACTTCATACTCCCACAACACTTCTTGGGAGTGCAGTCATATGCCTTATCCAGACCTACAAAACAAAGGTAAAGTTGAAGGAGGCCTTCTGAGCAATGGTCACAAACTGGACTCCTGATATGGCTGAGAGTTACTCACTGACTGAAAGGGCTGTGGTGATCACTGAAGCAAAAGACCAGGCTTGGGAGGAGTTTGAAGAGACCATGGAGAATGACTACCGGACAGCCTCAAAGGTGTTCTGGCAAACCATTCATTTGTACATGGCCCAGGCTGTACTCAACAAGGGTGGTGAAATGCTGACCTTGACTGAGGAGATGGTTGAGAGGTGGAAGGAACAATTTGAGGAACTTCTCAACCCAGTGGACACACACCCCCTTTCAGGAGGCAATGCTGGAAACCTCCAGTGAGATCGGATCTATTTCTGATGCTCAGGTCAATGCGGTGTGAAAGTGCCTTCATAGTGATAAGGCAGCAGGGATGGACAAGCTTCTCCTGGAGATGTTGAAACCACTGGACAATTTTGGGGTGATGTGGTTAACGCATCTCTTCAAAGTTGCGTGGAAGACGGGTTCAGTGCCTCTGGACTGGCAAACTGGGGTGGTGGTCCTGATCATTAAGAAAGGAGACCAGAGGGTGTGTTCCAACTCTGGGGGGAATCACACTATTCAGCATCCCCAGCAAAGCCTATGCCAGGAAGCTGGAGAGGAGGTTACACCCATTAGTCGAACCTCAGATTCAGGTGGAACAATGCAGATTTTCTGTCGGCCTTAGAACAATGGACCAGCTCTTCGCTCTCTCACATAATGTATACAAAAATGAAATCGCATTTCCCCAATATCTGTCAACAGAAAATACTCTAGAGAGGAAGCAAGTGTCTGCGGGGGCGAGGGAAGAAGAAGAGTTGATTATTTGATTTGGTCTAATTTTGGTCTAATTTTAATTGGAACCTGCATGGTTTACTAAACCTTACTGTGGCTTTTCTTTGTGCTTTTATGCTGGATGGAATACTCAGGTTATCTGAAGAATTAGCCTGATGTCTCTAACTAAAGAGGAAAAAATAAAGCTGTCTAACCAGAAAGTAATCTCTTGAGAAAACGGAAGTGTAAAGAAACAAAGTGATTTTGACTATAAATTAAAAGAAACAAAGCTTTTCTTATGTCTACTGAAATATGTTTTCTGGAATTGTCCCTGTAATACTGTGCATTATATCTGGCAAGATACTAGTGTCAATTCATATTCAATGCACATTTTTAACAGGCTGACTATCCACTTGGTGTTTTGTTGGAAAGATACAGTACCGTGATGAATTATGAATTCTCTTTCCTTCTGGGTTTGTTTTCAGAAACTTTCTTTTACTACTCTTAAATATTTATTGTAAATGGACTTTTGAGAAAAGTATAGAAATGTCTGTTATCTGCCTTTCTCAAGCTGGGGAAATCTCAGTATTTAGGCTGTCTTTGTACCCTTTTTGCACAATCCTTTTTGGCCTTTGGAGGGGGTATAAACTGCTTGTGAATGTCTCTCACCTTTCCAGTCATTGTGAGGCCACATAGTTTTCTTGTTTCCATTCCTGTCATTTCACATAGTAGCTAAGTAAGGCAGTGGCTCAAACTGGCAGTCTAGGGAGGAGAAGTGCTGGGACCGTTGCCAAAATTACCTCTGCCGCATAATAGAGAAATGTACTAGCAGCTATTTTGCCTGGGAAGGTATTGCTGTTGCCTTAAGGTATTTTCTATTAGAGTATCCCCAGTGCCTTTAAATTATAAGCTCATATTTTCCCCTCAAGTGATGAAAGTTGAAATTCTTATTTCAGAAAGACAAAAAGCAAGAGATAACACTGAATAAATGAACAAAAGCAATTTAAATGCAGTATTTGTGTATTGATCTGAATTATTAAATTTTTCATAAAAGACCTGCCTTCTTTTGATTAAGTGAGAGGACCAGATGCACTGCTGACATTAGTAGACAATTCCATTGACATCAGTTAAGTTGTGGCATCTTACGGTACCTCTAAATTTGGTCCAGTATCTGACAGCACTGCCTTAGTTTTTCATTGAACAAGACTATGCTTTTTTACTTATTACTTGTGATTTGTTATTTGAGACAGTTTTTTTTCTTGGCTTATAATTTCCCTATATAATAAAGAGTTTAGTTTCTTTATTTCCTGTTTCCTTGAGCTGTTTTTCCATATGTAAAAGTTAATTTATCATGAGGCCGTAGAATATGGGCAACTCATTGTGCTGAATTGAGTCAATGGGAATTACACTGAGTTATGCCAGATCTCCACTTGTTCTGTGATGAGTTGAACCCTAGCACCAAATTCTGTAAATTTCCCACAAAAAAGGAAGATACTCTGATGGCAAAATGTCTACATTTTTCCAATACAATGAAGCACAGGGATTTATACCACAGCTAAAAATGAGGTTGGTTCTTAACAAATTAAAAAATAACAAGAGATGATCTTGAATCAAATCTTCTTGAACCTAGGAAGATTGGATGTGAATTCTTAAGCGAATCCACATGTTCCATAGAATCACTGTGGATAGAAATGTCATGCTCTAATAAAAATATAACGTTAGGGATCTATTATTGACCACCTGACCAGGACAGTAATAGTGATGATGAAATGCTAAGGGAAATGAGAGAGGCTATCAAAATTAAGAACCCAATAATAGTGCATAATAGATGAGGATTTTCAATTTATCCCCACATGGACTGGGAACATTCACTTCAGGATGAAATGGAGAGATAAAATTTATCGATACTTTAAATGGACTGCTTCATGGAGCAGCTGGTATCTGGGAACCCACAAGGGAGATGCAACTCTAGATTTAATCCTGAGTGGCAGCGCAGGAGTGGTCCAAAGGTAACTATAGCAGAACCGCTTGGGAATAGTGACCATAATTAATAGATTCAACATCTGGGCGGGGAAGAACATCTCAACAGCCAAACACTGTGGCATTTAATTCAAAAGATGGGAACTATACAAAAATAAGGGGGTTAGTTAAAACAAAGTAAAAGGTACTGTGCTAAAGTGAAATCCCTGCAAGTTACATGGGCCCTTTTTAAAGACACCATAATAAAGGCCCAACTTCAATGTATAGGCTCAAATAAGAAACACAGTAAAAGGACTAAAAAAGAGCTACCTGTGGCTTAACAACCATGAAAAAGAAGCAGTGAGAGCATAAAAAGACTTCCTAAAAAGTGGAAGTCAAAATTCCTGTAGGAATAGAAAGGAGCACAAAAGCACTGCCAGCTTATAGTGCAAGAGTCGTAGTAAGAAAAGCCAAAGAGGAGTTTAAAGAATGGCCTAGCCAAAAACTCCAAAGGTAATAACAAAATGTTTTTTAAGTACATCAGAAAGTAGGAAGCTGCTAAACACCAGTGGGGCCCCTGGACGATCAAAATACAAAAGGTTCGCTTAAAGCCGATAAAGTCATTGCGGAGAAATTAAAATGGATTCTTTTGCTTCAGTCTTCACGGCTAAAGGATGTTAGGGAGATTCCCAAACCTGAGCTGGCTTTAGTAGGTGACAAATTCTGAGGAAACTGTCACAGATTGAAGTGTCACTAGAGGAGGTTTTATGTAATTAATAAACTCAACATTAACAATCACCGGGACCAGATGGCATATCACCCAAGAGTTGCCTGAAAGAACTCAAATGTGAAGTTGCGGAACTATTAACTAAGGTTTGTAACCAGTCCTTTTAAATCGGCTTCAGTTACCAATGACTGAAGTTAGCTAATGTAACGCCAATATTTAAAAAGGCTCTAGAGTGATCCCAGCCAATTACAGACTGGTAAGTCTTAACGTCCTAGTACTGGGCAAATTAGTTGAAACAATAGTTAAGAATAAATTGTCAGACAACAAGAAACATAAACTGTTTGAGCAATTAGCAACATGGTTTCTGTAAAGGGAGGGAAATCGTGTCTTTACTAATCTATTAGAGTTCTTTGAAGGGGTCAACAAATGTGGACAAGGGTATCCAGTGGACATAGTGTACTTAGATTTCCAGAAAGCTTTGACAAGGTTCTCACCAAAGGCTCTTACGTAAATTAAGCTGTCGTGGGATAAGGGAAGGTCCCTTTCATGGACTGAGAACTGGTAAAGACAGGGAACAAAGGGTAGAAATTAATGGTAAATTCTCAGAATGGAGAGGGGTAACTAGTGGTGTTCCCAGAAGTCAGTCCTAGACAATCCTATTCAATTTATTCATAATGATCTGGAGAAAGGGGTTAATAGTGAGGTGGCAAAGTTTGCAGATGAACTAAACTGCTCAGATAGTTAAGACCAAAGCAGACTGTGAAGAACTTCAAAAAGATCCACAAAACTAAGTGATGGCAACAAAATGGCAAATGAATTTCATGTGGATAATGTAAAGTAATGCACATTGGAAAAAATAACCCCAATACATTACAATATGATGGGGGCTAATTTAGCTACAACAAGTCAGAAAAAGATCTTGGTGTCATCGTGGATAGTTTCTGAAGATGTCCACGCAGTGCACAGAGGCAGTCAAAAAAGCAAACAGGATGTTAGGATCATTAAAAAGGGGATAGAGAATAAGATGAGAATATCTTATTGCCTTATATAAATCCATGGTATGCCCACATCTTGAACACTGCATACAGATGTGTTCCTCACCTCAAAAATATTCTAGCACTAGAAATGTTCAGAAAGGGTAACTAAAAGATTAGGGGTTGAGAGGGTCCCATGCGAGGAAAGTTAAAGAAGCTAGGCCTCTTCAGCTTGGAAAAGGGAGACTAAGAGGGGATATGATAGAGGTATATAAAATCATGAGTGATGTAGAGAAAGTGGATAAGGAAAAGTTATTTATTTATTCCATAATACAAGAAACTAGGTCACCAAAATGAAATTAATAGGTAGCAGGTTAAAACAAATAAAAGGAAGTCTTCGCACAGCACAGTCAACTTGTGAACTCCTTACCTGAGGAGGTTGTGAAGGCTGGGACTATAACAAGTTTAAAGGGAACTGGATAACATTCATGGTGCTAAGTCCATAAATTGCTATTAGCCAGGATGGGTAAGGAATGGTGTCCCTAACCTCTGTTTGTCAGAGGATAGAGATGGATGGCAGGAGAGAGATCACTTGATCATTGCCTGTTAGGTCCACTCCCTCTGGGGCACCTGCCATTGGCCACTGTCGGTAGACAGATACTGGGCTAGATGGGCCTTTGGTCTGACCTGGTACTGCCGTTCTTATGTTCATAATTGTAGCCAACTCTCTATTTGTATAATGGCCTGGCCCAAAAGCCTGAAATTGAACATACAGGAATTTGGGAGAAGTTTGGCTCCGAATCTGACTCTGAATTTTGTATCCTGATGTCATCTTTATTTGTAAGGTAAGGGGTTTGATGATAAGTTACATCCAAGTTGCAATCACTGTATCTTGGGGAAGTTGTATGTGAGGGAACAGGCAAATGAATTATAACCCCCTTTTTGCAATTTTCTTGAGCCTGTGGCCAGACGATCACTGATCTTTTTCTTGATTGAGAGGTAGAGCAGCCCCAGGTCTCAAGGGTCATTTTGGCAGACAGAGATTATTAGGATGCAAAGCTGCTTTGGTCATGTAATGGAACAATAACAGCTGCTTTAAATACCCAGAGGTTCCCCAATGCAGAAGAATTCCTCCACTGGCAAGTTGATAGCTGCTTTGTGCCAAAGGACCAATACAAAGTGGTCACAGCGTGTCCAAGTATCTGGACAGTAAAGCATATCTTTGTCAGTTAGGTTAATTTGACAGTGAACAAATGCTTAAGAAGCACTGGGTTTGTAAAACTACATCATAGAAAAAAATGTGCACCTATTGAGAAACTGTCTCTACTTTAAACCTGTAGGGCTACAGTTTCAACTGGGGAAAGCTCAGTTATTAATATTGTTATTAGGATTGGTTGAATGATATTGCTGCCAGAAACCTGAACTGTCCCTACTTTTCACATCTTAAAACTGCCCTAGGGGAGTTTAAGGTAATGTATCACCTTAATGAATAGTTTCATGAGACAGTCACAGAATCACAAAAATGTGTAGCTGGAAGGGACCTCAAGAATTCATCAAGTCTAGCCCTCTGCACTGAGGCAGGACCAGGTAAACATAGACCATCTCTGACAGGTAAAGTCCAACCTATTTTCAAAAACCTCTTCTGATGGCGACTCCAGAATTTCCTGGGAAGTCTATTCCACAATTTAATTGGTCTTTTATAGTTTAACTCTTTCATAGATGTAACTTAAATCTTCCTTGATGCAGATTAAGCCAGTTACTTCTTGTCCTACCTTCAGTGGACGTAGAGAACTACTGATCGCAATCCTCCTAATAACAGCCTTCAAATATGTTAAAGGCTGTTAGTCAGGTCACCTGTCTTCTTTTCGCAAGACTAAACATGGTGAATTTTTTTTACATTCCCTCATAGGTCTAAACCTTTTATCATTTTTGTTGCTCTCTTCTGAACTCTCTCCAATTTGTCCATATCTTTCCTAAAATTTGGTGCCCAGAAGTGGGCAAAATACTCCAGCTGAAGCCTCAATAGTCCTGAGAAGAGTGGGACAACTACCTCCTGTATCTGTTTTAAAAACTCCTGTTAATATAACTCATAACATTAACCTTTTCTGCAACTGTATCACCTTTTTCACTCTCATTCAATTTGTCATCCATTATAATCCCCAGATCCTTTTCAGCAGTACTGCCACATAGGCAATTATTCCCTATTTTGTAGTTGTACATTTGATTTTTTCTTCCTAAGTAAAGTATTTTGTATTTGTCTTTATTGATTTCATATTGTTGATTTCAGAACAATCCTCCAATTGTCAAGGTCATTTTGAATTCTCATCTGTTTTTCAAAATACTTGCAATCCCTCCCAGCTTTTTGTCATCAGCAAAATTTTATAAGCATACTCTCCACTACATTATCCAAGCCATTCATGAAAATATTAAATAGTACTAGACACAGGACTGCTGCTGTGGCACCCCATTAGCACATGCCCCATCATCCCCAGTTTGATAGAGAATCATTGATAACTAATTTTTGAGAACAATCTTTCAACCAGTTGTACACACACCTTATAGTAATTTCATCTAGACCTCATTTCCCTAGTTATAAGAATGTCCTGTGGGACTGTCAAAAGCATTGCTAAAATCAAGATATGTCATGTCTACTGGTTCCTTCCTACTAGGTCGGTAACCCTTTCTAAGAAGGAAATTAGGTTGGTTTGGCATGATTGGTTCTTGACAAATCCATGCAGGCTATGCCTTATAGCCTTATTATTGTATATGTGCTTACAAATTAATTGTTTAATAATTTGTTCTAGTTTCTTTCCAGATATGCAAGTTAGGCTGATGGAGTCTATTATTTTCTGGGTCCTCTGTGTTCCCTTTTTAAATGATTAGGTACTATGGCTGCTTTTCTCCAGTCCTCTGGGATCTCACCAGTCCTCCAGGAGTTCTCAAAGATACTTGCTAATGGTTCTGAGATTACTTCTGCTAGTTCCTTAAATACCATAGATGAATTTAATCAGGCCTTGCAGAATTGAATACATTTAACTTACCTAAATATCGTTTAACTAGTTCTTTCCCTATTTTGGACTGAGTTCCTTCCCCCTTATTGTTAATATTAATTGTGTTGAGTAAATGATCACCATTAATCATTTTAGTGAAGACTGAAGCAAAAAAAGGTATTAAACATCTCAGATTTCTTGATGTTATCAATTATTAGCTCTCCTCCATTAAGTAGAAGACCTATAATTTCCTTCATATTTCTTTTGCACACAATGTATTTAAAAAAACCCTCTTCTTATTGTCTTGTATGTTCCTTGCTAGTGTATCTCATTTTGTGCCTTAGCCTTTCTGGTTTTGTCCCTACTCGTCTGTACTATTCTTTTGTACTCCTTCTTAGCAATTTGTCTAGATTTCCACTTTTTGCATGATTTCTTTTTGATTTTCAGGTCCTAATGGAGCTATATGGGCTTGTTCCTATTTTTCCTAGCTTTGCTTCACATCAGGATAGTTTGCAGATCTATCTGTAATATTCTTTCTTTGAGAAACTGTCAGCTTTCTTGAATTCCTTATTCCCTTAGATTTTATTCCCATGGGACCTTACCTATCAGTTCAGAGTTTGTTAAATTCTGCTTTTTTTGAAGCCCATTGTCCTTATTCTGCTGCTCTCGCTCAGCCCCTTCCTTAAATCATGACACCTATCATTTCATGATCACTTTCACTGACATTGCCATCTACCTTCAGATTTACTACCAATTCCTCCCTGCTGATCAGAATCATGTCTAAAATGCTGTTCACCTTCTTACTTGCTCTACTTTCTGAACCAAAAAGTTGTCCCCAATACATTCCAAGAACCTATTGGAAATTTTGTTTTACTGTGTTACTTTTCAAACAGCTGTCTGGGTAGTTAAAAATCCCCATTACTACCAGGTCTTGTGTTTTGGTTATTTCTGTTATTTGTTCTGGAAATACCTCATCCACCTCTTCACCCTGATTTTGTGGTGTATATTAGACTTTTACCATGATGTCACTCCTATTTTCTCTCCCTTTATCTTTACCAAGGGACTTCCTCCCACCTGCTTCTGGAACTCAGAACAAGTGTATATATTCTTGATGTATACAATAACACTTCCTCCTTTTTTCCCTACCTTCTTCCTGAACAAGGTATACCCTTCTGTACCAGTATTCCAGCCATGAGACTTATCCTACTTGAGGATATGGCTATACTTAAATCACTAAACAGCACAGTTGCAGGGCTGCAACTGCTCTGCTGTAGTGCTTCAGTGCAGATATTACCTACACTTACTCCCATCAGCATAGGTAATCCACCTCCCTGAGACATGGTAGCTAGGTTGACAGAAGAATTCTTCTGTCAACCTAGCAGTGTTTACACTCAGGGCTAGTTGGCAGAGCTATGTCTCACAGGGGGTTTTTCACATCCTGACAGACGTAGCTATGCTGATGTAAAATCCCAGAGCAGACTAGCCCTAAGTCTCTATGATGCCAATTAAATCATAATTTAGCATAATACTTCCAGTTTTTCCTGTTTATTCCCCATATTCCTTGCATTTGTGTATAGACACCTAACCTGTTGAGCAGACTTCTCCACTCTTGGCTAGAAATACTCCTGTGTTGCATGCTTACATAAAATTAATTATATGGTCAAAATATGAGAAGCAAACAAAGCTTATCTCATGATAAGTGAGGTCTTGACTTGCTAGGAATGTGGCCTGCATGTCCCCACTGATAAAAGCCAGACAAGGGGAACCACTCTTGGTAAGAGGTGTCTGTTAGTAGATTCCCTTGGGCGGTCCCCAGAGCCAGTTGGCCCAGGGCCTTTCAAGCTGGGGCTGGTGCGGGCTGGCTCCAAGGACTGACGGAGCAGCTGGCCCCAGGTTGCTTCAGCAGTGGCCGATGCAGTTGACCTTGGGGCACTTGAGCAGCAACTGAGCACCCCAGACAGGGGCGGCTCTAGGAATTTTGCCGCCCCAAGCATGGCAGGCAGGCTGCCTCTGGCAGTTTGCCTGCGGAGGGTCCGCTGGTCCTGCGGCTTCTCCTGCAGGAGGTCCACAGAAGCCGCGGGACCAGCGGACCCTCTGCAGGCAAACCACCGGAGGCAGCCTGCCTGCCGCCCTTGCGGTGCCGGCAGAGTGCCTCCCACAGCTTGTCACCCTAAGCACGCACTTGGTGTGCTGGGGCCTGGAGCCGCCCCGACCCCAGGCCCTTTTAAATCGCCCAGGCAGGCTACAGGGCAGGACTCCTAGATGCATATGGGTGGTACCGGTGGTGGCAAAGGCAGCTAGGTATGTGAAAGCTGTGGTGTTGCTGGAAGAGTCCACCCAGCAGCGCAGCCGGCAGCTCGCTGGGCGCCAGCCAGTACAGCTGCAGCACCACCCAAATGTCAGGCAGACCCATGTGCGTGTGGCCTGAGGGCCCATTGACTGTTCTGCCCTGGAGCCTGGAATTGTTGTTGTCAGCCTGGGTGTGGAAGTCACGCAGGTCGTGGAAAGGCACAGAATCCATGACTTCTGCAATCTCTGTGACAGAATCGCAGCTTCAGCAATCAGCACTGGAAAATGAAACAGGGTAGATGTGGATATATACACCTTACACAACAGTGAGGACCTCTTGGACCCTGTAGGACTGTGGCCCTATGGTACATGCACAGTTGATAAAGAATCTATTGATCTCAAGGTATATTTGCAGGATCAGCACTAGAAAAACAGCTTTATTTCTAAACAGAGCACATTTGATATGGAATCAATAGAACACAATACACATGGAGCCCCCCAGTGCAATTTTTACAGTCACTTGTCAGTGTAGAACTGTGCTTTAAGACACAGTCACTCTGCAAACTACATGGACAACTGAATATGTTGGCTGATTGCTTCTGCATGCAGGGTCGTCCCTAGAGGGGTGCAGGGACTGATGTGGAAATGATAACACTTCTGGGATCGACTGTGCCGGAGGCGCGTAGGGGAGGCTGGGTGAACAAAACAGCCAGGTGTGGCCCTGCCCACACACTGCCTCCCCACCACCACCCAAGGGCCCTGCTTCAGCGGCGCCACTGTGCTCCAGGGTGCTGGGGCCACACTGCCCCACCTTCCCGGAGCTGGGAAGGCTGTGGCAGTGTTGCACGCTCACCCTCCCGGCGGCGGGTGTGCTCTCCCTCGGGTGGAAGGAGTGGAGTTGGGGGTAGCCTCCCCCAGCCAGCAATTCACCTGCTGCCCATGTAGTGCCGGCCAATCACACCTACTTGTGGGGCCCGGAGCAGTCACCCCAATTCGCCGTTCTCTAGGAACAGCTCTGTCTACATGTAGACTGCTTATACCCTTAAATGCATAATTATGTTAGTCATACAGATGTTGCATCACAGTCTGCTGTCTTCACCTGAAGCTAAATGTAAAATGATGACAAAAACGTAACCAGTAGAGGATATTGGGAACAAATGTTCCTGCTGCTACGAAGAAAAATAACAGTGGAATACTAGCAAACTGAAAGAAATGTGTTTTCATTTTAAAAATATTTATATGCAAAGATATTCATGAGCCAGTGTGAATTATGACATGTAACACTGAAGTTTTATAACGTAAGTCAAAATCAATTTAAAAAGCAACACAGACATGAGCATGACAAAACGTCTTAGGAAAACATACAGCTTTATTAATTTTAGTTCTATGCACCAGGCTATATTTTATCACTGATAAGGAAAAGCCCACCTCCGCCAATCACAAGGATGAAAAATATACTATGCAAAGTTTCAGAAAGAGTTTGGGTGTCTGTTAGTATGGGACATTGACTATGGTGTTTAAGTCACTTCCAAAAAAAAAAAAAATCAGTGCACATTGAAGTGTCCAAGGGATATAAAATGAGAAATTAGTAGAGGAAAATAAGTACACTAAACTGATGTTGTTTATTCACAAGATTTCTGATGTAAATCCAAGGTAGATAAATCCAAGGCAGCCTCTATATGCCACCTTGATCATGCATGGGGGGGGCAACCTCTGGTATTTAATCAAAATGTAATAAGCTAAATATTATAGCTCTATGTCATCAGTTCTGTAGAGAATGGCATAGAATTTTCATGTGCCTCCCCTGCCACCACCTAATCTACTCTGTTGGTAATCTCTTTGATAATCAGATGAAAATTTGCAGCTCTCTGTCTAACCCATCCCCAGTATAGAATCATCTTCCAAGAGACTAGCACCTCTCATTTCCATGGCAACATAGTTTTCAGACAGCATGCTGCAAGCACTGCCTGGGGTGAAAGTGTTGTACACAGTTCATGGGAGTGGTTTAGGCTGGACAGGCTAGTTGCAGTGAGTAATCTATCTGATGAAGTTAGCCATTTTTCCTGTTTGCCAAGCAGATACAAGTAACAGCAGAAAGTCTAAATACAACACTGGCCTGGGAGGGGGGAACTGAGACCTAGATGGGGTTCTACCCGCTACCACCAAATCCCACACAGTGCTGGGGAGACTTCCACTCGAAGGCACCAGACCCATGCAACCTCAGCTATATGAACCTGGGGAAGAATAACTGTTTGAATGAGCCATTCTGAAACTCAGGCTTGCAGAAGCAGAGACCAGCAGCTGCAGCAGGGACCAGCAGACACCCATTTCTTTCTACAATTTTCATTTTGAAAAATCTTCTCCCTCTACTGATTGGCAGTTTGCTTCAGCTCCCTCTCAACCCCTGTCTCACAGCCTATTCCCTTCAACTTCACTGTGCCATTGCTCTGCTGAGGGCCAGCACAAAGATTAGGCATCATTTAAGTCCTAGTTAAATCCTCATAATAGAGATAGTTGCAAAGGCCCTGGGCTGGCTCACTGCACAGGAGAGAATTTCACCTGCTGAACACTCTTGCACATATACAATTGCTCATACAATTTGAGAATGCAAAGACAAGGGTCATAAATACCTTTTGGAGCACAGCTGCTCTTTATATTCAAGCAAATATTTGCAAATGCTTTTTTCAGTCTTCACCATGCTCTGGTCCTGATTCATCTGGCCCTTCTGCAATTCTACCTCCTTCCAAACATAAAACCCAACTTTTAAAAAGGCAATAATTGGTTTTCAAACCATGCAGATTTATTGTGAGCCTAGTCCAAATTCTGCTTTCAGCTCTAGCTGTATCACCTGTCTCTCCTCAATGGGATACCATACTCACGTTAACACTGTTTGTGTCACCAGGCATAACCCTAGGTAACTCGAGAGGGTGGTAGACCACAAGTGTCAATGAAGCCTTCCTGTTCTAGGCCTCAGTGAACCATTGTTCCTCCATGTTAAACACTTTGTGTAACCGAGTGTAACCTAATGTGCTAACAGCTGCAAAAATGTAGCGTCAGCAGCCAGTTCTCAGTTGTAACAGGCTGAAAGCAGCTCAAGGCTGTTTCAGATAAGGTGTACTTGCCTGGAACAGAAAGGCGGGGGAAAAAGATGAAGCAAGTAGAACACTGCAGCTGGACGGAAGAGGGAGGGGGGAACGGGGGATGAGCTAGTCAGCAAAAAGAACAGTAAACAACTTGGATATAAATAGGAAAGAACTGCTTGTATCAGGGTGCTTGATTTGAGGCGTGTCAGTCTCCTTGCACCGCTTTGAGATCTCAAATAAACTTCGTTTGCTTCTCCACCCTGGTGTGTTTATTGGCATGAAGCACACCGGACAACGGACCCCGCTGTTGCCCCCTCGGGCACTCTGTGCCGGCAACAACACTGATCTCTTATGCCTCTTGTGAGTTTGAGGGATAAAGAGGGCCTCCTCAAGTGGAGGTTGCTGAAGGCATAATCCCTGCTCTGTGATGGAAACCACCCTTTGCTACACATTTGCAAAGAAACAGTCAGTGCTTCTCCCAGCATAGGAATCAAGGTGGATGGGTGGGGGGGCGTCCCATGGCCTTTCTGGGACTACTATCACTGTGCACAGTTCTAGCCACCCTCGCTGTCTGGTGTTGAGACTCAGATTATGCTTGCCCACTGCAAGGGTGCCCTGCATGAGGTGGGAACGACCTCCCTGCACCCTCTTCTCCTTGCACACACACACATGGTGGGAGGAGAAGAACAATTTAGCCACGAATGCAGAAAATATTCTGGGATTTCAGCTTTGGCTTTTTGTCCCAATTTGAGATGAAACTATTTCCAAAAACTTGAAAATATTCATGGAAGTAAAATTTTGGCCTGGCCAGCTCCGTTTAACATACCCAACCAGAGGAGCCAAGCTAGACATGTTTAACTACTGAACACTTTTATCATGATTTATTCTTTCTGGTCTACTGGTTGTTGTTACTACTCTTTGAATTCCCTCCCATTTGCCTACATCTTTCTAGCACTAACACTGTATTCCAGTTGCTGGAATTAATCTTTTAGAGAGAAGATTGTTGGACAGAGAAGACAGAGGCCCACGTGTAATGAGAAGTAGGTGTTTTCACTGAGAGCTTTGTTCTGTGGAGCAAATACAAATACTCATTTCTCTGCATCTCTCTTACTGACTTTCTTTTGCACATTAGGTGGCATTTCCTGGTTTGCATCTAGAAACTTCCAGTGCTTTTCCATGGTTCCCGAAAGTTAGAACAATCTGGAAGAGATATGGTAGTGACAGCCTCACTCAGTTACTTTTTAATAACCTTTTCTAATAAACCAAGGAAAATGATTAGTTGAAACTGATTAGTGGGAGTCCAGAGACCTATGTTCTATTCTTGATTTGGCCACTGGCATGTTAGGTGACTTCAGGCAAGTCACATCTCAGATGTCATGTGCCTCAGTTTCCCCATCTGTAAAATAGGGATAATTATGTTTAAATCCATTGTAAAGGACTTTGAGGTCTACTTATAAAAAGGGGTATATAAAAGCCAGGTATTATTATCGCTATCAGTGGGTGATCTGAACCTTAATGCAAGGGAGCAGGTTTGAAAGCATCTGTTGCAACGGCTGAAACAGCTCAAGCTCTTTTCATTACAGACTATGTGGCTTGCAGTGTCAACCATGGTGCATGGATAGAAAAGCAGCATCAGCTATTATAAAATCCTTCTCATCAAAAGCATCCTGAGTTAGGGGGAAATAATCCTAAGGGACTACTGCTGTCTTCCACAAGCATCATATGATGTTTTTTCAGCCCCCCCCCCCCCCCCCACGAGTCTGGAGCTGTTGTAATGAGGAGAATACAGAGCTCTGTACAGCACACCTGGGGATTTTCACCTAGACTGAATAAGGCAAAAATAAATGGTTTCCTATTATCATAAATAAAAATGGATAACAAAATATATAACTAAGTATGCGCAACACAAAGCCTCTGCTATGGCACATGTGCACATCTGCCGTGTGAAAAGCTATTCTACAATACTAGGCACTCCGCTCACCGTAATTGTGTGCAAAATCCAAGATAAGCACACAAGTCCTAAGGATCAGAGCTGAGCCGTAAGGGCATAACTGTCTTTCCGTTATTGTTTGTATTCATCACTTGAAAAAGAAAAGAACAAGAAACATTGAAACTCCAATTCATGGAGACATACAGTACCTAGTTAAATATTTCTTACATGTTTCTAGGGCTATGTCCTTGGAAACTGGATTTTCAGCTCATCTGCTTATCCCTTTCTTCTGAATGCAGGTCTAGGAATTCATTAGCAAGCTGAGATGCTGGTAGCTCTGACAGCTTCACATCATTAGTATTCCAAAAAGTGCAAGGCAGAAAATTTGTTAACACACACACACACACACACACACACACACACACACACACACACACACACACGTATGCCTTTAAATACGTACTTAAAGAGGCTGGGCTTACAAAACAGATGAGGAAGAATGAAGTAACGAGAAAAATCTTTTAATTTTGCACTATTGTACTAGCATATCCATGAATGAAAAGTCTGTGAAATGTTGAATTTCACTTAATATGACACCTGAATGTGCTAGCAGAATTGGAAATGCAACACCACATTAAAACATGATGGACTAGGTTCTTCCACTAAAGCCATGTGCTGCTCAGTGCTGAGAAATTGAGGAGGGGATTGTCAGAGAGGGGTTATTCTCCCTGTTTTGAATCGCCTCTCAACTGCTCTAACTTATGCCACTTGTTTGAGGGACCTACTGGATCTTAGACGATTAGTGGAGCAGAACAGCGCAAAGGAGACAGAAAATCTGCCTTTATACGTTTTGTTGAGTTTCTCTAGTACACTGAAATTCGAGATGATAAAGCTGCTGAAAGCAACTACAACGAAAGACAACAGCATTTTCCTGTTTGCTGGTTACTTCTTTGACATGAAGAAAACAATAATTCCTCAAAGCACTGAAATGCAACACAAGTACTCCATCCCTGGGCTAAATCAGCCACTTAGTCTCTCGCTTAGGGTAAATTGTAAACATTGTGTCTTCCTTAGTACAAAAATTGTAGAGTACTGCATTGAAAGGGTTGTGTGCAAAACAGAAACATTGCACCTATTGTAGTTCAATCGCTGAGTGGAATTACTCTATGTTATTTTATTTCTCACTTATGATATGATTTTTTTTTAATTTTTATGTATTTCTCTGATTTTTTCCTGGCAATGGAATGAAAGTATTCTGATTACATAAGATACTAGCCCACAAAGTTTTAAAACAGTGCACAGGGACATAAGCCATAAATACTAACGAGAGTTAGATATCTTAATCCCCACAGACAGCTTCAAATATAGATGTTAACATTTTAAACTGCTCTCAGTTTTACTCAGGCAGGCCACATGGTTTATAGCACTGAAAACAGAATTGTGATTCAGGAAGTTCTAATCCTGACCCTTTCAGCTGCTCTGCAAGTTGTTTCTCTTCTTTAGCATAGTTCCTTGATTTGTGCATGAAACACAAAGGACTGAAAATTGCCCCAACGTCCATGTATTCTGCATTGACTGGAGCAGAAAAATAATAGTCTATTAAAAATGTATAAAAGGTAAATAATTCTCATTCTTCACTCTAGCTGTAGTTCGATCTATCTATCTATCCATCCATCCATCCATCAGGGCCGGCTCCAGGCACCAGCGGAGGAAGCACCTGCCTGGGGCGGCACATGCTAAGGGGCAACATTCTGTCCATTTTTGGGATGGCACAGTCCGGGCGGCTTTTTTTTTTTGCTTCGGCAGTTCAGGTGGCAGTTTGAGGGGCTTTTTTTTTTTTTTTGCTTGGGGCAGCAAAAATGGTAGAGCCGGCCCTGCTATCCATCCATCCAGAGGTGCTGGAACTAGGGGTGCTGGAGGTGCATAGCACCCTCTGGTTTGAAGTGGTTTCCATCATACACCAGGTTTTCAGTTTTGTTTCATTATATGATTAGATAGATAGATAGAATCAGTAGGTGTTTAAACTTTCCTCCTCAAGATTAAAAATTCTAAGATTAGGGACAATGTTAACCAATACTGTAAGTGTGTACATGCAAATATTTATGTCTTTACTGTGTCCAATGAGTTTAATGAAAACTATTATTTACTGCCCAAGAGCTAAATAATGGAGCATTGGCACCAATGGAATGCTGCACAAAAATTCCAGGAAAGGTTTTGACCAAGAGGTGATTTTTTTTAAGAGCATTTTATGACAGTTTTTGCTTTAGGAAAAAAGGATATTTTTCACTACAAAAACGTTTTGCATACAAAATTTCAACTAGTTGTAATAAAAGCCAGTAGTAAACCATTATTTTTGCTATTTTATTTATTTTACATTATTTTCCAGCTTCCAAAGTAGCTTATTTGGGAGGGTGTTAGACTGAAGATTATTAGAGTTTCTAAAAATTACAGATGATAATTATCCAGTGCAAAAGATATTACATTCAACTCATGGTTACTCAATATTGGAACTCCTTATAACCGATAAAGATGAAGTAATCACTGGAAGACCTGTGATGATGCCCAGCCTGTGTATGGTGCTTCAGAAGGGCTAATTTTCCAATGCTGCAGATAATTATTAGTGAACTATACTGGGAGGAAAAAATAGAAAAATATAAAGTAAAATTGGGATTTAACTTTAAAAATTGTTTATTAGATGGCCCAAAAGCCACAGTTCTACAATCAAGAAAGAAGACAATTTTGGATTAAAAAACCCTCTATTTCAGTAGGGAAGTGAAGGCAGAAATTAGAAATAAACAAGCACTATATAACAAGTGGGAAGGGGGAAAATAGATAGCAATCAATATAAATTAGAAGTTATCAAGTAAGAAAATTTATAAGGGAAACTAAAGACAGGGTAAATCCAAGACAAGGGTGAAAGACAATATGAAGGAATTTTCTCGGGATATTAGGATTGAAAGAAATATTAGCAATTACTAGATGTTGTTAAAAATGATGCAGAAAAGGCAGAAGTGCTCAATAAATATTTTTGTTTTGTATTTGGAAAGAAGCAGGATAATGTAGCCATATCACAAAATGATCATAAAGTACATTCTAACGCTAAGCAGCATTCATGAGGGGTGAACTTTTTAAAAATCAGTAGCCTCAGATAACTTCCACCCAAGAGTCCTAAAAGAGTTGTCTGAGGAGATCGCTGGTCTGCTGATGTTAATTTTTAATACATCTTGTAATGACAGGTAAATTCTGTAAAAGTGTCAATGTTGTGCTGATATTTAAAAAGGGCAAAATGGATGACCCACATAATTGCAGATCAGTTAAACTGACACCAACCCAGGGCAAATAATGAAAAAACTGATACAGCCTTCAGTTAATAAATAAAGGATAGGAATATAATTAATGACTGTCAACATTGTTTTATAGAAAACAGGTCTTGTCAAACAAACTTCATATGATTTTTTCATGAGTTTGATAAAGATAACTGTGTAGATGCAATATACTTAGACTTCTGCAAGACATTTGACTTAAAACTGTAAGATATTCTGCTTACAAAAATAACACTTTACAATATTAATAAAGCATACATTAAATAGAGGAAGAACAAGCTAACTGGCAGATCTGAAAAAAATAGTTGTCAATGGAGAATCATCGAGTGGGCGTGTTTCAAGAGGGCTTCCACTGGGATCAGTACTAGGACCAATCCTATTCAACTTATTCACCAATGATCTGGAAGTAAATATAAAATCACTGTTGATAAAATTTGCAGATGACACAAAGTTTGGCAGAGTGGTAAATGATGACGAGGACAAGGCAGTCACACAGAGTGATCTGGATCACTTGGGTAACCTGGGCCCATTCAAAAATGCATTTGAATACAGCCAAATGCAAAGTTATACAACTAGGAACAAGAACTGTGGGCTGCACCTAGAGAATGAGGGACTTTATCCTGGAAGACAGTGATTTAGGGGTCAGAGAGGACTCACAACTCAACATGAGCTCCCAGTGTGTTGCTGTCGCAAAAGGGCTAATGAGATCTTTGGATGTATAAACAGGAAGTACTGAGTAGCAGCAGGGACAAGATTTTTCTTTCTGTTTACAGCAGTGAGATTAATACTAGAATACTGTGTACAAGCCCAGTGTGGCCTTTTTAAAAAGGAGGCTGAAAAATTGGAGCGGGTACAGAAAAGTGCTACAAAATGATTTCAGGGCTGGATAAAGTGCCTGAAAGTGAGATAATTAAAGAGCTCAGTTTGTTTAGTTTATAAGAAAGAGTGAAAGGTTGTTTGATTACAGTGTATAAGGATTTTCACCATGAGAAAACTCTAGGTCCTAAAGGCTCTTTAATCTAGTAGAGAAAGGCATAACAAAAAATCAGTGGCTGAAAGCTGAACCCAGACAAATTTTGCTTAGAAATAAGGTGCAATTGTTTTAACAGTGAGGGTGATTAACTGCTGGAACATACTACCAAAGGAAGAGGTAAATTCTCCGTCTCTGATACTTGACTCCATCTCTTGGTATCTTCAAATCAGGACTGGACACTCTTCTGGAAGGTATGATTTAGTAAACCACAAATTATTGGGCTCAGTACAGAGGTAACTGAGTGAAATTTAATGTCCTGTGCTATGCAGGTCAGACTAGACGATCTAATGGTCTCTTCTGGTGTTAAACTCTGTGAATCATTAAAAATAACCTAAAAGGCTAGTGTTATTTATTTATTTTGAAAAAGTGATCTTCTTTATTGCCTTCAATGGAGTACTTCACAAGGATTGAATTTGGTCATCATTTCCAGTTAGTGTTCCAGCCCTTTCACATAACTAAAGTTCACTTTCTAGGGAAGCAAAACCATTTTCTCTTATTAAAACCAAATCAGTTTTTCTGTGCTTTTAAATATTTAGGGAATCAGACTATAAAAGCATTTCTTCACTCAGGGCTTCATTGTGCCTTCAGCTGTTCATACGCTGCTCTCATTAAAGGTGATGGGAATCATCTTGCAACTGTATCACTGATAGGATTTCGCCTTAGGTTAATTTGGAGCAAAGCATTGGATTGTTGGTCCTCACTATGAATATGATCTCATATATGCACACTCACCCTCCACACAGACACACATATGTAGGCATAATACTATACTAATATCCTCAGTCAATCTATGCACGAGTCTTTCAAAAGAAGAGTTATAGGTTAGAATTTATTGGGACCCAACCATGGTGTAAGTGTTACAGCTTATTTCTTGTAAAGAAGCTAGAGAAATTGGAAGTGGGAAATCCTGCAGACCAATTGACCAATGAGTTGCGAACGCGCATGTTCCAAGATGACTGGGTGGTGGAGAGGGAGGAAAGGAGTAGAAAACTATTTGAATTAGGAGACATTAGGGGAAAGCAAGATGGATACAGTGGAAGGGAAAGGTCAGAGATGGAGGGAAAAGAATGAAAAAGGTAGGAGAGAAGGGTAAGAGAAAAAGGCATAGGAGTCATCAAGGGGATGGAAAATTGGAAGGAGGGTGAGTGTTGTAAGAGGAATAATAACAGACAGTACAGGTGAAGTAGGAAAGAAAGATGTGCAAGAGAGAGCAGAAAGAAAGAAATAATGTTTAGAGCCTGGTTTGTTTGGATGTTCAGGGAATGTGTGGGAAGGAGATGCAAGGACAAGGAGCATTATCCCACCAAGCTGTGTGGCCCACAGGCCTCACAGACCCTGCACTCAGAGGGTGTCCAACACCCCAGAAAGGTTTTGGAGGGAACTGAGCCATGCTGGCTGTGATGGGAATCTACAGGCCCTACACTGAGCCAGGGCTGGGAGTACAGCAAAACTGGGCTAGGGAGGCCCCGTCCTTCAACAGGAGATTAACTGAACAGGACAGTAAGACTGATAAGCTTCTGACCATCCCCCAAACTGAGGAGCTCCAGACTGGTAGGAAGTGACCCAGGACAAAACATACTTTGGATGCAGTTGCAACATGATTCCCATCGTCTTTTTGAGAGCAGCTGATGAACAGCTGAAGGCAGAATGCAGATGTAAGTGAAGAATGGAGCAATTTGAACATGGTGAAGCTGAAGCTGGGGCCAAATCTGGAACAATCAGGCAGCCAAAACTGTAAGGATATGATCTCACCACTAGGCAAGCTGGTCATTGGACCTTCAACATGCACTGGGCTGTGAAGTGATCTGGGCACACCAAGGGGAGTAGGATGCACATCTCTAATGGTGAAAGTGCCCACCCATTCACCATCACACATGCCATATGCATCAGTGGGATTGGAGTGCCTGCACTGTTCCTTGAATAATATGACTATTCCCTACTCTCCTAAGCAGGACTCTGGTCTTCTCTTATATAAAAAAAATCCCCTCTCACCCTATGCGTGGTATGTGTCTTCCTCAACCTCGGGTCCTCTACCAGAGGCCTGGGAGTTTGAGGGTTCTGCGCAGTATCTTAGCTGTTCCTAGCACTGCACTCTTCTGGACAGAGAGCTCTGATGTTGTTCCTGGGATCTGTTGGAGCCACTCACCCAGCTTAGGAGTCACAGCCCCGAGGGCTCCTACCACCACTGGGACCACTTTGGCCTTCACTTTCCACATCCTTTCTAGTTCCTCTTTCAGGCCCTGGTACTTCTCCAGCTTCTCATATTCCTTCTTCCTGATGTTGCTGTCACTTGGCACTGCTATATCTATCACCACCGCTGTCTTCTGGTCCTTGTCTATTACCACGATGTCTGGTTGATTGGCCAGTACCTGCCTGTCCGTCTGGATCTGGAAGTCCCACAGAATCTTAGCCCTGCTATTCTCCACAACCTTCTGTGGAATCTCCCATCTGGTCTTGGGAGGGTCTAGCCCATACGCTGTGCAGATGTTCCTGTACACAATGCCAGCCACTTGGTTGTGCCGTTCAGTGTATGCTGTTCCTGCCTGCATCTTACATCCTGCCACTATGTGTTGGACTGTCTCTGAGGCCTCTCTGCACAGTCTGCACCTTGGGTCCTCTCTAGTGTGGTAGACCCCTGCTTCAATGGATCTGGTGCTCAGTGCCTGTTCCTGTGCTGCTATGATCAGTGCCTCAGTGCTGTCTTTTAGTCCAGCCCTTTCCAGCCACTGGTAGGATTTCCCAATGTCAGCCACCTCAGCTATCTGGCGATGGTACATCCCATGCAGGGTCTTGTCTTGCCATGGCACTTCTTCTGCTTGGTCTTCCTCCCATGTCTGCTGCTGCCTCAGGCATTCTCTCAGCAGCTCATCTTTGGGGGCCATCTTACTGATGTACTCCTGGATGTTCCGGGTTTCATCCAGGACAGTGGCTTTGACGCTCACCAAGCCCCGCCCGCCTTCTTTCCGGCTGGTATACAGTCTCTGGGTGTTGGACTTGGGGTGGAAACCTCCGTGCATTGTGAGGAGCTTCCGGGTTTTCACATCGGCAGCCTCCATGTCCTCCTTTGGCCAGCTCACTATACCGCCAGGGTATCTGATGACTGGCAGGGCGTATCCGTTGATGGCGTGGATCTTGTTCTTCCCACTGAGCTGGCTCTTCAGGACCTGTCTTATCCTTTGGTGATACTTGGATGTTGCTGTCTTCCTTGCCTCCTCATCATGGTTTCCATGTGACTGTGGGAGATACATAAATGGATGTGGGAGATGTAAGAAAGTGACGGAGGGAAACATGAAGAGAAAACATACATCATTGTACTTCTTTCCCATTACTCCATGTCTGCACTCCTAATGGAGTGATGGGAAGGGCATATCAGAAGCCTGGGGTACTGGGTGGTGGAAAAGGATCTGGCTGTACATTGGGTAAAACATGGAAGAGGAGCTAACTGTGATCTGTGGAGGGAAGTGAGGGAGAAGCTTGAAAATGTGAACCCTAAAGGCTCAGACACCACAAGGCAAATAAAAAGCACTCCATGTTTATTAATTTTTTAATCTCATGATTTTTAATCCAGTGTCATGATTTTTCTTGGGGGTAGAGGATCTTACTCATGATTTTGGAACATTTGGGGGTTGGCAATACTGAGGTATTTTCAATTATCCAACCCTGTCTTCAGGGAAAATATAAACATTTAAAATAAAAAAAGGAAAGCAGTACTCTTCACAAGGGACTCAAAATACATTGTCACTGCCACCTATTGAACTCTCTTTGGTGTTTGCCTTTCTCCGTTCCCTCCTTCAGTCCATTTTCAGGAGGTGGTATTCCCTGGTTACTGCATGCATCCCTAAGGATCTTTGGTTCATCAATAGACTAATGGAGTGTCTCCTCTCCCATTAGTGCTCTGGGCCTGAGCTCTTTATCTGCCCCTGCTTTTTGACCCCTTCTGTGTGAGTGGGATAGCTGCAAATTTAGACGGGCATAAGGATGTGTCCGACAATTGCATGGTACTTGGCACACTTACTTTTGCAGCTGCCTATTACATCTACAGCCACACACTTAGGTGGGGACAATACCTCACTATTATGAATTTTGCGCCTTTAAATAAAATGTTTGATGACATTAAGGCACATGAACATCATGGCCTCTGTGCACGTCACTGTAAATAGAACTGGCTGAAGTTTTTCAGCAAAAAATGCATATTTGGTGACACCAAAACATTTAGTGAATTCATGTCAATTTTGTTGAATCTGTTTTGGTTAGAAACAAACAAACATTGCCTCCAACCTATTTGTTTTTAAGTTGAAACACTTTGTTTTGACATTTTTTTATTCAAAATGTTCTAATTTTTAAATTCTAAATGTTTTTGTTTTGAAATTTCTCTCATTTTTTGTTTTCCAAAAATTAAAAATATAACAAAAGCTCAAAACCAAAATGAAACACTTCGACCCAAACTGAATTTTTTTCAACTCTTCCATTTGCCAGCACCTGCTTTAAATTTTATTTTCGGTTTGACCCAAAATAAAAACATTTTTTTTAAATGCCAGCAAACTGAAAGATCAGTTATTCACACACCTCTAATTATATGCATGTCAGCACAGGGACCATGTCTGAATACAATATGTGTTGTACAGTGCCTAGCACCGTGGGGCCCAAACCTGACTGACACCTTTGTGTGCTACCACAGTCATAATCATCAATCTGAATGCAACTGTGCACTTTTGAAAATTTAGTTCTGTAGTCCATCCAGACTGAAGTTAATGTGAGTTGTCAGCAAGCGTGGCTCCATAAGAAGTCAATGGAAACTGGTTTAATGATTCAGCATACTTAATATGAATTTAAGCCTGAAGGTTCTCTACAAGCCATAGACTTATTGAAGCTGTGAAAACTGCACAATTTGAGCCTAATGCCATCTTGAGCTTTTCTGGAATCATTAACCCTGAACATTCGATGAGTGAATGTGCTAAGCCGCTTATTACAAGACAGATGCAGGCAAACAGGAGAGAATTCAGTGGAAAGCAACAAAAATTAGAGGGAGGCTGGAAGATGTCCCTTACCTGGGAAGAGGAGAAGCTATCACATGCATTGCACGGGTAAATATTGATTGTGTCTTGGGGTAGGGAAGACTGTAAATCATATTTAAAAAATGTAAGCAACAAAGAAGAACAGAATATACTTAAACTAGTGCCAAGAGGCACAACATGGGTGGTGGATTGAAAGTTAAATGAAGGAATAATGAAGGCCCAGAATCAAGATGTTTCCTGAGAGGCCCCAGTCCTGCACAGGGAACTGAATGGGCACAGCGTCCACCCATGTAGTTCTCTTTGTGAGGCCAGAATCTAAATTGTGAAGTAGTTTCCTTGTGTCTCATAGCTTTGCATGAGACATTTGAACCTGTATTAGATAAGGCACTAGAAATTATAATGACAGAGGCCTGCACTGGGAAGGTCAGGGACTCCATGACCTAACAAGTATTTTCCATCTCTCATTTCTCTGAAGACCAGTGATCACAAAGAAGCATGGCTGTCCCAAGTCCATTTCTTCCAAGTTCATCCTTTTTAGAGTGAGCTGTTACAAGAGGGGACGGATTAGAGTGGGGATCTCTTTGGAGGAAAAATTGTCATGAAGAGAGTGAAAAAGAATTCAGTACCTTTCAGGTCTCCAAACAAAGGCATTCTATTCTCTGTGTATCTTGTTCTGCTAGAGGTCAACTGGTTTAATACCTATCATATTTGCATAAATTCATGAGGTTCCACCAACTTCTCTCATTTTGCCCCACCACCCCCAGACTGATTCTTTCCTGCATATTTAAACCTGCCTCTGGAAATTTCCATTACATGCGTCTGCCTAAGTGGGCATTCACCCATGAAAGCTTATGCTCCAATACATCTGTTAGTCTTTAAGGTGCCAGAGCACTCTTTGTTGCTTTCTACAACTCTAAATGAACATATATGCAGAAACTTCTAAAATTCCATTAATTTTCACATAGATAACATGAGTTTTTATTTTAACTATCTGAGAAAATGTAGGCAGCATCAAAAAAGGTGTCCTAAAAAAGCAGACTGTAAAACTAACCTGAAGGTGGGCGGGGGAGTGACAGGGGGGAAAAAAAGACAGAGATACATCTAATAGTCTGAGCTCAATGTATCAAAGATAATGAGTCTGATTCTCCATTGCACTCTATGTAGTCATTCGCACTTTTGCAAGTGGGTGTATAAATGCTACCAAATCAGGATGGAAGTGTCTTTCACATGCAGTTTGTACCAGTGTAAATGACTTCACAAAATGCTGTGCAATGGAGAATCAGGTCTAATTTCAAATTTCCTAACAGAGACAAGGGTGAGGTAATATCTTTTATTGGACCAATTTCTCTTGGTGAAAGAAAGACAAGCTTTTGAGCTGTACAGAGCTCTTCTTCAGGTCTTGGGAAATTAATAAATAAAAAATAATAATAATAGGAGATATACCTATCTCCTAGAACTGGAAGGGACCTTGAAAGGTCATCAAGTCCAGCCCCCTGCCTTCACTAGCAGGACCAATTTTTCACCCTAGATCCCTAAGTGGCCCCCTCAAGCATTGAACTTACAACCCTGGGTTTAGGGAGGCAATGCTCAAACCACTAAGTTATCCCTCAAGACTGTCTTAGACTTTCCTTGATCTTTAATAAGATCAAATTCTGTCTTGACAAGGAGTTTTCAGTGGCACAGCTAAATGCGAGGTAGAACTACGTAATTTTTCTAATTTCCAAATTTTCTATCAGTAATTCTAAAATCTTTAAGAGACTTCTTACCCTGAAAATTTGCAGCTCTCTTCACAATTGAAAAGTCATACTGAGAAAGCCAAGTAAATGTCAAATAAACAGAGAGAGAAGCTGTATATTAAAAAATAAATGGAGTGCAAAATTGAAATCTCATTACACTCAAGAATGTGAATAAGAAAACCTCTTACTGCAGCTTTGATGAAAGAGAATTCAAAATTACCATGTTCATGTTCTTTTCCTACTTTATTCAAATGCTTACTTCTATTTTTATTTGTAATACACATCAGTAGTTTTTAACACCTACATCTGCCTGGGTATATTTCTATTCTATGTAAATAAAATTACAATTTGTGCAATAAACATTTTAAAAATGCAATTGCACAGGTCATATTCCTAGGTCATAGTTGTGGATGTATATATCCTATCATTTTTAAATTGTAAAATAAACGCTATGCTAAGGTTTTTTTTAGAGGTTAAAGGGACATATTAAGAAGGCTAATTTTCAAACTTAAACTACCTTTGCTTCCATAGTATTTATTCTAGTATGTTCAGAAGTACAGCTGTATTTCCTTGATCTTGACCTGACTACATTAAAGGCCAACAATCTAACCCTTAACTATTAGCACAGTAGATTTAAAGGTTAGCCCCTAGTTATGTCTCTTGTTTGCAGCACACCTCTATTCAAAGGGCTCAAAGACTTTCTGCCCATAGAATCATAGAATATCAGGGTTGGAAGGGACCTCAGGAGGCCATCTAGTCCAAACCCCCCTAGTCACTGTATAAGTGACCTTGGCTGTCAAAGTGTGTTAATTTTACAAATGCACTGTAAAAATGTTGCTAGATTTATTTATGCTATAAATAAGATCATATCTGAAACATTCTGAGAGCTCTCTGTGATCCAGGTAATAGTGGATATTAAATCTACTAACTATGAGGAAATATGTGATACTTTATATAGTTAATGTAGATAAACTGGGCAGTTTGACTCTGTCCTCTTAAGAGAGGGATAGCTTGACATTTAAAGTTATGCTTAGCTTTAAGAGACACAGCACAAAACTCATAGCCCAGGGGAAGGGGTCTGAGGTGGCTTTAAGTTACCTTAATACCGCCTGATTCTGGACTGTTCTGGGGGCCAAAGTGGTCTCCAAGGGTAGAATGTAGACAGCCCTCAGTGGTTGTCTAACTCATGACAGTATCCTTGGGCTGCCCTATGGAAATCTTTATCTTACTATGTGCTGTGGCCCTGTCCTTGATGTGCCCCTCCCACCCTCAGACACAATCCCTCCTCCAGGGTTTACAAGAGGGATTGCAAGAGAACCGCTTATGGCTATGGCTAACTCAGGCTCTTAAAGGGACAGGAGCCCAAAGAACACTGTGTAGGCAAAGTGCCCTGGACACTGGGGATTGGAAATGGGCAGTGTGCTCTGACTGGGGGCTGCCCCAGGAGAAGGAACAACTATCCTCATAAAGGACAATCATGTACAGTCAGGAACCATCGTGAGATTTTTAGCTTAGCTGGCACGGTGGCTGGAGGAGCCTGCTATCGGGAGCTGTGTAGGATGTACTGCCACAGTGATAGGGCAGTACATATTGATGAGTGCATATTGATGAGTACAATATGTACTCAATGAGTATTGATGAGTGCATATTGATGAGCCCTAATCTCTATTCAACTGCTCCCAGGGCCAAGTTAGGAATCACTATGTTGCACCTTGAAAGATCACTGCTTAGGTCACTTTATCTGGGGTATTTGCAACTTTTCATTTTTCTGCCAGCCATAGTAAAATAGTCCTACACTTTAGCCATGCTGTCTGAGTGCTTCTTGGCTCTCACCAGGGCTAGTACCCATGTGTACATTTACAATGCCAACCCCTGCACCCACCCTGAAACAGTAAGGTTCAGAGCCTTGGTCAATGACTTTGGCTCATGCTGCGGGACTCAAAATAGCAGTGTTGAACTTCCTGCTCAGGCTGGAGCCTGGTCTCTGAAACCTGGCAAGGGGGTTGGGTCTCAGAGCCTGTGCTTCAGCCTAAGCAGGAACATCTACACTGCTATGTTGAGCCTGAGTCACAGCATGAGCCTGAGTCAGTTGACCAGGCTCTAAGAACCACTCCCATGGTTATTTTTGCAGTTTTAATGTACCCCATAAGGCCTAGCACCTTCAGTGCTTATCTCTGCAATTTGAGCTAAGGATGTGATTCACCTGCATGTGTACACATAGTCATGCTAGCTTTCATTGAGCTCACATGAATACAATAGCCAACCTAATAGGTCTTTTCCATCTTTTATAACAGTGCTACAATGATTGGAAGAAAGAGAATTTCACTTCCTGGGGAAATTCTTTAGGCGATCCATGAGTATTATTTATCCCCATATGTCCAAAAGAGCAAACAATCTAGTATAGGGTCCAGTATGCTGCCAAGGTGTACTGAGATGAACTCTTTGTTGTGGAAATGCCTTCCTTTGTGTTAAATTCTGATCACACATTGTATGCAGAAGCTTTATTTCTTTATGTAGCAACTGAACTCTTGATGACATTTTGCTTGAAAGTTCTTTTCCATGTTTTCTATAGTGGTATTCCCCCCAGCCCTTCCCATCTTCCTCCTTGCCCTTGGCTTTTTCTCTCTTTTAGTTGCTGCTCTCTACCACTGAACATTTAATTTACCCATAAGGGCAATAATAGACAAGTGAGATGATTTACAAGGACTGTGTGAACCTTGCTGCCCAGCCATGAACATGGGCAGTTCAAGTTAAATGTTGCATGTATGTAACAAAATGAATAATGCTTCCTGAAAGTTGGTGTTCAGTCATTTCTCAATGAACAAAGTAAAAGCCACCAGGGGAAGTCATGACTAATAATAATCCTCTGCTGCCTCTTGTTTACAAACCTTCAGCCCACGAAGCTTTTTGTTTTTTTTTTAATTAGTTTTGCCTTCAAGGAACAGAGATTCAAATTATGAGACATTTGCTGTGGAATCCCCTCTCTGCAAACCCACAGTTTAAATGTCAGAAGTGCTTCTAAACACAAATTAAAAAATATCAATCTCTAGCAGTGCTCAGCATCTGCTTGTTTTATTTCAATTGCAATTAAAAAAATCTAAAAAAAACAAATTATGTCCTGGAACTCCCCACTATGATTATTATATTAAAAGCAACATATTGCTCCTATATATTGTCCATTTCCACTAGCTTTTCTGATTGTATTCCTATCATTTGGAAGGTATATATAACTACAAAATTTATCACACTGTATCATAGCTTAATAGCTTTGTCATTGTTATTATTAAGTATTTATGTTTTTTGACACCCAGAGGCCCTGATTGGCATTATGGCCCTATTGACAATAGGGTCCGTGCTTTGTCACTTGCCTTCGTAGGCTCAGAACCTGCAAATACTTAATCTAGAGTGTGACTTTACTCACATGGTAGTTTAATAGAGTCAATGGAATTTTTCACATGAGGAAAGTTTTAAAGAACAAGCTTAATTGTGTGGAGAATCAGGGCAAGTGACATACCAAGAGTGGGGAAAAAGGGATACAATCAAATAGATACATTCTTTATATAAATATATATACTTGCAATTTTCTTTGATAAATGTAGCGAGAAAGTGCTAGCTAGCCCCATCTACCCATCAAGCTATCATTAAGTGTGTATATCTTATTACTAGTGTGATAGTGAAAGTTCACACTTTAAAAAAAAATCTGTTAATGAAATATAGAAGATTAGGGTTGGAAGGGACCTCAGAAGGTCATCTAGTCCAACCCCCTGTTCAAAGGAGGACCAATCCCCAAACAGATTTTTACTGCAGTTCCCTAAATGGGAACCTTAGGGATTGAACATGTAACCCTGGGTTTAGAGAACCAGTGCTCAAACCACTGAGCTATCCCTCCTCCTCACTTGTAGCACCTGTGTCTAAGTAAGTAACAACCTTGCCAATATAATTTTGGTGGGGAGGAGAGTGCCCTGACATGCTGTCTCTCCCAGAAAAGTCTTTGGGGGTTTCAGATTTTAATGATGGGATTTAGCTCTTCTCAAAGTGCAAGGCTCTTTAGCTCCATAACTTTTACTGAAATGCTGGCTTAAGCTATGAGGATGGCAAAAATCAGAGCGGTATAGTGAGAAATGCTCCATTTAAGACCTTTAGTTGGCTAAATAATTAAATCTGAGCTGAAATAGGGTTCAAAAAAGCACTAGATAAGTTCATGGAGGATAGGTCCATCAATGGCTATTAGCCAGGATGGACGGGGATGATGTCCCTAGCCTGTATTTGCCAGAAGCTGGGAATGAGTGACAGGGGATGGATCACTTGCTGATTACCTGTTCTGTTTATTCCCTCTGGGGCACCTGACATTGGCCATTGTTGGAAGACAAGATACTGGGCTGGCTGGACCTTTGGTGTGATCCAGTATGACCATTCTTATGTTCTGAATAACACCCACAGAATTCTTTATACTTCCAGGGCCCTGTGATGAGATATATAAATCCATACTAGGATAGGAGTTAAGGAGCAGTTCTGGGACCAAGCGGGCCCACCACACTGGCAGAAACTTCTCCAGCTGGAGGACAAGTTTAAAAGAGAAACAAGCAAAACAGTAAGGCAGGGACACCACATAGAATAGGGTGGTGGACCTATCCCAAGAGGTCCTGAGTAAGGCAGAATCTTTGCTACACGGAAGAGGCTCAGCAAACAGCAGCTACCCCAGGCCTTGAAGGAGGGACACACTTGTCCTTAAGGATTAAGGAAGTCTTTTCTCTGTTTTTTTCTTGGATTATTTGGAAGACTGTGACCATGGCCTGGACTGGGAAAATAAGTGATAAGAAATGGCCTAGGGAGGTAGCCTTGGGGCTCTCTGGGGTGCGTGATATCCAGCCATCCATAGGGCTTATGGTCAGAGCTGAATAGACAGGGGAAGCCTGAGCTCCCCTATCAGCTAACTGTGAGGGAGGCATAGATTCCGCGCCCCCCCCACCCCCACCTTGAGATAAGGGGGATTAAATGTGGGAGGTCTTTGGGAGCCAGGAGCTGGGCTGGAAATTACTTTTGGGGGATGTTGGACTTGTATTCTTTGTTTGTCATGGAAAAGGGTGGACTACAATGGTGACATGGTTGGAGGGCTGAGTTACTATCTACTGGAAGAGAGACCTCCACTGTGCCAAGAGCATTCCTAGGTAGCAGAACTCCAGTTGATTACTCATGACTGAGTGGACTAGTGCCAGGAGTTGACCTTGTGTTTGTTAGATGTCATTTAGCTGTTCTGTGTTGATTTATACCGTTTCTAATTTATTCTCAATTTGTCCTGGAGTTAGTATTAGATTTTGGGTTTAGTGGCTGATTTTTGAAAACTTTGTAATGTAATAATGTATGTTGTGGACGATCGAGATACAAAAGGAGCACTTAAAGACAATAAAGACATTGCAGAGAAACTAAATGAATTCTTTGCTTCAGTCTTCATGTCTAAGGATGTTAGGGAGATTCCCAAACCTGAGCCATCCTTTGTAGGTGACAAATCTGAGGAATTATCACAGATTGAAGTGTCATTAGAGGAGGTTTTGGAATTAATTGATAAACTTAACAGTAACAAGTCACTGGGACCAGATGGCATTCCACCCAAGGGTTCTGAAGAACTCAAATGTGAAAATGCAGAACTAACTAACTATGGTTTGTAACCTGTCATTTAAATCAGCCCTTTTTACCAATGACTGGAAGATAGCTAATGTAACGCCAATATTAAAAAAAGGCTTTAGAGGGATCCCGGGCAATTACAGACTGGTAAGTCTAATGTCAGCCCTGGCAAATTTGTTAAAAAAATAGTAAAGAAAAAAATGTCAGACGCAAGAAGAACATAAATTGTGTTGGGGAAAAGTCAATATGGATTCTGAAAAGGGAAATCATGTCTTACTAATCTATAGAGTTTTCTTGAAGGGAACCAACAAACGTGGACAAGGGGTATCCAGTGGAACATAGTGTACTTAGATTTTCCAGAAAGCCTTTGACAACAGGTCCCTCACCAAGGCTCTTATTAAATAAGTTGTTGTGGATGAGAGGGAAGATCCTTTCGTGGATTGAGAACTGGTATAAAAGACAGGGAACAGGGTAGGTAAATTTTCAGAATGAGAGGGGGTAACTAGGGTGTTCCCAAGGGTCAGTCCTAGTACAATCCAATAAATTTATTCATAAATGATCTGGAGGAAAGGGCGTAAACAGTGAGTAGCAAAGTTTGCAGATGATACTAAACTCGCATATATAGACCAAACAGACTGTGAAGAACTTCAAAAAAGATGATTGGACAACAATATGGCAAATGAATTTAATGCGGATAAATGTCCAAGTAATGCACATTGGAAAAAACAACCCCAAACTATACAATACAATATGTAGGGGGCTAATTTAGCTACAACTAATCAGGAAAGGACACTTGGGGTCATCATGGATAGTTCTCTAAGATGTCCACACAGTGTGAAGCACAGTCAAAAATGCAAACAGGTGTTAGAAACCATTAACAAAGGGATAGAAATAGACATAAAATATCTTATTGCCCTTATATAAATCCATGATATGTCCACATCTTGAATACTGAGTTACAGTATGGTCTCCTCATCTCAAAACAGATATCATAGCATTAGAAAGATCAGAGAAGGACAACTAAAATGTTTAGGGGTTTGGAACGGGTCCCCATATGAGGAGAGATTAAGAGGCTAGGACTTTTCGCTTGGAAAAGAGGAGATAGGGGGATATGATAGAGGTATATAAAAATCAGGAGTGGTGTGGATAAAGTCAATAAGAAAAGTATTTACTTGTTCCCATAATATAAGAACTAGGAGCCACCAAATGAAATTAATGGGCAGCAGGTTTAAAACAAATAAAAGGAAGTTCTTCATAGAGCGCACAGTCAACCTGTGGAACTCCTTGCCTGATGATGTTGTGAAGGCTAGACTATAACAGGGTTTAAAAGAGAACTAAATAAATTCATGGAAGTTAAGTCTATTAATGGATATTAGCCTTGATGGGTAAGGAATGGTGTTCCTAACCTCTGTTTGTCAGAGGGTGGAGATGGATGGCAGGCGAGAGATCACTTGATCATTGCCTGTTAGGTTCACTCCCTCTGGGGCACCTGGCATTGGCCATATTCAGTAGACAGGATACTGGGCTGGATGGACCTTTGGTCTGACCCCAGTATGGCTGTTCTTATGTTGTTCCAGATACAAAAACCAAAACATTGTGGACCAGATCCTTAGCTGGTGTATGCAGAATGAAACTGCTGCTGTTTCTACATTCAAGCAGAATTCTTACATATTTAAAGGTGAAGAAATATGCAGAAAACCAAAGTATCAATTTCAAGCTATATCCAATATTTCACAATAAGAATGACTTTTAAAAAAATGTCAAAGATACCCTTCAATTTGATTTATAAGAATTTTAGAGAAACATATTACAACCCGAATGTATTTTAATAAATCAGAATTGTTTCAACATGGAGAACTGTTCCCTGAGACTAAATAGGCAACTTTGTATGTTCTAATTAAAATTTGGTACAGAATGGAAAAATATGTAAGTACTTAATTAGATTATCATACAACCTGCTTCTTTTTGTTCTCTGACTTATGCAGAGAATATTTGTGACCTCTGTGATGCTAGTAAGGCTCTGTGATGCTAGTAAGCCTCTGTGATACTAGCCAGGCTATAGGTGTCAGCTGAGTAATGACAAATTCATAGCTGCAATCGAGACGAGCTCACCTGTGTGTTAATATTGTTCAAGATAGGTATTGAATGTGTTTAGTGATTAGACTCTATAAATGCTTGTAGGTTGCTGAATACATTAATCTTACTTGTAATGTCTGTATCCCCTCCTATAAGGTAATATGTAAGTTTTGTTTTATCATTAAGAATCTGATTCATTTGCAATATTGTGGAAATTGTGGATCTTGCAATATTAGACTTCCACCACAATTTTGATTTTAATTAGCTTTCTTTGCACTGTCCACAATTTTGTATACATTTTGAGGTTTGCAACACATGTTTTTTTCCCCGTTAGGACTTCCCTCCTTAACTATGGTAGCTTTGGCAATATTTGTTCAATTTGTCATGTGCATTGAAACTTGAATGAACTCATCCGATGTCGCAATACTTATATGTTGCTGGGAGACAAATGGTTGTTTGCATACAATACAGTACTTCTATGGGTTTAAGCAAATGGCAAACCCTGATAAAGACTCAAAAACTGCAAAAAAAACCCCACTGTTTTAGCTCATGCAAAGCAATATCCCAAGCAACTGCATGCTGTTGGTGGAAAGTTGTTTTGTACAACCTGCAATGTCACGTTAGACACATTTTAGTCACGTTAGACACATACGTCAAGTGTTGATGTTCCTATAAATTCTGATCGGCTTCATAATGCCAAATGCAAAGCAGAGACAGATCTGACATCAAAAGTAAAATGTCAGACAATTGTCGCATCTATATTTAATTGCAGTACTGAGAGTCAGGACTCTCGAAATGTGGCATATTTTGAACTTGTTGAGGTATTCTCAAGTGCAAATATATCAGTGGATAAACTGGATAACCCAGTGTTCAGGGAATACATTCAGAAACAAATCTGAGACACAGGAGCTCTTCCTTCTGCTAGGAGCTTCACCAAGATTACTTGCCCAAAGTATCTGAAGTATACAGAAAGGAGTTGAAAGAACATATGAAAAAAGCTGGTGTTGGATGAGTCAACAGATGACAAAGATAATTATGTACTGCATATTGAGTGGCTCAGAAAATCTACAATCATTTCTTTTGGACAGTCCTGTTCTTAACATGGTAAATTGTTCAACTGTGCCATGAGCTGTCATCAAGTGCCTGGCCAATTTTGATATAGACTTTAATAAGGTGTCCAGGTTAGTGACAGAAAATGCAACATACTGTACTTGAGCATATAATCAGTTTCTAAAGGGGCTACTTCCTAATTTGGTCCATGTACATGCAATGTGCATATTGTAAGTCTGACTAGCAATCAGTGGCATGTTCATTTTTCTAAAGTTAATAAATTCACTGCTGCAATGAAAAAAAATGTTTAAACACTGCCCAGCTTGCAAACTGTGTTTCAAGGCTTTCTTGATAGAAAGAAAAAAAAATAAAACATCTTAATCCTAACCAAGTACCTCTGTGTCCAGACGAATGACATGATTGACTTCATGGTCTGAAGCAGTTCTTTACCATGCTGAGCATGTAAGTGACTACAGCGAATTCATTGAAAGTGAAATGAAGATTTCACCTAATCTCAGGTAATGCACAGACTGATCTCGCTTTTTAAATGACATGAACTTGCCACTTGACATAGAGTTCATTGCTCGGAATGCCAAATCATTGATGAAAACCATTATATCTTTTGAGATGTGTTCTGTTTCTCTCCATCAATCATACAACACTGTAATGGATTTGACACACTGGGCAGACTCCAATGCAAGCACGGCAAATATGCAGAGCGGAATGCAGAGAGCAGTGTTCAAGAACATGGCAGACAAACTGAAGGAATACAACTGCAGCACTGAGGAGAGTGTTGCCAGACCAGCTTGACGAGGACCAATGTTCACACAGCCCGCATAGTCCTTTATGAAAGTAGTTCAGGTATTTGATGTGAAACAAGTGAATATGTTATTGGAGCAGGCACTCTCCCTGGAGGCAATCCCTATGTTTGGCCCTAAAGCTAAAGCACAGCTTGCCCCATTCAAATGTTTTGCAAGTGAATGTGAATTAAGTGATAGTGGAGAGTTTTGCAATTCACCTGCAGTTCTACAGCATTTTCCAGAGTTAGCAGAGACAGCAAAGCAATCGCTATCAATCTTGCCTAATTCTGTGGATGCCGAGTGTGCAGTATCTTGATGTAGATAAGTCTTCACAAAGCAAAGACAGGGCATGAAGGAGACCACTGTAGTGGAGTTTACTGCACTAACATTCAGTGCCTGTAAAAGTGACTTGGCTCAGTTTCTTCAGCAGCCATGTTAAGGCTTTTAGTCTTCTGAATTTTATATTATTCCAGTCACTTTTGTTGTTGCGGTTGTTCATGAATGTAATATAGTTGCAGCAAAATGTCTGATTAACAAAAAAAATTAGCTGGCATAACATAATAGTTGAGTGTTTATATCATTCCAGAATTTTTTTCTTAAACAAATAGGTCTACTCTGGCTTTTCCAAATTACTGCTACTAATAAAGGCCCATTAATACTTTTCTTCAATTTTCCATGTCTTGTCCACCACTCAGCTGCAATTATGTGAAGATCATCCCACAATTCAAGTTTGGACCTTATTTATAATTGTAAAAATGCTTGCTCTGAACCTGTGAACCTCAGCAGGAAAAGGGGTTCCCCCACCCATCCAGAAGAACTACCAAGACTGAAAGGGCCATTGTGGAACAGCACAGCACAAAAAGGCTGGTACATGTGCAATATGAAGATGCTCTATGTGAGGAAGCAGATCCCAGCAGCTTAGAAGAAGGAAATGAAGATAGCTGACATGAATATTTGTAATCTCTTTGCTCTTGGGACTCTTAGAAGGGCTGGAGCTCAGCAGCAAAAAAGTAGAGATACTCATGGACAACCTGGGTTAGCTCTCAAAAGACAGTCAGTGCTGACAGATAAATACATCTGTCATCTTTTGGAACCATAGACTGAACTCATTGGTGTATATATGTTGCCTGTTTTAACTTGTAAATAACTCTCTTTTTTCTTTTTTCCTACATAATAAATCCTTAATTAGTTTATCATAGGTCTGCCTACCAGAGTTGTAAGATCTAGGGTACAAACTGATCTGGAATAAGGGACTGGTCTCTTGGGACTGTGAGCAATCTGAATATTTTGTGATTTTTGATGTAAGTAACCATTTATCACTAAGTCCAGCTTGTTTGGGTGATAAGATAGACAGGAGAGCCCAAGGAGACTGTCTGTGACTCCATGCTGTTACAGTGACCCAAGAGTTTGCATTTGTTACTGGGTTGGTGAAATCTAATTATAGAACATAAAACCACCCTGGGGTGTCTGCCATGCTTTTTGACAGTCTGCCCTGAGCCACTCCAGACAGTGTACAACTTCCAACTGATGAAAAATATTAAAATTCTCTTCTCCTTGATACTGAGTGTGCAATTTCCTATGTTGCGAACACAAATCAGGTTTATATTTTTTGAAAAGATGGACCATACCTAATAAGGCTGTATTATGGAAGTAAAGTATGGTAATAAATGTAATTTGCTTCATAGGCAACTTGTATGCAGATGAAACTGAAAACCTGAATAGCCTAAGTGGGTGAATAGTGAGGAAAAAGGTAATTATTTATTTGAATTAATTTTATAAACTTAATATTTATTTGTAGCTCTACATAGTAGATGAAAATGAAAAGAATCAAACAACTGACAATATTGTTAAATTCATAAAATACATTTTCAATAAATATTGTCAGACCTCTCTTCTGTTTAGTGCTAGTAAGCATGGTTTTACAATGTAATACGAAAGAGATGCGTGGTTTTTTTTCTGAATACTACTTCAGTTATTATTTAAAAATGAATTATCAGCTGTCATCAGAAAAATGGAATAGTTCCTCAGATCTTCAAAATCTTTGGGGAATAAATTAAAATCAGTCTGTGCTATTAGAGAATCTCCAGGAACAGAGACAAGAAAGGAGTACACTATAAAAATCAGTCACTTAGCGTTCTTGTCAAGAATAGTCTCTTCCACTTCTAGATGCACATCCAGGGGTGGGGAGTTCAGTCCAGGCTAGTTCTCAAGCTGAAAGATCCTGGTTACTTGCTAGTCCGTGGATTTTACACATATTTCCACAATAGCTAAAACTTTTCATTAGCTCCCCCTTTTCATTAGGTCCCCTTGACGGTGCGCTAATCATTAAATTGCTGACTTTCAGGCATCACGGTAAACGCACACAGCATTCTCCTAGACTGTTATGTAAGGTCATCTAGTGAAAACTGCCCGCTGTCTAGTTTACTGAAACACAGCACAATGGAAACAAGTGAAACTGTATTCCCAGTAGGTACAGCAATTCAGAATGTGAGGATTTCAGATTAACCAGTGCAAAATACGACATGCTAACCATCTATAGAATAACATTATATATACATGCAGGATGAACTCAGTTGAGAGAAGGAGAAACAGTGACAACAACAAAAGTTATTGCTGAAAAATGTCAATCAGCTCTAGCCAGCCCAAAACAAGCCTTAGAGGGGTAGTCATCAATACTGAATATACCCGGAACACTCAGAGTCATAGGCTGCACTGAACCCCTAGGTAACAAACTGACTTGTTGATCTCACCTTTTCCAATTTAAATATTTAACCAGCTTCTAGGACTAAGAGAGAAATACACACAGCACACACAACACCCACTGTTACGATAGCCAGAGCCTGTACCTAGGCATGCAGCACTACACACAGAATGAACAGTGGGGGAACTCCAAAGGTTCAGCACTAAGCTCGAGTAAGCACCTTTTGTGCTTCTCTTCATGACTGATAGTTGCTGAGCCAGGGAGGAACTTACCTGTGTCTTTGGCGGTGGCTTCCTGGCTAACCTCTCATTGACTTCGCTGGGCCCAGGATTTCACTGCTGGTCTTTTTCAGATCTATCTGACCAAGTAGAGTCAGAAGTGGCTCTAGAAAAATGGGCAAACACAGAGGGCCCAATTCACCATTGCTTTGCACCATGTGCAGTCACTGACATCTGTACAAAGCAATTGTCCAAGTGAACACATCAGAATGGTAGCATCTAAACCCACTTTGCACTAACATTTTTGACTGCTGTAGATGACTCTACAAGGCAGTGGAGAATCAAGTTCTGTATATCTAGGTAGACTTTCCATGACATGTGGAAACATATGACAACATATGCCACAGTCTATGACAACACAGAACCTGTGGCTACTATAACTTTTGTTCTCTGTTTCTCAGTTTCTCTTCCCCAGAAGATAATTCACAGAACTTCTGACTATAGCACTACCTGCTATCCATGAGCAGAGAGAAGAGATATCAGTGGAAAGTGGTGGGGGCCTGGAAGGATATTCCAGAGAGGCTGAAGGGAGGTGTAATGGAACCTGAAAGTGGGGTAGAGGGTAAGGGGATAGCGTGCAGTAGCAGAAATACAATCTTGTGAGACTGCATGGGAGCCATCGCAGAATGGGCTTTCTGATAGGGGAGGAGAGCAGCAGCAGATGAGTTTTCCTAGAGATTGCACGGCACCAGAGATAAAAAGAGAAGTCCTAGGGGAGGACTATATATACATACACACACACACACACACATACTTCAAATCAGTAGTCAGATCACGAGTTCTTAGGTCATGGGACCTATAAAATCCCTGAAATGGTGACTTTTTTGGTTCTGTTTTTTGTGGGGGAGGGGAGGGAAGGAGTACTCAAATACACTTGAAAAGTCTGCTTGTATTTCAAAATGCCTATCTGAGCAATGCATCACTGGGGCACATTATACATAAGATTATGCAAGGTTCGAGAAGGAAACCACAGTCTTGCCAGTCCAACATAGTGGATTAACAATTATTTTCCAGCCTAAAACAAAGAGTTGTCATTGCCTTATAATGTCTTGCTTCGGAAAGTATTCGTCAGATTCTGGAGGTTTTGCTACAATGATTGTCATAAAAGCTACTGTATTTTACACTGAGAGAGTTTTATCACTATCAATGTGTGTTTTGAGTAGATGAATAAGCTGAACTTATTTATTGATGTGTTTCAATGGTAAATAATTTTAAAGCTTTACTAAATAGGATTTGCAAAACATATCTTCTGTCACAGCGGTTTGTTATATAAAATAAATACTCAAATTCTTCATTTTAGTCTTTTTGAATTACATAGTAATGAGAAATGAATTATTTACAGAAAACAGAATACTTACCAAACATTTAACATACGGTTTTGTGTTTGCAATATTAAAAAAGCCGGGGGAGGTAGTAAGGAAGGAGTTCTTAAAAAAACAACAACAATGAATGATTTTTGCCAATAGGCTGAGATTAGATGTTCTTGGTGGGCAGCGATGGAATTCAAGCCCATCCAGATCTGAACTGCTGACCTCCCTACTAAAAAGGTTTTTTCATGAGCATGCTTTTCTGCAGAGGAACCAGGGCCGGCGCTTCCATTTAGGTGACCTAGGTGGTCGCCTAGGGCACCACGATTTGGGAGGGCGGCAATTGTGCGGTGGGTCCTTCACTCGCTCCAGGGCCTGCTGCCGAAGTGCCCTGAAGATAGGGAGTGTGGAAGGACCCCCGCCACAGAATTGCCGCCAACAACCGGGAGCGTGGAAGGACCCCCACTTAGGGTGCCAAAAATCCTGGTGCCACTCCTGTAAACAGATAGCTAAGGGTTAATGTTTCTTTCACCTGTAAAGGGTTAACAAAGGGAACCAAACACCTGACCAGAGGACCAATCAGGAAACCGGATTTTTCAAAGCTCAGGGAGGGAATTTTTGGGCGTGTGTCTTTTGTCTGTCTCTCTGCTCTATTACTCTCGGCTCTGAGAGTGAACTTTCGCTCTTCAAGCTTCTGTAATCTTCTGTTTCCAAGTTGTAAGTACAAAGGTAGAAAGACAGTAAGCTTCTATTGGTTTTTTTGTATTTACATGTGTGTAGTTTGCTGGAATGTTTAAATTGATTTCTTTTTGAATAAGGCTGTTCATCATATTTTTCTTTTAA
Organism: Chelonoidis abingdonii; assembly: GCF_003597395.2. Classification (NCBI taxonomy): domain Eukaryota; kingdom Metazoa; phylum Chordata; order Testudines; family Testudinidae; genus Chelonoidis; species Chelonoidis abingdonii. The sequence goes on from NC_133773.1 coordinate 96,984,904, forward strand.
GCAATTGACCTGTATATTTATTTGATACAGAGACCATTTTTTATGTCTTTTCTTCTTTTTTATATAAAGCTTTCTTTTTAAAACCTGTTTGTGATTTTTTCTAAGTGAGGCTCTAGGGGATAAGAAATCCCTGTGCCAGGATTACAGTCTCTCTCAGGGAAAAACTTGGGAGGGGAAAAAGAAGGAGGGGAGGTAAATTGCCCTCTCTGTTTTGTAATTCAAGGAGTTTAAGTACAGTAATCTTCCAGGATAACCCACGGAGGGGAAGCCTGGGGAGGAAGTAAAGAGAAGACAAGGGGAGGGGGGTTATTTCCCTTTGTGGTAAGACTCAGGGCATCTGAGTCTTGGGGTCCCCCAGGGAAGGTTTTGGGGGGACCAGAGTGAGCCAAACACTGGAAATTTTTGGCTGCTGGCAGCGCTATCAGATCTAAGCTGGTAATTAAGCTTAGAGGATTTATGCTAGGCACCCACATTTTGGACACTAAGATTCAGAATTGGGATTTAAGCTTATGATAGCTACTGAGAGGAACTGAGGGCAGTTGTCCCTGTGTGACCAAGTGATTAGCATTACTTGTTGAATGTTTGCCATACATATCTATATTAACAGATAGTATGTGTTCATTACATATTGATCATAACTAGTCATCATATTTGGTTCATAATTGTCCCTTCTGGCTTTAATATCTGTTAATGTTAAAACTGAGCAAATGATTTGTAATGAATAATTTGATTTTTTTTTCTGTTTATTCTTCCCTTCCACTCGCAGCATAGGTTTCTTACTCTTATTCAATGCTTTTTTTCTAATTTTCTTTTTACTGTATAAACTGATCAAAAGGATTTCAAAATGTCTATTTGACCAATGCCTTGCTGACCCATATTGTAGATAAGATCACCCAAGACTGGAAAAGGGAACTATGGTCTTCCCAGTGAAATATAGTGGACTATTTTCCAGCCATAAAACAAAGGTTTGACATTTTCCTATCACATCTTCACTGGGAAAGATATTGAATCAGATTCTGTCACAATGTGATATTAAGAATTGAAACTGTAATCAGGAAGATAAATCACATGTATTGTTTCTGATCCTTGACTTAATGAGTGCTTAAGAAGATCCTGCACAAACATCCTCATCTCAGAATGCAAGGCTAGTTTTCCACCAAAGACGCAAATATGTGATTCTCAAAATCCTCCTCCACAGCAAGTATAACACAAACTTTTGAATGCTTGCACAAATCAAATACAAAAGCAGCATCAGTTCTCATATTTTAACAAACAAAAACTACCTTTGGTGATAGGTAAGGATGAGGCAGGACACGCTCTTTCCACCGAAAAACTTAAAACCCTGGAATTACGTTAAAGGGAAAGATTTGTGCAGTCCTTTCAACATACACATTGCCTGCAATATTGTTAATAACACACTCCCATGCTCCATAAGCCTTTCACTTCTAACTCCAGCAGTTACCAAAAAGCAATGTATACCCCTGCTTATCAAACTTGCATTCTAACACAAAAACTTAACAGTGAACTCATATGCTTTTATATCAATTATTGCAAGAGATCAACACTTGTGACCATCATACATTCCAAGCATTTGGGAGGTTATTGTGCCTTTGTACTGCTGAGGTCACTGTTAAGGTTTTAGTGTTAGTGGTTTTGTTGTTGGAAGTCAAAATGCAAGTTTGACTGCTATTAAGTCACAACATCAGCCTTGACACTTGTGGAATCTTTTCTCATCAACAAACATTGGAAGAGGGAGGTAAAGGTAGAAAAGGATTGTAAGAATACTACATCAGTGATTTTTAACTTTTTTTCACTTAAAAAATTCAAATGAAAATGTGAATCCCTTTGGAAATCTTAGACATGGTACATGGACTACAGGCTGAAAACCACTGCTATATGTACAATAATATTTGGCATGTTTTGGTAATTTTTTTTGATATCATGGACTGATTGATGCTGAGCAGTGCTTGATTAATTACTAGTATTTATCAATCACTTTACATCAATTCCCCTGCTAATTATATCCTGCTATAACATACAGGCAATTTCAATAGCTGTCAAATTGCATGTCTTAGGCTATTAAGTATTTTTGGCAGCCATCCAAAATACAATGAACAACTTCCTGCAATCAGCCTGGGAAAGCAAAGCTGAATTATGAACCAGAAGTGGCAGAATTTGGCTAACCTTCCCTTATTAGTATTACATATGCAGGACTGTACTAATGATTATAGGTGAGAAAGGTGACATAATCCTAATCAGTAACGCCATATGAGAAAATGTGGGAAAGGCAATAGCAGCTGCAAAGTACATAGTCTAGTGTCCATATTCTGCTGCTCTCCTTTCTTCCTTGTGTCAGGATCCTGAACTCAACCATCTCATGGTCACTGCCCAGGTTCCCATCCACTTTTGCTTCCTCTACTAATTCTTCCTGCTTTGTGAGCAGCAGGTCTAGAAGAGTTCTGCCCCTAGTTGGTTCCTCCAGCACTTGCACCAGGAAATTGTCCCCTACACTTTCCAAAAACTTTGTGGATTGTCTGTGCACCACTGTATTGCTCTCCCAGCAGATATCAGAGTGATTAAAGTCTCCCATGAGAACCAGGACCTGTGATCTAGCAACTTCTGTAGTTTGCCGAAAGAGAGCTCTCATCCCCTGGTCTTGGTGTCTGTACAGACTCCTCCACCAGACATAACACACATTGATGTCTGATCATCACTTCTAACACTTAATCCAGAGACTCTCCGGGTTTTTTTCTGCAGTCTCATACTGGAGCTCTGAACAGTCATACTCCTCTCTTACATACAATGCAACTCCCCCACCTTTTCTGCCCTGCCTGTCCTTCCTGAATAGTTTATATCCATCCATGACAGTACTCCAGTCATGTGAGTTATCCCACCAAGTCTCTGTTATTCCAATCACATCATAGTTCCTTGACTATGTCAGGACTTCCAGTTCTCCCTGCTTGTTTCCTAAGCTTCTTGCATTTGTTTATGAACACTTAAGATAACTCGCTGATTGTCCCTCTTTCTCAGTCTGAGACAGGAGTCTTCCCCTCTTGCACTGTCCTGCTCGTGCTTCCTCCCAGTATCCCATTTCCCCACTTACCTCAGGGCTTTGGTCTCCTTCCCCCGGTGAACCTAGTTTAAAGCCCTCCTCACTAGGTTAGCCAGCCTGCTTGTGAAGATGCTCTTCCCTCTCTTCGTTAGGTGGAGCCTGGCCCTGCCTAGCACTCCTCCTTCTTGGAACACCATGCCATGGTTGAAGAATCCAAAGCCTTCTCTCCGACACCACCTGCGTAGCCATTCATTGACTTCCACATATCTTGCCACATATAGTATTCCTATATCTGGACTTTAATCCAGGTATAAGGCAAGAATTGTTAAATTCCACTAAACTATATTAAATGTAAAGAAACCAAAGTAGCATAAAAAATTACATACACCATTTCCTGGAAAATTATTTTCTACTCTGTATCATTTCCTTAACACTAAACTGTTTAATGTCCTTTTCATGAGAGGTATTTATCATGTAACATTAAAAATTCCCTGCATACTAGTCTAATGGATAGTTAGCTGTCATTTATGATAAGTATATTAAAAACTCTGTTATATCCATTTAGATAGTTTGGTCCAAATTTTTCAAAATGTTCCCTAAAAATGAGGCACCCAAACTTAGATGATCAGGTTGAGACATCTTGGATTTTCAGAGGTGCTAAGAACCCAGCACTGACAATGCAATTAAAGGATGATGCAACCTGGCACTCCCCATGCATGTCAGGGAGCTGTGGAAGGGATTAAGCATTAAAGGCATAATATGACCTAAGACAGTTGTCAGGATTACTAGATTGATGTTCACATAGCTGTTTAAGAGTTTGACACTGCAGCTGTTTACATGCAGACAGACAGTTTCATTTACACAGAGAGCCATTGACTTCAGTGGGGCTCCATACAAGTACCTCAGTCCACACAAGCTATCATTTGCAGGATGGGAGCCTACAAATATAAAAAACAAACAAAACACCACTATATAATATACTAAATATTTGTTATTACTTGTGTGATAAAATTTCCTTCTTCCAGCTTGATTAAATTTCTAGCAGGTGTATCTAACGTTAACTCTATTTACTGATGCTAGAGCAGAAGAGCAGAGCAGACAATTCCTCTGCTCATTACCAGCAGATGAAAATCTGAAGACCTCATTGAGTCCCACCTGAAAAAAGAATTTGAGCTTTGTCGCAAAGCATTCATGTTTTACACATAGTGACCAACTAATCCAGTCTCCAGCTGAACCTAGCTCAAAAATGTTGCATTGAAAGGGCATTGGAGTGTTTGTAAAAACTGGCAAACTGGTTTGTGCCACAGTAAGGAAGAAAGGAAAGGTTTAAGATAAAAAATAATTTAAATTGCTCACATTTTATTTAACCATTTGAAGGTCATTTTGAAGTGTAAATACAGCCAAAGAGCAGTGTGTGGAGTTTTAAGTTCTAAGTGGCTAGCTGGGGGGCAAGGTTGGTTTCTGTCCATGTATCAATCTTGACCTTCGTTTGACTGAGCTAAAGCTATGATAAATTGCTCTCATTTTGTGTAAGACAAAGTGATATCACTTGCTGTAGGAATGCTTCACTTTAGACATTTTATTTTTAGGAAGAGTAGTTTGAGTAGTAGCTGTTGGAAAGAAAATGTGTGCAAAAGTCTCACATGTTTGCTGCTAAAGGCAAGGAAAGTTGAACAATTTGAAACTGGAAACAAGTTGAAATACTGTGGGGGAAATTTTTCAAGGTCACAAATGGGAGTTTGTTACCCCCTATATTTCTAATATGCTCCCTTCCCAACACGCTGCTTAGTATAATTTCATTGATTTCTGAATTCATACTGTACAAATGAGTGTCCAATATTATTGGTTCAACCAGCTGTTCAAATGCTGTTATTAATATCCTTTTATTTGAGCTAGACTGGAATACCTGCCCAGGCAGGGGAATGAAGAGGTATAAAAATCCCTCCCTACCTGTTTGGGCTACCTGTATTATGTGTCTGGGCATGCAGGAGCACTGGGGCTAAGTATCTGCTTACCTCCTTCCCTGAGCTGACTAGTGGTGAGTGCATCAAACCTTGGCTCATCCCGCAAAACTCAATGGCTAGTACAGCTGAGCTAGTGCAGGTAACGTTGTAATCTGTTGCTGGTATAGGTCAGTAGCATATTGTTACACTGGGGAGAAAGCATGGAGCAGTGGGAAGCATTCAGGGTTGATTCTGAGGCAAAATGACTTCCAAAGCTGGTCATGGAGTACAGAATCTTACGGTAAACCCCTTGCTCAGAGCTATGCCTAAGGCTACAATCTAACCCTTTATACAGCACTCCCAACTATCCTATACAAAGTGGAAAAAAAAACCTTATTTGCCCAAGTCCATGTCTGTTCTACAAGTTACTTCTATACTGTGTAAACAGAGGTTCAAATCCAAAATTAGCATGTAATCAGTTCACAGTGTTGAATTCCCTGCACCTTATTCTTTCTGGGGGAGTGGGGAAAGGGAGATGAAGAGTTTGTGTTAGGTTTGGAGATACATCCAAATGCTATCATGCTTATCCAAATTATCCAATCTTTTGGTGTTCCCGTAATCATGCCCAAATTCCTCCTTCCTATGCAATCTCCCTTCCCCAACAGATTCCTAGTCCACCCCTCTATCATTCTATAGTAATGATACAATTCACTATAGTTTAAGTTTTACTGTATTGGACTCTGGCCTTCTTCAATATTAGATTACTTACTGGTGTGGTTAGGCAGTCCGCTACTTATCTCCAACTTTTCCTATTTCTAGCCTGATCTTTAACAGTTCAGGTAATCTTCAATTACTCTTGCTTCTCTCACTGCTTTACAATGTGGTATCTTGTGGTGATCTAAAGGAATGATGTCAATTCCCCCCCCCACCTTTTCATTTCTCCTTTTGCCCCTGTATAACTTCAAAAGTTGGAGTGTTTTCAAAAGTTGGTGTACCCAAGATAAAATGAAAAGAAAAATCTCAGACTTGGTCTTCGTTTGTTTTATTACAATAAGTAATGCATAAATAAAGGTGAGAGAAAGTAGGAAAAAACTAAATTTTGAAAGCTTAACTTTTGAAATATCAGCTATTTTTGAAAAATATTTCACACATAGCTTCAAGTAAACATATTATATAGAATCAGATAGAATCATAGAACTGTGAGGGACCTCAAGCGGTCATCTAGTCCAGTACCCTGTACTAAAGGCAGGACTAAGTATTATTTAGACCATCCCTGACAGGTGTTTGTCCAACCTGCTCTTAAAAATCTCCGATGATAGAGATTCCACAACCTGTCTAGGCAATTTATTCCAGTGCTTAACCACTGTGACAGTTAGAAAGTTTTTTCTAATGTTCAATCTAAATCGCCCTTGCTGCAATTTAAGCCCACTGCTTCTTGTCCTATCCTCAAAGGTTAAGAAGACCAATTTTTCTCCCTCGTCCTTGTAACAACCTTTTATGTACTGCAAAACTTTTATCATGTCCACTCTCAGTCTTCTCTTCTCCAAACTAAGCAAACCCAATTTTTTCAATCTTCCCTCATAGGTCATGTTTTCTAGATCTGTAATCATTTCTGTTGCTCTTCCCTGGACCTTCTCCAATTTGTCCACATCTTTCCTGAAATGTGGCGCCCAGAACTGGACACAATACTCCAGATGAGGCCTAATCATCACGGAGTAGAGAGGAAGAATTACTTTGTGCCTTGTTTACAATACTTCTGCTAATACATCCCAGAAAGTTTGGTTTTTTTGCAACAGTGTTGCACTGTTGACTCATATTTAGCTTGTGATCCAATATGACCCCCAGATCCCATTCTTCAGTACTCCTTCCTAGGCAGTCATCTCCCATTTTGTATCTGTGCAACTCATTGTTCCTTCCTAAGTGGAGTACTTTGCATTTGTCCTTATTGAATTTCATCCTATTTACTTCAGACCATTTCTCCAATTTGTCCAGATCATTTTGAATTTTAATCCAATTTCCAAAGAACTTGCAACCCCTCCAAGCTTGATTTGGTCTGCAAACCTAATAATTGTACACTCTATGACATTATCTAAATCATTGATGAAGATATTGAACAAAACCGGACTCAGAACTGATCCCTGTGGGACCCCACTTGTTATGCCCTTCCAGCATAACTGTGAACCACTGATAACTGCTCTCTGGGAATGATTTTCCAACCAGTTATGCACCCACCTTATAGTAGCTCCATCTATGTTGTATTTCCCTAATTTGTTTATGAGAAGGTCATACTAGCCAGTATCAAAAACCTTACTAACATCAAGATATACCGCATCTACCGCTTCCCCCGCTATCCACAAAGCTTGTTACCCTGTCAAAGAAAGCTATCAGGTTGGTTTGACATGATTTGTTCTTGAAAAATTCATGCTGACTGTTATTTACCACCTTATCTTCTAGGTGTTTGCAAATTGATTGCTTAATTATTTGCTCCATTATCTTTCTGGATACAGAAGTTATGCTGACTGGTCTGTAATGCCCTGGGTTGTCCTTATTTCCCTTTTTATTTAACATACCATTGGCCTGTTTTGAACTCCTTTGACAGAAGTACCTTTGACATTTTTCATGATCTTTTCCCATTCATAGTAATGTCATGCAGAAGAGTCACCAGAGTATGTGCTCTGGGCCACAGTAAGGAATTACGAACTACTAGATCAGAGATTCTCAAACTGTGGTCCTTGCTCCGCGGATAGTTCCCTCTAAAGTGTGTGCCTGGACGGCCGCACACAAGAGAAGGAAGGGCCACCCACCTAATTAGTCAAGCTGCACAGCTGTGGCTCCACTGATCAGGTGCCTGGACCCTGGAGAAGATGCACATGTAAGGTGAGGTGGTGGCTTTGGAGGGAATAGGGGATAGGTGGGAGAGGGCAGTGGGCTGAGAGGAGGGGGTTGGGGGGAATTTGGGACTTGCAGTGCTGTGGCGGCCAGAGAAAGAGGTGACTTTCCTCAGCTCCAGGGCTGCGGCTGCTGGGGAGAGACAGGCCTCCTGCCCAGTCTCAGCTCTGTGGCTGCTGTGGTGGGGGAGATACCACCCTCCTTCCAAGCCCCAACAAGGCTGCTGCTGCAGTGGGAGAGAGAGAGAGACACCCCTGCTTCCTGGCCCCAACTCAGTGGCTGCCACAGTGGGGGAGATCCCCCTCCTTCCCAGCCTCAGCTTGAGGGCTGCCATAGCTGGGGAAAGGGAGTCCATCCTTCGCATTAGAAAGGTAGGACTACTGATATTAAAATATGAATTGTGTGCTTTTACTTGTAGAACAAATTTTTAATTGTCTTTGGTTTTTTTTTATATAGCACTTGTATCCAAAGCTCTTTACAATAGTTAGCTAATGGTACAAATAACATTTGGAAAGATCATTAAGTGGTCTGCCAAGACCCTCAGCAATTTGCAAGTGGTCCGTCAAAAAAAAAAAAAAGTTTGAGAACCACTGTACTAGATCATACAACTTGGTCCACACTTAAAATTCTGGGCAACATAGTCACATTGCTCAGGGATGTGAAAAGTGCACACCCCTGGTCAATGTAGCTATGCCAACCTAACCTCCAGTATACATGCAGCTAGAACAACAGAGACATGTTTCAATGATCTAGTTCTCATTGTTTAGGAAGGTGGTGTTCCTGCAGCACCGGAGAAAAAAGCTTCCGTCAGTGTAGATTTCAACTACACTATGGGGTTATGCCAGCATAGCTACAGCACCATACCTATGTTGTTCTAGTCCCTGTAGCACAGACATACCTCAAGCCTCCTCTGCCCTTTGATTCCCCTCATACTGGGAATTTTAAAAACCCTTATGCTCCCTGTGGGAAACAGTCAGAATATGTCACTACATGTGAAGATTAACAGCATCTGGGGCCAGCAGAATAAGCAGTCCGAGGGAGAAAGCAAGCAGACCATGTAGTGAAGAAAATTATGACAATATAGGGCAAAGTAGCCTGCCAATCCCTCCATGCTTGCAACCAACCTGCCACAAGAAAGGAAGATGACCACATAATTCAGGCATGGCACCAGTGAGACTGAACTGCCACAGTAAATTAGGGGATTCCCATGACCCTAGTGCATCACAGAAGGTGAAGTCTGGTCAGGAAGTCCAGCTCAGAAAGGAATATGGAGTGTGATGGGGCAAGGCCAGATGGCTACAGGAAAGTACTGAGGAACAGGCTAAACAAACCCCTAGTACCGTGGTAACCAAATGGCAGTTGCTCCAGGTTAATCAAGGCACCTGGGGCCAATTAAGATCTTTCTACAAGGCAGTGGAGATAGCTACATTGATTAGAACACCTGCAGCCAATCAAGGCAGGCTAATCAGGGCACCTGGCTTTAAAAAGGAGCTCACTCCAGTCAGGCGGGGAAGAGCCAGAGGAGAGGAAGCACATGTGAGGAGCTGGGAGCAAGAGGCACACGGAGCTGAGACTGAGAGGGTGTGCTACTGGAGGATTGAGGATCTCCTGTACCGTGTGGTACAAATGCAGTAACGCAGGAGATACATCAAAACTTCTTGGTGGCCAAGAAAACCTCAAAAGCATTTGACCTCGCGACAACAGTCACCTGTTTGGAGAACACTGTAGGGGTAGAGAAAACCCAGGCCAGGAATCCTGCGGAGGTTCTTCTGGCCAGGAGCTACATGAAGAGTCCAAGGTGATACTGCATCTCTGTTCCAGAGTTCAGCTACATAGCCCTCGCCCACACTTACTGGGCCCCTTTGATACCTCTCCAATAATAGAGGTACCATTTTGAACGCATGCCATGGATCTGATTGGCCCCTAGAGAAGACAGCTCGGGGCCAACCAACATGGATGGTTGTATTAGAACTATGCAACCGATACCCGGAAAGCTGTCCCTATGCACACAGCTTCCAAGACAAAGTTAAGGAGCTAGTACAAGATTTTTTCCCGGGTTGGGCTACCCAAGGAGATCTGACTGATCAAGGGACACCTTTCATCCAAAGTTGATGAAGATCTCTGTTCATTGCTCCTGTACAAGCCCTACGGACCTTGTATACCACCACAAACGACGGGTCTTGTAGAAAGGTTCAATTAGGACCCTCAAGCCATGATCAGGAAGTGGTGAGCCGGGATGGGAAAGACTGGGATACCCTATTTGGCCTACCTTATGTTCGCCATCGTGGAAGTTCCACAAGCCTCCACAGGTTTCTCTCCATTCTATTATGGGGACCCCCTCGATGGCATAATTGGATATAGCCAGAGAAGCCTGTAGAGGAGCCAAATCCCGGAAAGACATAGTCGAGCATGTACTACAGATGAGGAATCGGATAGCCCGAGTTACACTAGTAGGAACATTTGAGGATAAAGAGACCCAGTGGACCATTAACCACCGAAGCAAAGCTTTCGACGGTTCCAACCAGGGGATTCAAAGAATGGTCCTGGTGGCCCAAGCAGAAAGCAAGTCTGTTGCCCAGTGGCAGAGGACCCTATGAAGTGATTGAAGCCGTGGGAGAGGTAAACTATAGAGGCAGCAAGCAGGTCGCAGGGAAATCAGAGCAAATTTACCACATCAATCTCTAAACTTGGCATCGATCGAGGGGCATGCTTAGTCACGCCAGGGAGACCCTTTCCCAGGAGGATAACTTACATGAGCAAGTGAAGATAATCACCCGACTTGACGCAATCCAAAACTTTGAGGCAAGCCGACATGATTAAATCGCAAACTGAGTATGTGTTCTCTTACAAAAACCAGGCGGGACAACTGAGACCTTATCACCATATCTGCACGATCCCGGAGCCAAATAACACTCAGACCCTACTGAATCCCAGCAGCAAAAGCAGAAGAAATCAAGGCGCAGTAAAGAAATGTTAGAATTAGGCGTTATTAGAAGAATCCTACAGTCCAATGTCTACTTGCCCAAACCTGATGGTACCCGACGAGATTCTGTAATGACTTTGCGCCGACTGATGAAGTATCCCCAATTTGATGCATACCCCATACCTACGCATCGACGAACTGGTTGACTGACTGGGCTAAGTGCCAATTCTTGACTAACACTGGATCTGACAAAAGGCGTATGGCAGATTCCCCTGACAAAGAAGCTAAGAAAGATAGCGTTTCTCACTCCAGATGGCTATTCCAGTACCTGTCCTCCCTTTTGGGTACATGGGGCCCAGCCATCATTTCCAGCGCCTCATGGATAAGCTGCTGCGCCCTTATACTAGTTAGCAGCTGCCATACCTAGATGATGTCATCATCCATACGCCAGGATTGGGAACCCACTTGGAGAAAGTTAGCAGTATACGCCCTTAAGACGGGCTGGTCTCATCGCTAATCCTGCTCCAATGTGCCGTAGGACTAGCAGAGGCCTAGGTACCTGGATATATGTAGGAAGGGTTATAGGTGAGCCCAAATAAGCTAGAGGCGATTTCAAAACTGGCCCTGGCCGACACGAAGAAACAGGTCCGCATTCCTAGGCATGATAGGGTACTACCAGCCGTTTATTCCCCACTCTCACCAGTAGGGCAAGTCCTCACACCAGACTGGTGAAGCCCCAGAGGTCCAGACATGGTGAAGTGGACCGACGCAGCAGAGGGGCATTTTTAGACCTTCGGAAAGCCTCTGTAATGACTCATACTCCATAGCTCCAGAACTTTACCAAGGAATTATTTTACAGACATGCTCTGAGGTGGTTGGGGCGGTTCTGACACAAATGTTGGAGAAGAAGACACACCGATCCTCTACCTAAGCAGAAAGCTTTTCCCAAGAGAACAGAAGTATGCAGTAGTCGAGAGAGAATGCCTTGCTGTCAAATGGGCCATTGGAGACACCTGCATTATTACCTCTTAGGCTGGCGATTTTCTTGTGATGGGACTATGCAACCCCGTCCAGTGGACGCAGAGAGAATAAGGAAAAGAATGCAGGGTCACCAGGTGGTTCTTATCCTCCAACCTATTCCAGGTTCGATACGGCACAAGGGCTGGATGCCAACCACGGAACAAGCTGATGGCTTATCATGAGCACGCTTGCCTGGTGTCCCAAGTGCCGAACCCTAGGTGTTGAGCAGAGGGGGGATACTGTTACAGGAGGCACTATAGACAGCTGCAATCCACAGGGCCCTGGGCTGGAACCCGGAGTAGAGGGTGGGCCCGGGCTCCCCCAAACCTCACAACTCCTGATCAGACACAGAAGGAGTTGACCCAGACTGTGGGTTCCACCAGAGGGGAAGATTACTGAGGTGAGCAAATCCACCAATAAGTGCTGGACCCACCAAGGTAAAGGAGGAATTTTGTCACAACTGGTGTCAGGGGTGGGATTTTTGGTGTGTACAGCACGGTGGAAGGAGGAGGGTGATTTAAAAAAAAAAAGAGAAGATTAATTTTTTTTTGTCACCACAATGGATGACATAGTGCGGGCACTGATACAAGCCACGGCGGCCCAGTAGGAGGCTACCTGTGTCTAGGCAGCTGCCCAGCAAGAAGCAGTGCGGCTGCAGCAAGAGACTAATCACCTGCTGATGGGCCAAGCTGCCCAAGACCGAGCTATGTTGTGGGAACTGGTAAACCAGGTAAAGACCCTTACAGAGCTGAGTCGTGGCCATGATGGGACGCGGCTCATACGGGCTAGCCATTGGCTGCAGAAAATGACACGGGAGGATGATGTAGAGGCATACCTTCTGGCCTTTGAGAAGACAGCCCTATGGGAGGCCTGGCCTCGAGATCAGTGGTCTGGCATCCTTGCCCCATTCCTGTGCGGGGAGGCCCAGAAGGCCTACCACGATCTGCCTGAAGAGGCTGCAGCAGACTACTCCCAGCTGAAGGCAGAGATCCTGGCCAAATCTGGACTAACGACCGCAGTGCGGGCCCAGCGGTATCATGAGTGGAGGTACCAGGAAGACAAAACCCTGCGGACCCAATTGTATGACCTCATCCATCTCGCACAAAAGTGGTTGCAAACAGAGTCCCAGAGTCTGGAAGAGATACTAGAGGTTCTGGTCATCGACCAATATGTGATGGAACTGCCACCAGATCTCCGCAAATGGGTAAGCCAGAACAATCCATCAACCAATGACAAGATGATCACGCTGGTAGAAAGATGCATGACAGCCAGGGAATTGACCCAACTACCCAAGGAAAGCCCCTTTTGTAGCAAACACCCAACCCCAGCCCTGGAAGGTGGGACAGCCAAACTCCTGGGGAGTCCTAGGTGGAGGAAGAGGGGGGCTGAAAACCAGCAGAGACTCCAGAATGAAGGTATTGGCCTGAGTGGGGGGAACTCTGGGACTAACCCCCCTAGCCCACATGATAGGAGAATAATTAGAAACAATTATAGATGTTATGCATGTGTGGAGTGGGGACACATAGCAGCACAGTGTCCCAGCACCGAGGAGCCTATGCAATGCAACTTGGGGGATTGGGAGGTCCCATGCGCCCTTATCCACCTTGCGGGCATCGCATTAGCCCCACATAACTACACCAGGCCGGTGAAGATAAATGGAGCAGAGACTACAGCACCTATGGACTCGGAGAGTGCTATCACCCTTATATCTGGTAAGCTGGTAAAAAGTAGCTAGCTGCTGCAAGCCAAACGTGTAGCAGTGATGTGTGTGCATGGGGCCATGAGCCATTACCCCACCATCTCAGTGGAGATAGAGGTTCAGGGGAACCCCATTAAGGGTGACAGTGGGCGTAGTTCCTAAACTCCCATATCCTGTAGTTGTTGGGAGGGACTATCCAGGATTTGACAAGTTACTCCCCCCCGGAGAGGCTGGAGGGAGGTGGAGACCCTGTTGGCAGTGACTCATCATTGGGGGAATATCAGCCCCCAATGTTTTCTGAGTTTTCTCAGGATCTATTCTCAGCCCCCCAAAAGGCCCAGAAGACAAAAAAAGAAAGGAAGGCCGCGAAGGCTTTGGGAACCCAGATCCTGACCCAGGGCCAGAAGACCGCACTAGTAGGCAGATGGACACGAGCAGCCATCAGAGAAACTACCAACACGGAAGGTGAGCTGGAGGCTGGCCCCAGCCGTGATGGCGATGAGCCATTGGAAGAAGCGCAGAAGCCGACCCCTGGGAGCTCAGGCAGGGTTAGTCCTGGGAGAGAGACTTTGACGGGACCAGGCAGAAGGACCCTAGATATGATAACGTCAGAAAAGAGTGGCTAGATTAGATGGTGAATACCAGTGGAGTGGAAGGTCTGGCGGTCAGGACCTACTTTAGAGTGAAGAAATGATCTTCCTGCTACGTGTTGGACAAATTGCAGAAAGCAGGAGAATTACATCAACTTCGGGTGCCAAGCAAAATCTCAACACAAGGCCAGATGAGCCTCAGCCACAGTCACCCTGTTTGGAGACACTTAGGGTAGAGAAGAAGCCCAGGCCAGGATCCCTCGGCAGGTATCTATCATGGCCAGAGGTATATTGAAGATGTCAGGTATACTGGCAGTCTCTTGTCTCCAGAGTGTCAGCATACATAGCCCTACAGCCCACACTGGTCATGGCCCCTTTTGATACCCTCTTACCAATAATAGACGGTCACACCATACTTCTGAACGCGAATAGCCATCGGATCTGATCTGAACCCTCAAGAGAAGCACAGCTCGGGAGCCTAACCAACAATGGTCATGTTCGGTACTTAGAACTATGCAACCGCATAATTCCCAGGCTGTTCCCCACTATGTCGAGACACGCAGGCTTCAAGACAAGAGTCTAGGAGCTCAGTACAGTAATCTTTCCCGGTTGGGCGCTACCCTCAAAGGAGATACTGACTGACAAGGGACACCCTTGTATCCAAGTTATGAAACGATGGCTCTGTTCATGGCTCAACATGTACAAGCCAACTACGACGGAACCTCTGGTCATACACTTCAGCGGACACACAACACAGAGGCGGGTCTGTTAGAGCAAGGTTCAATGCCCTCTACAACCCATGATCGTTGCAAAGTTGGGGAACGCATCAAAGCACCTGGAGTGGGACCCAAAAGGAACTGTACCACCTAATGTGCCTCTTACCTTCATGCTTGCCATCATGGAGAAGTTCCACAAGCCTCGCACAGGTGTTCTCTCCATTCTATATCAGGGGACCTAACCCTCCGAGAGGCATATTGGTACTAGTCACAGAAAGCCTGGAAGAGCGAGACGAAATCCCCCCGGAAAGAACCACTAGTCGATGCATTCGCTATAAATGTCGAGGAATCGATCAGTACCCGAGATACACGCGATGAGTGGCGAACAATGAGAATATGTCGCAACAGGAGACCGCAGTGGACCCATATAACCACCTAAGCAAAGCTTCGCGGTTCCAACCAGGGGATCAAGATAATGGTCTGGTGCCACAGCAAGAAAAGCAAGCTGTGGCCCAGTGGCAGGCTGACCCTATGAAGTGATTAAAGCCGTGGGAGAGGGAAGACCTAATAAGGTGCAGTCATAGCAGCCGCTCGCAGGAAATCAGAGCAAGATTTACCACCACAATCAATTCTAAACCTTGGCCATGCATCCGATTGAGGTTCATGCTGAGGAGCGGCACGGTAATCCCTTCCCAACAGCAGGATAACCACCATAGGCAGAGTGCAAGATATCACCCGACTTGACGCGCCAATACCCAAAAACTTGGGCAGCCGCAGTATGTCAATGCCGCTAACCGAGATGTGTTCCCTTATACAAACCAGAGGCGCGGCACAAAACTGGAGACCTATCACACCCACTATCTGTCCACAGTCCCGATGCCAAGATAACATCTTCGTACCCACTGAAATAGCCAGCAGGCCAGAAAGAGAGAAGATCAAGGCCAAAACGTAAAGACAATGTTAGACAACTTAGGCGTTATTGCAGAATCCTAACAGTCCTAAATTGTGTCTCACCTCTGCACCAAACCCTGATGGGTACCCAAGCACCAGTAACAATTCTGTACAGACCTTTCGTCCACTGATGAGTATCCCAATTTGATGCATACCCATGACAACCGGACGAGCGAACACTGCGTTGATCCTCGCTATGGGGTATGTCCCAATATTCTTAGACCTACACCCTGGATCTGACAAAAGGGGATATTGGCAGATTCCCCTGACAAGAAGCTAAAGAAAAGATGCGTCAGCTCTCTCAACACTCTCGCTAGTGGCACTTCCATAACAGCTGTCCTCACCTTTTGGGTCTTACGATGGGGCCCCCAGCCACACAGTCCCAGCGCCTAGTCAGTGCGATCAAAGCTGGCTGCCGCCCCTTATACTAGTTATGATCAGCTGCATACCTAGATGACGCTTCATCGGAACATACGCCCAGAGTCTCGAGTGGAGACCCACTTGGAGAAATGAGGCAGTACTACGCCCACCTTAAGACGGGCTGAGTCTCATCGCTAATACCGCCTAAATGTGCTGAGATAGCAGAGGCAGGTCCACTGAGGCAGGAGTATTGTAGAGGAAAAGGGCAGTATATGAAGCCCCCAAAACTAAAGCGGTAGCAGCGCGATTCAAAACATGGCCCTGAGCCCGGAACACGCAAAGAAACAGGTCACCACAGGCGAGTCTCACAGGCATGAGCTTAGGGTACTCCGCCTTTAAAACCGTAGGCCAAACCCACATTTCAACCCTAACAGAGGGCAGCCCAACAGCACTTTCCGTGCGGCCGATTCCTAGAAGCTAATTTTGCGGACCGCACGCATCACAGAAAGAAGAGGGGCATTACTCTTCAGACTTGGGACGAGCACCTCTGTATATACATGGACCCTTTGATAGCTCCTATAGACTGCCAAGGAAGGCGTAATTACCGAAGACCATGACACCCTTATAGCCTATCTAACTACACAGCAGGATATGTACCAAGAATTTACCAGAAATCTCTGAGCGTGGTGGCATGGCTGGTTCTGACCACAAAGATTGGAGAAGAAGAAGCACCCGATGCCTACTAGCCTAAAGCAGGAAAGCTTTTCCCAAAGAGAACAGAAACTATGCAGTAGTCGAGCAGGAGATGCCTTGGCTGTCGAAGATGGGCCATGGAGAACACTGATATATATAACCTCATATAGTGTGGCGATTTTCTGGGCTTTGTGAATCGACTAATGCATCCTCCTCCAGTGGACGTCTAGAGAGAATAGGAAAAGAATGCTATGCGGTCACTCAGGTGGTTCTTATCCTCCAAGCCATCCAGATTCCGGAACATCACAACGGGACGGGCACAGGCTGGATGCCACCACGACAACGCTGATGGTCTTTCATGAGCACGCTGCTGGTGTCCCAAGTTGCCCAACCCTATGGTGTTGAGCAGAGGGGGGGATATTGTGATGGGGCAAGGCCAGATGGCTACAGTAAAGTACTGAGAACAGGTATGTTAGCCCCAGGCTAAACAAATCCCTAGTACCATGGTAACCAAATGGCAGTTGCTCCAGGTTAATCAAGGCACCTGGGGCCAATAAAGATCTTTCTAGAAGGCATGGAGATAGCTAATTGATTAGAACCACCGCAGCCAATAAAAGGCAGGCTAATCAGAGGCACCGGTTAAAAGGAGCCTGCACTTCCAGTCAGCGGCGGAAGAGCCAGAGGAGGAGAAGCGCATGTAGAGCAAGGAACTCGGAGCAAGAGCGCAGGGAGCTGAACTGAAATGGTGCTGTAACACTGGGAGGATATGGAGGAATTATATCAGACAAATCAAGCATTACAGACACCAGGAGGAAGGTCCTGTGGTGAGGATAAAGAAGGTGTTTGGAGGAGGCCATGGGGAAGTAGCCCAGGGAGTTGTAGCTGTCATGCAGCTGTTACAGGAGGCACTATAGACAGCTGCAATCCACAGGGCTCCGGGCTGGAACCCGGAGTAGAGGGTGGGCCTGGGCTCCCCCCAAACCTCACACCTCCTGATCAGACACAGCAGGAGTTGACCCAGACTGTGGATTCCACCAGAGGGGAAGATTACTGAGGTGAGCAAATCGACCAATAAGTGCTGGACCCACCAAGGTAAAGGAGGAACTTTGTCACAGGGGTCATGAGACACACAAACTACAGTTCCCATGAGGCACTGCAGCAGCTCACATGGACACAGAGTGATATGAATATGACCAGAACATTTCCAAAACTATTTTTGAACTTTTCATTCCATAAAGTATGTTGATATTTCAGCTTATTCGTAACAAAAGCAAAAGTTGAAATATCAGATTTCCTGTGAGATGAAATTTCCATTTTTGATCATCTCTTCTGCCTACCTATATCTGTCGGCTGTTCCCCCTCCAAAAAAAGGCAGCACACATTTTCGAATGTGTGAGTGGTAAGGCATAATTCTTAGATTCAGTTTGGTATGAATTTTGGGCAAACACTAGGTCTAGTTATTTCATAACCCCTAATTTTCATACACACATTTATACAGTTTGTTAAAAAGAATAAGAGGCCTTGTGCCAGCGGTTGGAATTAACTGCACTTGCATAAAATTAAATAGGGAACTGAGCTAAATTTTGTGATACTGTAGACAGCAGTTCTATAATATATATTCCATCATTCACATTTAGGTTTCATTTGAACAGAGGCAGAAATCATGATAGCAAAGTCAAAAGCAATGTGTCAAAGGAAACTCAGAAGACAGATTTTTTCTTTTTTTTTTAGGAGTAAATTCACTAAAGCTTTATTTTGATAAGCTTTAATCAACCTGCTAAGCTCTAAACTAGCTCTGCTGTGCCAGAGCTGATATTACCCAAACACCATGTTCCAGCTTAGTTGCAGATATGTAGTCATTGCCAGTCTTCTGGAAAAATGTGCAGAGGAAATTAAGCTTTTACCTGTTGTGTGACATGAATGCATACTGAGATGTGGAAATTGCTCCTGAGGAATTAATAGAAGGAACAGGAGGAATCACAGCAAGCAAGCATACTTGCTTGGAATGTATGCTCCTTGATAGCCATTTTCATTTCCTCACCATCCTTGACGTGGATTAGTATTAGTAATACTGGTTCAGTGCTGACCTCCCTGTTAAATATAGCAGTCTGAGTCTTTTGAATTATAGAACATCAGCATAGTTCTTTGCACAACAATTATTGCCTAACAAATGACCACTTAGGACTATATACTTTAAACCAAAAGAATATCCAGATAACTTACTAAGGTTTAAAAATGAAACACTGCATATGTAAGTGTATGCTGCTTGCTTCAATCAATCATTTTCAGGAGAATACATAATAATCCTTACAGTTGCAACAAGATTATCTGCCTATTCTTTGCCCGTCATTCTTGTCTGAAAAGATTGTTTTGTAACTTTATAAAACTAAACACTGGCACCTGCTCCTGTATAAGCTCAGTGGAGCCAAAATGAATCCTATTTATGTCATGACAAAGGCGTAGACTCATTAACAGAAAATTTACGCAAAAGTAAATGGGCACTTTGCCCAATGTCTGCAAAAGTAAATGAACAATTTTCCAATCTGATATCACAATAGCCATATAAATATAAAAAACAATAACTTTACACAAATGCTCACCCCTCCACACTGACATATTTGAAAAGATCATTCTGTAGTCTGTGTAGTTCCTTAGTACAGTTGTGAATTTCTGCAGACCAAGGGTACTACAGAGTTAGACCTTCAGGAGATATGGTTATGCCACACTTCCTGAAAACAAGAAGACCGGTAGCAGCTTAAAGACTAACAGATTTATTTGGGCATAAGCTTTTGTGGGTAAAAACCCACTTCTTCAGATGCAAGAATGTACACTTCCTGTACACTCTAGATGCAGTCTTTGGTTTCCTGTGGCACACCTCCTATTGAGGAGGGAACAAAGAAGCCCAGGGCAAGGCTGTTGCAGGTTGCACCTACACAGAGCAATAGAAAGTTGTTACCACATTTCTGTACATAGTTTCTGTTAATAAGAAAGGATTTATCTTAAACCGGTCTGCTCATCAGGAATGGTATGTCTACACCTTGACCTGGGGGTGTGAATCCCACCTCGAGGAGTGTAGCTGCAGTGGCGTGAGTGGTGGGAGGGGCCAGAAGCCCTTAATACATACCTACCATTTCTGATGGGCACATACTCAGGGCAACTAGACCCTCCCTATGCTTACACCACCATAGTGACACTCTACTTCTAGTGTGCTAGCATGATAAAAGTTAGCACAAGCATGTCTTCTCTAGCTTGGAATCACACAATAGCTTGAAAATATTCCAAAATACTATATGGCACCAGGAGTGGAAGGCACAATGTGCTGGAAGACCCAGTGAGAGGTAACATTAAAATGGCTGCTACAGCGCCTGTACAACTGCCAGTAACTCTCCCACCTGCTCTGAGAAATGGGAAAAAGCTGAACATGCCTGCTTCAAACAACAATTTGAATGGTATATGAAAGCCACAGGGCAACTAAACTGCTGGAGGAGCAAAAGGTTGTTCTGCTCCTGACAGTGGCAGACACAGAAGCCCAAGATGTGTACAGTGAATTCCATACAGATGGTAGGAGGAGAGAGAGGAAAGCTTTGCAGAAATAATGATGATGTTTGAAGATTGTTGTGCCCCTATGAAAAAAATGTTACTTATATTCAGGATGAGAACACAGACTAAAGGTTCTGTTTTACTTTAATAACAATATTAATTAATTAACAATCTGAGATTGTCAAAATAACAGGCTCAAATGGAATTATTTAATGAAAGATTAATACAGCACTACACAGGAATAGAAAGAAAACATACCATTCCACCCCCGGTAGCTGGTGAACAGAAAGTAGTTTGGTCCTTTCATCTGTACCTTGTGCAATGCTGACCGTATTTGTTCCCAAGCTAACCCCCAAACACACTTTCCTTGTATAGAGTGTAAGCAAAGAAATTCCATTTTGCAGGCAAAACAATGCTGTCCCGCAATTAACTTCACTATGTGTTCTGTTGTCGATATGCCATCTTACCTAATTACTAATGACATTTCTTTTATGGTTCTCAGTTTATCTGTTTGATAAATGCAAGGGATTTCTAAACTGCTCATTATTACTGACAGCTGTGGCAACCAGCCGTTCTAAATGAGTTGAAAAACATGTTTCAATGGGTCATTATTTCATCCATTATAGAAAACCTCTGCAATAACAAGTACCTCTTCTCAATCACAGAACATAATTGGATCATAAGCATCCCTTATCAATTACTCAGTCTTGTTTATTATAACATACGTTGTAGACACCTTTCACTATATTTGATGGTTCTTTTTCCCTGGAGCGCTAGACTTTCACAGACTCAGAGGCATTGAGGATGATTAGGTACAGCCCAATACTTAATTATACACATTCTTGAACACTGGTCACCCACTAGGTTCAGGTTAAGAACCAACAATCTGAGGTCTTAGAATTCAAGCATACTTTTTGCTAATATTTTTCATAGTAACTATTCTCCCAAAGTAAGAGTTTATCATAAAAGGTTAATATTTACTAACACAATAAAGGTGTTTATTCCAGACTTAAAACTAAAAAGTCTGTCCTTTGAAAATAGAATATTTAAAGACTGTTTTATTAAAGATCAGATTGTCCTGGTGGATAATCATAAAAACGTCTCTGAACAGTTACTAAGGGAGATGGATATGACACTAGAAAGGGCAATATTTAGATAACAAGCAAACAGAAATACAAATGAAAAATCTAGAAAGGCAGAGAACACACAACTGTGAATACCATACCTAAACCAGTAAGGAAAAAGTACACAGAAATTAAATTGTCCAAGAACAGAAACAAGGAAAGCAGGAAACAGTGCTAGTGATCTGACAACCCACATGAGTTTAGGAAATGTCCAGAACTCAGGAAAATATAAAATCTGTTATAAGTCCAACCATTATGCTAAAATAGAGAGAGAGAGCAGGAAAGTACATGCATTCTGTTCAGTAATGAATTCTTCAAGGGCAGAAGTGCTGTTCATGAGCACAATAATGAAGAATGCTGTAAATTCAAAAGATTGGCTAATTAAAATGTGTAAAAATGGCACTTATATGACATACAGGATAGACACTGGGGCACAACTAAATATAATTTTAGCAACTGAACTAGAGAGATGTAAGGAACACATAAAAGTGGAAGAGTCAAAAGTTTCTGTGAAAGGCTATAATGGAGGAGGGAAAAATCCTGTTTTGGCAGAGGACACATTGACATGACAATAAAAAGGGAAAATGATAAAAAGCGAGTTTGTGGTGGTACATAGAGGCAAGCAACCAATCTTGGACCTACTTGTGTGTGAGGTGCTTGTTGTCACTAAGAGGTTGTATAAAGAAAGACCACACAGAACCAGATATGAAAGTATTAGTAGCATCGTATGAAGATGTATTCACAGGAAAGGCCTCCAGTAACGTAAGTAATATGGTTAAGAGAAAGTGCAGAACCCATGATATAGGCTACATTAAAAGTTCTATAAACCTTAAAACAGACACTGGAAAATGTGCTGCAAAGCATGACAGCAAATAGTATAATCAGAGACTAGAAGCACCAACAGACTGGGTTCACTCATTAACTGTAGAGCAAAAAGGGGTTGGGGGCATAGCTGTGTATGAACCCTCAGGGGCTTAACAAAAACATTAAAAGAAACCACTTCCACTTGCCTACAAGAAGTGGACTGTTGTCTGAGATGGCAGAAGCCAAATTCTTCAGCAAATTAGATGTATTAGCTAGATTTTGGCAGATTCCCTTAGACACAGAACTCTAAGATCTGCACTTTCATCACAACATTTGGCAACTACTGCTTCCTAAGTTTGCCTTTCAGAATAGCTCCAGACATATTTCACCGTACAATGAGCCAAATGCTAGAGGATGTAGCAGTTGTGAAAGTGTACATTGATGACATAATAATGATGGGTAGCATTGTCATTGAATATCAGGAATGACTGACAATAATACTGGAAATTGTGAGAGCTAAGAACTGTAAACTGAACAAAGTAAATTGTCAGTTTCAAATATGGAAATAAAATACTTGGGAGAGAGGACTAACCTCTAAGAAAATCTTGACCAATGAATCATATTCAAGCAATGCTGAGCACACTAAGACCTGAAGATAAAAACGGTCTTCAAAGGCTGATAGGCATAGTGAATTATGTAAGTAAATTCATACTTATGTACACAGCTTGCACAACTCACCTATGACAGCCCCTTCACAAGACCACCAAATGACACATATGCCAGAGCACGAAAGGGTCTTCAATATTTTAAAGCACATTCTGACATCGGATCCAGTGCTGCAAGTTTCTGACCCATTGAAAGACAAGCTCTCCACAGCTGCTCAAAACGAGGACTATGACAGTGCCATTAATAGATTGGTTGCCAGTCTCATATGCATCTAGGGTGATAACAGTCACAGAGAAGATGCATACACAAATTGAAAAAGAGACACCAAGTCTGATATATTGTTGTGCAAGATTTAATGACTTTCTCCACTGGCATAGCTTCAGAACAGAAACTGACCACAAACCACTGATTGCAATGTACAAAAAGGGACTTGGAGGATATAATGACTGCTTTTGAAAACACAAAAGTATGGTGTGACCCTGCAGTTCCAACCTGGATGTCACTTAGTAGTGGCAGATACACTTTCAAGTATATATACTCCATCTGACAATACACAGTCCAATAATGTGGAAGAAGCAGTAAACCTACATGTAACCATGATAAAGTGTCAGATGCTGTGTCTCCAGCCATATGGGCAGAAACAGCTAAAGATAAATTCTGCAAGCGAGAATTAAGGCAGAGAAAAGAAATCAACACTTCAAATGTGCCTATTCCATAAAAAACAGCTTTCAGTGATTTCAGGAGTGCTCTTGAAGGGGACACAGTTCTGGTTCCCACAGTGATGAAAAGGAAAATATTAGAACAAATATATGAAGTTCTTTGGGAATGACCATATCAAAAAGGAGAGCTAAAGAAACTGTAGTCAGGCCACAGATAAACAGTAACATGACATCAAAGAAAGGGTAAGCCGGGGTGTAACATGTCAGAAGCCCAGAGATTCCTGATGATATAAAACAAACAACTCACAATTCCATCGGCCAAAGTTGGAATTGACTTGGAATTTCCTACAGCAGCTAATGGTATATTTAGTTTCATCCTTCCAAAAAAGGGTGTCATGTCAACACAGCCTCACCATTACACCATCAAGCTGTGGGCAACAAACACTTCTCTCATATCTTGTCTCCAGCTCACCATGCCTCAGCCTGTTAACCCATTCACACTGAATTACAGACCTACAGCCTGGTAGTTTACTTTGATGACACTACCATATCATCCTTTAAAATGCCTCTGCTCTGTTGATTTCATTTCCAACACAGCTATCCAAATCTATCTTGGCATAACTTGACTGACACCAGTGGGGTTACATAAGTGGTAACTTGACTGACAGCAGGAGGGTTACATTAATTTAGTCTGTTAGTGCAATTTCAGTGAGCTTATGTTGCCAGAATCCTATGTTCTGTTTCTTTGTTTCTTTTAATTTCTGTCCTTGTGTCTCATTAGTGTAAATTGTTTTAATTTAATAATAAAAATGATGGAGATGAAGGATGGAAATGAATTATATAATCCCTTCCATTTGACTTGTACTAATGAGGATAAATATAGTCTGGTGGCACCTTAAAGACTAACAGATTTATTTGGGCATAAGCTTTTGTGGGTAAAAAACCTGCACCTGAAGAAGTGAGGTTTTTTACCCACGAAAGCTTATGTCCAAATAAATCTGTTAGTCTTTAAGGTGCCACCAGACTCCTTCTTGTTTTTGTGGATACAGACTAACATGGCTACTCCCAGATACTTTTTCCCTTCTGTATTACATTGATTTCCGTTCCCCACAATTGATTTAAATGGGCACCTCTGTGATGGTTGCCATGGAGACCAATTTAGGAGGGATTGTGTTTGGGGAAGAAGTTCCAGCACTGCGGTATGTTTGAAAACAGATAAAGAAATTAAAGTGATGCCTACAAATATTCAAGGCTTTACAGGGATGAGTAGTTCAGGATCCATGGGGCTGGAAGGAGTGGTCCACGTGGAAGGGGGTTGGGCAGATCTGTTGCCATCATTGTTGAGTTTATTCCCTCCTCTCTCCCCCCCATATCTCCTCTCCCCTAATAGTTGTTTTATGAATTCAGAATAACAGTCCAACTACAGATGATTAGTTGATTCCAGTGGTGTTCCCTGTGGTCCTTACTGTTATTTCTCCCTTATTTGTCTCACAGCAAATAGGTTCAGCATAGCTTCTTAATCCTTGCCCTACCACTCACCCAACAAAACACTGTAGGACTCTACTTCTACCACAGTCCTCTCCTCTTCTCTATCTTATGCTCCAGTAGATGGGACTGTGTGTGTGCTTGCTGCTTCAGGTACTCTCTCTTTTGAACCAGAATGCGTGGCTCAGCAGTCAGTGAAGAATTTATTGGAGATCATCTCAATGTATCACACCTGGTTTGTGCATACAAAAACCATGTTTTACTTGTGTGTGCTTAAATAGGTCCAGTGGAATTCAGAAAAGAGCTTGTCCACACCTTTCTCTGAAGCTTTTCCCAGTATGTGCCTATCGTCCAGTGTGAATATACTCTGCACACATCCAGCCATTCATTTGGAAAAGTCTGTGTCTATTCATCCCCCAGTTGTGCCCCAGGATATGTACATACATTTAGTTTTGTGCCTACATACATTATTGAAAATGTGATCTAGTTTCTAAGCTATTCAGTCTCTTCTTTCTCAGCTGAGAATGTAAACATGGGTGCCAAGTGCATTAATGGTTTTTGTGATGTGGCCATCTGACCACTAAGAACTGGGGGTGGGGGCAGGGAAATCACCAACATTTCACATGGGCAACCAAAAGCTTTCAATTGCTACTGACCTGAGATTAATGAAAGCAGCTGATCAGGGGTGAACAGCTCCTTATTCTATGACTAGTCTCCTGAGTCAACCTTTGCTTCCTTTGTCCCAGCCCTTCAGATGGTTTATGTTTTATCTAAGACTTGTTTGACAATTTGTTGCTTTAACATTTGTATTGAAGAGGTGTATCCGTAGTGCTCATGTGTTTCATTTTTGATGATTGTATTTGTTCTGAAGCTTAGTTTTCTGCAGCTTTTGCTCCTGTGGGTAAGTGACTGACAGAGGTTTGGCTCAACAGTTACTGTCTGCCTGAGTGCTGTTATGAAGAATGAGACATGACTGGAATTGTTAGTAGAAATTAATTTAAAAAAAACTCTAAATGACAAAAAAATAAACTTATTTTTTCACTGACAATCTTTTGTTGACTCTGGACTTAGTCCAAATTGTTTTGGTAGATCTTTGTTTTTCATTGTCAAAGTCCTTATAAAACCCTATATTTCCCTGACTGAAGGTAATGGTGCTACTCATTTATAACCTATTTTAAAAATTTTAGCACAAACATAAACAGTTTGGAATGCATATTACAGTGCATGGTACCGCTCAACTAGTAAAAGACTGCAGAATTTAGCTTACCTGGAAAATGTACCCAAAACCATTATGAGGACATGGTATGACACTGAAGCTGAATTTAAAAAAACAAAACAAAAACCTCTTTGCAGGTTATTTTGTTTGTTAGATTTTCCTTTAGCTTTTAAATCAACAATATTTTCTATCCAAGAGTTTACAAGGTTGTAGAACTGCCTCACAATATTACCCAAGATGACTGAGATTCAAACATTTTCTGTTTTATGGGTTGTGTTTATATAAATAAATGCCTTTACTCTCACTGAAACTTTAAAATAAAATAAAAACAAGTGTGGATTAAAAGCAAGAGATTTCAGATTGTTCAAGTGCTATTGGTAAATGAACCTCAGATATCTAGAATTTTAACCTGGCATAAATAAGCAGGGAATTTTCATAACAAATACTTGTACATGAATTAATATGTCAAAGACAACAAAGAGTCCTGTGGCACCTTATAGACTAACAGATGTATTGGAACATGAGCTTTCGTGGGTGAATACCCACTTCATCAGACACATGTAATGGAAATTTCCAGAGGCAGGTATAAATATGCAGGCAAGAATCAATCTGGAGATAACAAGGTTAGTTCAATCAGGGAGGATGAGGCCCTCTTCTAGCAGTTGAGGTGTGAACACCAAGGGAGAAAAAACTGCTTTTGTAGTTGGCAAGCCATTCACAGTCTTTGTTTAATCCTGAGCTGATGGTGTCAAATTTGCAGATGAACTGAAGCTCAGCAGTTTCTTTTTAAAGTCTGGTCCTGAAGTTTTTTTGCTGCATAGGTAGAGCAATTTTAAAATGGAAGAAAATGGGCACTGTCAAACAGATGGTTAAGGGTTAATGTCTCTTTTACCTGTAAAGGGTTAACTAGCTCAGTAAACCTGGAACGCCTGACCAGAGGACCAATCAGAAGACAAGATACTTTCAGATCTGGGTGGAGGGAAGCCTTTGTTTGTGCTTTTTGGGTTTTTTCTTTGTTCTCTCTGGGTTCTGAGAGTGGCCAGACATGTAAGCAGATTTCTCCAATCTTTCTGAAAAAGCTTCTTCTGTTCAATTTAGTAAGTACCAGTTAGAAAGATGGTTTACTCTTTTTGTTTGTTTTCTTTATTTGCAAATGTGTATTTTGCGTGAAGGATTGTATCTCTGTGGCTGCAACTTGTATTTGTGCTGGGGGGAGGATTCTCTCTAGTGTCTATAAGCTGAAAGACCCTGTAACATTTTCCATCTTGATTTTACAGAGACAAATTTTACTTTTTTTCTTTCTTTTATTAAAAGTTTTCCTTTTTAAGAACCTGATTGATTTTTTGGTTATCTTGTGTAAGACCCAAGGGGACAGGGTCTGTACTCACCAGGAAATTGGTGGGAGAAAGGAGAGAAGGGGAGAGGAAAAGCCTGATTTCTCTCTGTGTTAGGATTACTGTCTCTCTCTCACGGAGAGTCTGGGAGAGGGAGAGAAGAGGGGGAAGGTGAATTTCCTCTCTGTTTTAAGATTCAAGGAGCTGAATCACAGGGATCTCCCAGTGTTACCCAGGGAGGGGAGAATCTGGGAGGAAGAAATGAGGAGAATGGTTTATTTCCCTTTGTTTTGAGACTCAAGGGACTTTGGGTCTTGGGGTCCCCAGGGAATGGTTTGGGGGCCAAAAAGTGCCCCAAAACACTATATTTTTGGGTGGTGGCAGCTCTACCATTTCTAAGCTAGTAATTAAGCTTAGGGAGGTTCATGCAGGTACCCCATCTTTTGGATGCTAAGGTTCAGAGTGGGGGTTCATACCTTGACAGGCACTCTGATACAGAGCAAGTGATTTCAGTAGTTGTTTCCCATGGAGCGAGAGAAAGAGGATCAGGCTAAAGATGAGAATAAGGCAAGAGGAAGAGTAAATTGTCGATGAGGTGAAAAGGTGTGCAGATTAAAAAAATGAGAACACTATCTCTCTTTTTCACTGTCTCTAGACGTGAATAAGAGAAATGTATTGATCCCTGTAATCCCCAATTGTTACAGTCACACATATCCTCACTATGCAACACACAAGTCAAACTATTCCTAGAATCAGCTTGCTTGACACAGACCATCAGGATCTGCTTTGAAAGTGGAGAAGGCAAACAAAGTACAGAGAAGGAGGACCAAATTAAATGATTAGGAGCCACATTTTCAAAAGTAGTTTCTAAAACATCATCTGCAACTGTGTGTTTGCAGAAATTAGGAAGTTAGACATCTGTCCACCCAAATTGCAAGTGCAAAAGTGAGATTTGAGTACTCATACACATAGGATAGATTTCATTGTGTGGGCTGAGACTCATTTGCAAATGAGATCTACAGAGTCAGGTAGATAAAGTATTTGACCTGTGATCTTCATCACCGCTCTGGCTCCTTTACATTAGATAAAAGGCCCAGGACAGCGTGAGGGGCCATGAAAACCCTGTATTTGGTCCTGGGAGAATTCCACCAGCACAGGCACAGCACTTGAAAGCCCTGGCCTAGGATGTGTGCAGGGCTGAGAGTTCGAGGGGGCATGGCATACGCAGGGATGCAAAACCCAGTGATGTAGGACAGCTCAGGGAAGGTGCCATAATTTAAACACACACACACACGGGCTGTCTAAATTATGCTAGGAGCCCCTGCAGCTCAGAGAGCAGCCCCTGATCTAAAGCGTACAAAAGGTGAATTAAAGTCACTTTAGCCCCTCTGCCAAGGGGCTGCAATTTATGTGCTAAATCTCTCTTTGAGTGTGTGTGAGGCAGCCTT
Organism: Chelonoidis abingdonii; assembly: GCF_003597395.2. Taxonomy (NCBI): domain Eukaryota; kingdom Metazoa; phylum Chordata; order Testudines; family Testudinidae; genus Chelonoidis; species Chelonoidis abingdonii. The sequence continues at coordinate 97,014,016 of NC_133773.1, forward strand.
TTTGTTATTCCCTGTGAACAACATTCAAAGCAAGAATAGTAGATAGGGACAGCAATAGCCAGACATACAGCCAAGTCTTATCTTCTGCCATTTCATCACTTTAAATTTAAACCATGAAATACTGCTGTACTCCTGGAGATTGCTAATGTTAGGATTTACGCTTTTCAGGGAAACAGTAAAGAGATTTATATTTACAAGAATATAAGGCTTGAGTAATTTAATATTCTGTATTACAGTAGAGTTGGATTTTGAAAGGGCAGGGAGTGAGAGAAATGAAAGTAAGGACAGTTGTGCTTTTCTGCTGTTTTGAATACTAAAATTGTATCCTCCAAAACATATCTACAGAAGAATTACAGTGGCCACCATTATTATGCCACTATTTGCCATGGATCTGTGCTATAATAGAATTATTTCTTATGCTAAATCTGGAGAGATACTGAAAAGTATCTTATTGTGTGGCAATTATGGCTAAATAACGGGTTTTACTGGCAATCATTGAACCTGGCAACATGCAAAATTACTATAAAAGCTGTTTATATCCCCAATAAGGTTTGTCAATGACTATAAGGTACAATGGTTAATTATCTCTGGATGTGTGCTTTGCATACTGTCTTTTAGTTGGAGTATTCATGGTTCCTTTGAATCTTCTCTTGCTTTATAATAAAAGCATTTATTTAGGTACTCTAAGTGGATGCTGTGTGGTATGTCAATACGCAAATGGTTCCATCAGTTATTTTTGAATAAAAAATACTATTGTGATGCTGGTAAACCAGGCACTCACTCTTAGCAAGTCTGTAGGCATCAACTGAGCACTGACAAATTCATTGCTGGAAACCAGATCAGCTCACCTATATGGTAATATTGTTCAAGATAAGTGTCAACTTGTAAGGATGTGTTTAGCGTTTAGACTCTATAAAATGCTTGTAAATTGCTGTGTGCATTAATCTGGATTCTAAGCTAAAAGGTAAAATATAACTTTGTTTTATAATTGTAAAAATGGTTGCTCTGAACTTGTGAACTCAGAGGAGGACTGTCAAAAGTAAGTAGGCTGTTATAGCCCAAAAGCTTTGTTTATTGCCCCATCCACACATGGAAAAGTACGTGCAGGAGGCCTCGTTCCATTTGTTTGAGTGCTGGAAGAGGGACTTAAAGATAGTTGACATGAACATTTTTAATCTCTTTGCTGTTTTGATCTTAGATGGGTTGGAATTAAGAAAATAAAAGCAGAGATCCCCGGGTCAATCTGGGTTACCCAGGAAATTACATTGAATCTTGACAGATTATTGCATCTCTGTCACCTTTTGGAACCACAGACTGAATTCATTTGTGCATATATTTTGCTTGATTTAACCTATAAATAACTCCCATTTCTTTGTCCTAGTTAATAAACTCTTACTTAGTTTCCTATAGGATTGACTACCAGTGTTGTCTTTGGTGTGAGATCTAAGGTACAGATTGATCTGGCGTAAGTTATTGGTCTCTTGTGACTGGCAGCAACCTGAATATTTTGTGATGTTTGGTGTAAGTGACCATTATCACAAAGTCCAGCTTGCCTGGGTGGCATGATAGACTGGAGAATCCAAGTGGATTGCCTGTGACTCCATGGTAAGACTGTTACAGTGATTCAGGAATGCACATTTGTTACTGGGTTGGTGAAATCTAATTATAGAAAATGCCATCGGTTTGCAGTGTCTGCCCTGTTTTGACAGTCTTCCCTAAGGTAGGCAGTCACAGACATGAACCACTCCAGACAGCATCACAACTGTATCTTAACGTTCCTTTATATCCATCACTGTAAAGTGCTGAATGGATACATTATATTTACATGCTGATGGCCATATGGGACTTCATGGAGGATTCTGCACTTCATCCTTCCCAGATTCTAGGAAGTTCTTCTCTTGTTGTTCCTTTCATAATTTTGTTTCTTCTTTGTTACAGTAGGAAAGTTTCAGTAGTGTGTGTGTGTTGCAGTGTCCTCTAACAGGAGTCAGATTTGAGCCTAGGTACTCAGATGCAGCAAAGAAACTAGATTCTGACTGAAAACTGGCAGAGAGATTCTTTTTGGCATAAATTTTGGCTCCTGTGGCAGTTGCTCCACCAACCCCTGGAAGAATGGGAGAGGGGAAGGGAAGGAGTAAGCAGGAGCATGGTGGAGCTCTGCTGTACTATGGTAATAATAGAAATACAGGGCTCAACGGGACCTCAGGAGGCCCCTTATTTCAGCCCCAGCACTTACCATGTAAACTAGACCATCCCTGACAGGTGTTTGTCTAACCTGTTCTTAAAAAGCTCCCATGGCAGAGATTCCACATCCTCCCTTGGTAACCTATTCCAGTGCTTTACTCTCTTTATAATTAGAAAGTTTTCCCTAATATCTAACCTAAGTTGCCCTTGCTGCAGATTAAGACAATTACTTCTTCTCCCTGCCTTCAGTGGACATACAGAACAATTGATCACCATTTATAACACCCATTAAGATATTTGAAGACTGTTATCAAGTGCTCCACTCAATCTTCTTTTCTCAAGACTATTCCCACTTTTTAAAAATCTTTTTAAATCATAGATCAGGGTTGTTGATCTATCTATTATTTTTGTTGCTGTCCTCTGGACTCTCTCCAATTTATCCACATATTTCTTGAATTGTGATGCCCAGAACTGAACACAGTACTATAGCTGAGGCCTCACCAGAGTCTGAGTATGGTATTTCAATCAGTTGTGCACCCAACTTATAGCAGTTTCATCTAGACAACATTTGCCTCGTTTGCTTATGAGATTGTCATGTGGGTCTGTACCAAAAGCCTTACTAAAATCAAGATATATCATGTCTACTGGTTCTGCCAATCCATTAGGCCAGTAACCATGTCAAAGAAGTAAATTAGGTTGGTCTGGCATGCTTTGTTCATGACAAACCCATTATGGCTATTCCTTATAACCCCATTATCCACTCGTTGCTCACAAATTGAGTGTTTAATAATTTGTTCCAATATCTTTCCAAGTATCCACTTTAGGCTGACTGGTCTATAATTCCCCAGGTCCTCTCTCTTCCCTTCTTAAAGATAGATACTCTGTTTGCCCTTCTCCAGTATGCGGGGACCTCACTTGCACTTCAGGAGTTCTCAAAGATAATCACAAATGGTTCTGAGATTACTTCTGCTAGTTTTTAAGTACCTTAGGGTATTACTCCACTGGAGTAATATAAAGCAGATATTAAGATATGCTAACTCATTCTGGTGACAGGCTTGCATAAAATCACGTAGCAGAGATTGGATGCAGAGGAAATAGAGCCCTACATTTATAAAGTTATGTGTACAACCTTTAATAAATAAGGATTAATCACAGTTAGAGCAATAGTGAACTTTGCCCAAGGGAAATAACTGCAAGCCCCCCAAAAGGTTGTAATCTTTACTCCTTAAGTTCCAAACCAAAAATGAGACCCTGAGTTATGATTACAGTATTAAATATAGGAAGGTATGATACTCTTCCAAGTTTTCCAGGAACTGCTGAAGTAGTGTTGGCTCTGCATATCATTGCAATGAAAGACTTCAGTGAGATCATTACGTACAAGGGAAATCATATTAGAGAGCTACTTTTAGAATCCTAGTTCCTGTTAGTCTTAATAATGGCAGCTACTTAGCTCAGTCTGCCCAGCTAAGCACTGGTTTTTATCACACCATTTTATTTCCTAATGTTAATCTCAGAGGCCTTCCAAAACTAACATTGAAGAAATTGAGGTAACTTTAGCCTTCAAGAGTAGATGAATCTATGGGGAAAAAAAATCAAGATAATCTGCATAAACTGAGGTACCAAAAACATACTTGAGTATGAGAAAAACTTAGTTGTGCTGACACTGATATTCTGAACCTAAATGAATATTTGCTTAGGAGACATGAATAATCAGAGACCTGGAATGAATGTTATCAGCAATTTAAAGAAATCTATATTAAAATATATAAATGGATTAAGCAAAGGAATGTGTAAATGTTCAGCAATATCAGCCTCAGCTAAATGAAGCACGTAGTAGTAAGGATGATAACATTAATTCATAGCCATGCTGATATATTCATTGGAAAATTCTGTGTAAGACACATAAATCTGATAGTGAAAAGTGTATATAATGCTTTTTGAAATATTCATTGGCATCTGTGTAGCTAAGTGGTACAAATAGAAATTCTTGACTTAGAGATGCTGCAAATATCTTGCAAAGATTGTTACAAATTTAAATATACGGTGTAGAAATCATGTGACAAAACTCCACCATAGTGCTTTGAAATGGTACCACAGGTGTCTGGCTATAATTATCAGATTTATTCTTCAGTTACTTTATGAGCCAGAGCTTTCCAGGAATAACACAACATTACAAATCTAAATTCACTGTCACCATCCATGTCATAATTTCTGGAAATACTATGGTATTTCTGTGTCTGATACTGCAGATATACAAATCAGTGAGCTGGCAGGGATTTGGGAGGTAACTAAAAGTTGATAAATTATTTTAGTAGCAATAGATTACATTTAGATCATAATTTAATGAATGTGATATTATGGGAAACAAACATTTTAATAATGGGTTCTTCAGTCTAGGAGAGAAGGTTATAACATGATCCAAATCCTGGAAGTTGAAGCTAGACAAATTCAGACTGGAAATAAGGTATGAAGATTAACGGTGAGGATAGCTAACCTTTGCAACATTTACCAAGGGTCTTGGTGGATTCTCCATCACTGACAATTTTTGGATGCTCTTTTCTAAAAGATATGCTCTAGGAATTATTTTGAGGAAGTCTTATGGCCTGTTATACAGGAGTTCTGACTACCTATTCACAATATTTTCTTCGGGCCGTGGAATCAATGAATCTTTCATTTCTAATTTTTCTGATCAGAAGAAATCCTTTTTTTCAGAATCTATATAAGAGCTACATGGTCCATGTTCCTTCCAATGCACAGCAAACTCTAATTTGCCAATTTGCATTGTTTGAATGAACAGTAAAGAGAACAGGTTATAGAAAACCAGGGGCAGCTCATTTTATGCAGAACAAAGATCACTTTTGAATCAAACCGTAAGGAAATTCTAAAATATGACAAATGAGTTGTCAGAACGAAGAAGGGGGGAAAAACATGAATAAATAAGTTAAACGGGACTGTTCATGTTACTAAACAGTACCCATTAGGTAATAAGTGTTTGCAAGATCAGACCCTGAAATATGATTGAACACACATGGAGGATGAAGTGTTGAGCATATAGAAAGCAGCAATACAGATCACTATCTCATGAAGACAGAAAAAGTAAAAGCTGATTTCTGGATGCTCTACTTATTTGTAAATTAAATATATTTTTCAATGGTGGCTTAGCACTGATAGCCTTTGCAGAAAAAAACAGGAATCCATTTTTAGTGGATGATTCAGGAGAAAAAAAAAGTTTTTGTAGTAATAATCAAGAAGGTTCTATCACTACAAAAGTTTTTTTTTCTCCTGCTGATAATAGCTCATCTTAATTAATTAGCCTCTTACAGTTGGTATGGCTACTTCCACTTCCTCATGTTCTCTGTATTGTGGCAAATTGCCGGTATTGTTCTCTGGGTCTCGCGCTTTCTCTTCTCTGGGGTAGGTTCAGGGTGATATTGCTTGCCTCTGAACCAGTTCTTAATCACTCCCCTAGTGTCCTTGGAGGAGGGGAGGGAGCCTAGAGGAGACCTAGGGGTGGGGTTGCTCGCGATGAACCACTTGACTTAAGCAGGTTTCTTCCCCTGGGTTACTTCCCTCTCATACCCGTCAGCTTGTGAAGGGCTTCTCTGCCTCTCTTCTATACAAGCCTGGTGCCCCTTACCTAGGGTTTTCTGTTCGGGCTTCCAATCCACCTGCAAGCATTCCTCCAAACTTCTATTTCTCTCTGGACAACTCTTCTCTTCTGCAATCTGCACTCTGCTCCAATCCACCTTTCTCCTTCTAACTACCACACCCTGTCAGACTGAAGCAGGGTTTATATCCCATGACTGGAGTCAGGTCGCTTTAACTGAAGTCAGTGGCTCTAATTGGAGTCAGGTGCTCCTAAGTGAAGTCAGGTGCTCTAAGTGAAGTACAGGTGCTCTAATTTGGAGTCAGGGTGCTCTACTGAAGTCAGGTGCTCTATATTGGATGTCAGGAGCTCTAATTGGCCACAGCTGTTCTAGTTAATTCTAAAGCAACCTTCCTCCCTTGGCAGGGAATAAGGCCCCCTGCTAAACTCTTATGCTGCCCTCTGGCCATGCTGTATCAGAAGTAGTATATATTTCTTACTATATGTTCTATTCTATGCATCACCGATGAAGTGGGCTGTAGCCACGAAAGTTATGCTCAAATACATTTGTTAGTCTCTAAGGTGCCACAGGTACTCCTGTTCTCCTAGCCAAAGACTTCAGTGTTTCCAGAAATAAAGCTAATGTATTGAATTGCGAAATACCTCCATAACAACCACTTTGCAGGCAGCTGCTCTGAGAAAAGTGGAAGGAACCTAACTAACCCTCCCACTAGATGTGTGATGGAACTCAGTAGTGGACTGTTTTGAGCACTATATCAAGAACTGGCCTAATCTGATGAGAGTTGGTGAACAAAATCATGAAAAAACAAATGGCTTAAGAGAAATGTTGAACACATGCTGAGTACCCTGAAGCCTATTTCTGTAGCCTTGAACAAAATGCCGGGAAATAGCTGCTTTATTGTTGATGCTGTTGAAATTTGGAAGGAACTGAGTGAGATCTTAAAAAGAGAAATATGCAATGACAGAGTTAAATTACAAGCATTAAAAAAAAATCTCCAGCTCATTTTCTTGCAAATATTCTCAATACTCGATACCAGGATCAAACCCTAACTGCCAAAGAAGAGAAGTTGGCTATGACATGGACATCCAGCAATCATCCCTCCAGAATGTCTACTATAATAAATTTCAGAGCTAAGGGTGAACCATTCAAGAAATATGTATTTGCTGATGTTGTTTTAAAGAAAGTCACACCAGTGAACTGGTAGAAGTCACTTAAGCACTTGGATTCAGAGACTGTTGAAGTGATAATCACTTTTAACAGCAGTAGTTTCTTCTGCTAATGTAGAAAGAATATTTCTTCCTTTGAACTAATTCATTCCAAATTGAGAAACTGTTTGGGACCTGAAAAAGCAGGAAAGCTTGTTTTTCTTTTCCAGATTATGAACAAACAGGAAAATGAAGGTGAAGATAACTTAGCTGCAGAAGCCAATATTTTAAGTTTTTCATATTGACCTGGCTGACATAGTCGATTTAATTTTGGGCTGTTTTTTTTTTTATATTTCATTTAGCTATTTTAGTTCAAAACAATCTAAACAAGAACAGACTTGATTTTTAAAAAAATGAATGTTTAACTAAAGTCAAAGATTCATATGCTTGTTTTGTTAAAATATTATATATTTGCTGTTGAAGAAAAAATCCAGAATACATAACGTTGTTGTTTTAGTTAAATAAAACAATTTAAATGTCTGTCTTGTGATATTCTTCTCCTAATATAGCTTGGCAAGAAAATCCTCAAACTATTAATGATTAACTTGTTGAATTGGAGATAGTTCACCTCCCAATGACTTCAGAAATATCTGCTTCAATTACCTTTCATAAATGAAATAACCAATCATTCATTTTCTGATATAGCTGTAAAACTAATCTAAAAAGTTTTCAAAATAAATCACTTTAAAAATGTATAGTGTGTACCTTCTAAAAATGAAACCTACATCTATCTCTGAGTTGTGAAGAATATGTATTAAGGTAATAACAACCAACAAGAATGCACTTTTATGTAGAAATCCATGATTAAATTGAGACTAGTGATTTAAATCATGGTTTAAATCAATTTGATTGAAATCAAATCCACCCTGACAAGAACTAATGGCTGGATGTTAAAGCCAGACAAATCCAAACTAGAATAAGGCACAGAAGTTTGCAAGTGAAACAAACTAGCAAGGGAAGTAATAGATTTTTCACCTCTTAAAGTCTTCAGATCATAACTGGATGCCCATCTGGAAAGTAGGCTTTAATGAAACATAACTTACTGGGCTCAGTACAGGAATAAGTGGGTGAAATTTAATGGTCTCTGTTATAAATAAATCAGACTAGATGATCAAATTATCTCCTCCTGGACTTAAAAATTATTTAATCTATTGATCAAAGAATTCCCAAAGAAAAATGTTAGGCATTTTGCATTGTACAAATGTTCTACACTTTAATTTGGAAGATTCTCTTTAATGGTACTTAGCATATTTCATTTACAATCATAAACACATCATCGACACTCAGCCAGACGTTAGATCACATTGCATATATTTTCTAACTGCTATCATAACGCTTGAATAATAGTTAAGCCTGCTCAGAGATATCTGCCCACTTACTGCATTATAAACCTAATATTTTTTTCTTTTGTTTGAAGAATCACATAGGCACATTTCACTGACCTATTTAGAATTTCAACTCAAAATTGTACTTGTGCATTTTAAAGTCTGGGACAACATAATACTTTATATAGCACAAATCATGCAGAAATTATCGTGAAACCTGTTTTATTGTTCCTGTGGGTACCTGCACTCTTAGTCTACACAAAAGACTAGAAAACTTCATCCAATTTTGTCAATCTCCAAGACTCTGCTGTGGGTCTGTGTTTCATATTCTCCATTAAAGCCAACATTTTCTAACATTGATTACTACAATAGTTACTACCTTAGCCAACAGTAAGGATCATACCAAGGCCCTCCAGAGCTAAAAGCAGATGCTGCTACAGCTTGAGCCTAAAGAACCAGCTGCTGTATGTAGGGGCAGTAACAGGCTCACATTCTCTGTGGAGCGGGCACAGCAGGAGACATGTAACACACTGACCAATGGTGAAAGGCACCTCAATACGAGGTCTGATATTCAGAGGTGCTAAGCACCTACAAATCCCACTGACTTCAGTGGGAGAAATGGATACTCAACATGTTTGAAAACTTGAACACGTGTAGTTAGGTGTTTATGTAGTTAGGTGTTTAGATTTAACAACCTAACTTGAGGCACTCACATTTGAAAATTTTTGCCAGAATAAATAAGTAATATCCAAACAGAGCCCCTATTAGACTGAATTTCTCTCCCCAGCATTAAGAAATTTGCTGGCCTTTTAGTAAACTCTAGTTATTCTTCTAACTTCTCTGAACAGTTCTCACCAGTTTGATCAAGGGTTGCATAACCTAACTTTTAGATCTTAATTGGTTCCCATGTAAAATAGAGTATTTCTGCTTTCTGTGCTCATGTTCACTACCCTTTTTTGTTATTATCCTATTGGCTTGTGTACATTTTTTGTATGTATTTAACTAGGGCTGTTGATCAATCACAGTTAACTCACGCAATTAACACAAAAAATTAATTTAATTTGTTACAGTTATAATTGCACTGTTAAACAATAGAACACCAATTAAAGTTTATTACATATTTTTGGTTGTTTGTCTACATTTTCAAATATATTGATTTCAATTACAACAGAATATGAAGTGTACGGTGCACACTTTAAATTATTATTTTTGATTACAAATATTTGTACTGTAAAAATGATAAACTAAAGAAATGGTATTTTTGAATTCACCTAATACAATTATAGCAGTACAATTTCTTTAGCATGAAAATGAAACTTACAAATGTAGATTTTTTGTTCTTAAACAACTGCACCGAAAAACAAAACAAAGTAAAACTTTAGAGCCTACAAGTCCACTCAGTCCTACTTCTTGTTCAGCCAGTCGCTAAGACAAACAAGTTTTCATTTATGAGAGATACTGCTGCCCTCTTCTCATTTCCAGTGTCATCTGAAAGTGAGAACAGGCGTTCACATGACATTTTTGTAGCCAGCATTGCAAGGTATTTATGTGCCAGATATGCTAAACATTCATATGCCCCTTCATGCTTTGGTCGCCATTCCAGAGGACAGGCTTCCATTCTGGTGATGCTGGTTTAAAAAAATCATGCATTCATTACATTTGTGACTGAACTCCTTGGGGGGGGGAGAAAGGGGGAGGAATTGTATATTTTCTGCTCTGTTTCACTTGCATTCTGCCACATGTTTCATATTATAGCAGTCTTGGATGATGACCCAGCATATGGTTCATTTTAAGAACAGTGTCACAGCAGATTTGACAAAACATAAAGAAGGTACCAATGTGAGCTTTCTAAAGATAGCTATAGCACCAGACCCAAGGTTTAAGAAGCTGAAGTGCCTTCCAAAATTTGAGACGGACGAGGTGTGGAGCATGCTTTCAGAAGTCTTAAAAGAGCAACACTCCAATGCAGAAACTACAGAACCTGAACTACCAAAAAAGAAAATCAACCTTCTACTGGTTGCATCTGACTCATATGATGAAAATGAACATGCATAAGTCTGCACTGCTTTGGATCATTATCGAGCAGAACCCATCATCAGCATGGACACACGTCCTCTGTAATGGTGGTGGAAGCATGAAGGAATCTTCAGCACAACTAACATGTAAACATCTTCCAATCCCGGCTACAGCAGTGTCATGCAAACTTCTGTTCTCACTTTCAAGCAACATTGTAAACAAGAAGTGGGCAGCATTATCTCCTGCAAATGTAAACAAACTTGTTTGTCTGAGTGATTGGCTGAACAAGACGTAGGACTGAATGGAGTTGTAGGCTCTAAAGTTTTATATTGTTCTATTTTTGAATGCAGTTATTTTTTGTACATAATTCTACATTTGTAAGTTCAACTTTTATTTAAAAAGAATGCACTACAATACTTATATTAGGTGAATTGAAAAATGCTATTTTTTCTTTACAGTGCAAATATTTGTAATAAAAAATAAATATAAAGTGAGCATTGTACACTGTGACTGAAATCAATATATCTGAAAATGTAGAAAACATCAACAAAAATTTAAATACATGATATTCTATTATTTTTAACAGCACGATTAATCATGATTAATTTTTTTAATCACATGATTAATCACAATTATTTTTAATTGCTTTTAACAGTCTTCAACGTTTAATGTAGTGTCTCTTTGCTAGGTATAAATATGTGCAATCATAAAATTATACTAACATCTCTACCAGTACCCTACAAAACTTTTAACTTCCTGGGAAAGGTCACACTGCTCTTTGAGTGGACTACAGCATGTGGAAACTGTCAATTGCTCTTCGTTTCTTACTTTTTGAATGGATGGAACATTTTTAAGAAATGCAGTAATTTTCTTATGTTTTGTGTAGTAGCAAATTGCTGTTTCCTTTAAACTGCCTGGCTTTTATTTTACTTTTTTAATTTCACTGATTCTCATTACACTGAATTCAAATAACCAACTTTCAAAAAAATTCAGCTTCAGTGCATTTTAGGAAACATTGTGAATGAATATAATTTATATTGGCATAGAATCTTGAAAGATAGTCTTTTACACCAGGAATTTAGCACATCAACAAAACCTCATGCTGAGTTTCCATTGTATTCCAATATAGATATGTTGTGTATTTGGTTGTCATGGTTTTTGTTCCCATGGCAACTGAGTTAGATTATTATGGGATAGCCCAGCCAGCTTCCGCCAGTTAGGCGAGCTTTTTTCTTTGGTCCCTGGTATAAAAATAATGGTATTTTTTTGTTTAGTTGTTCTTGCCTGTCTGCCCTCAAAGGAATTTCTTGCCTAAACCGGCTGCCACCCCCAAGAGGACAACTTTATAGGTGCAACACCTGGAGCGAGGGAGAGACATTCCCGGTCTGCTTTCCTGTAAAAAGAAGTAGAAGTCCAAGGTAAAGACGAATACAATACAAGAACAAAAAATACTTGGCTGTCCCACTGAACAAGTGAAGTTGCGATAACCCAAATCAGGGTCTAATTACTTTCTGAACTATGGGCCCCTCCACCCTGAGCGAACCTTTGATGAGAAATAAAGGTTGCAAAATGGCAATGTGTTAATATCTTCCAAGCCCATTGAGCTTTTTATTATTGAAAATGAATATTAAAGAACAGAAAAGTGCCCTAATGAGATTCTCTTAAGTGTTCATGTTAGGTGGGCCCTTAAACCTACTTCCTGCTGATCGTGAACAAGCTAACTACAAGCCCTCTTTAAGCCCTGAAAAGAACCTAACATTCATAGTACCATAATGTGATACATTGGGGTGGGAGCCCCGCCCTTGGGGTCTCGCCAGCCCCCATGTTTTCTATTCCCAAACCGACTGAGGTAATTCTTGAAAGCCATTTTAATAGGTTCCACAAAACATGTAGACTAACCAAAAAAGAAATCAAACCAGATGTACAATTATTGTTTAACCAACGTTAAAAAAGCTTTAGGCAAAAGAAACACGTGAATTAAGGAGAATGTTTTTTTTTTTTTAAATTGATCTCCCCGCGTGACAAGGTTTAATGGGTTGGGGCCTGTTAAAAATTGAAGCTTAACGGAAGCCCGCTACTAGACAAGGGCTTCAGCCTCCTTAACCTTACAAGAGGACTCTGTTACGATTATTACGTCTCACCATGGATAACTCGCAAAAAGGGAAGATAAAACCGCAATGTACAATCGTATGCATCCCCTACAGATTGCATAAACTGTCCAACAGAGCAACCTAATCCCAAATAACCTACATGCAGAGTCCCAAGAAAATGTTAACCTTCTGCGTGGTAAAGCCCTTTCCAGGTTCCACCCTCAAGCACCCATCCAGAAACGGTGTATAAGACCCTTGGGTTTGTGATCCGCCTACGTGGCCCTCTAGAAGAGGCACAACATTGACTGTGCCTGTTCATCCAATTAAAAAGAAAGAAAGCCCTATGGTTGGACCGACAAAAGATAGAGGAACCTGGCGTACCTAGAGCAAAGACCGCAGGACTTACATCAAGTGGGAGCGACCTATCAAATCGCTATAAAGAGGAGTTGCCACTGCATATTTGTCTTGGCATGTGGGCCTTTTTCGAGCCATGAAACTCGGGTTAAGCCACGTTGTGGATGGCAAACCTATAACGCCAATGGAAAAAAACTGAACAGCGGTGCAGCCAGTCCCTCTCAAAACTAGTTCTCCCGCAGACTGGGTGTATGGAAAGAAAAAGCCTACAAGCAAATCTTCCACTTAAACAAGGGCAACAAACTGTTTCTGAAAGACGTATATGGGAGAGCCTTGTTGGGGCCCCATGTGGGCCCACTATTGATTTAAGTGTGGAGCTCAAATTGGACAGGCTGCTAAATTACCACTGTTTTGTGGGTGGAGAGGGTAACCTTACCCAAGCCCTTAAATTGGGGGTTAAGGAGTTCCTTCGGCTTGGGACCATTTTCAGCCTTCTTATATCCCTTGGGGCCAAGTTGCCACACCAGATATCTAATGAGGAAACAGTCTATGGCGCTCCTTAACCACTATAACGCTAAGAATACAATTTGCTGTTATGGGAGAAGCGACTTTCGGGGCGAAGTAATGAAGGAATCAAACTTGTGGGACATGAACAGTAAAACCTGTCCCTCCAGTCCCCACACAAACATCATTCTGAAGCCCGAGATGGGTGCCCAAAAATGCACACACCCCAGGTAAGGCCCCAAAAAGTTGAAGCTAGAACCCTGAAGAAGCCGGGCACTCAATGGAAGCTCCCTAAAACACCAAGTTTCTTACCTGGTAACCAACATGGGAGGCCGACACTATGCCGTTTCCCAATATGTGAAGAAAGATGGCTTTCCTCCCAGATCTGCGGTGAATTTTAAAGTCCCACCCTGTCAACCCAGTGTTTTGTTGTGGCAGCCGAGCAATTACACTGCCTTCCCTCCAACATCCGATGGACTCTCATTTCCACAGGCCCTGGCTGGAGACCAAAAGTTTCAGTAAGATGATCTGAGTCAAGCATATTAAACAGATGCACGTCCAAATGAAAAGTCCCAGAGCTTTGTTTGAAAAACTATGTGGATTCCAATAAAGGGGCTTTATCGAACTGGTCCCCCACCTTCCCTTCCCGAATAAACTGCTGCCTTCCGCCCTGTCCCAGAGGGCTTTATGGACCAGATCTTTGTGTGCTGGTCCCCCAGGAAGTTCAGTTGGCTATCTGGAAATGAATAAATCCCCTGGGTGTCACTGAAAAGGAATGAAGAGGATCAACTTAAGGGAATTTAGAGGCCTAAACCCTTACCCAAGACTGGAAAGAGTAAATGGCCCACGAGTTTCGCAAGACCCAAGTGGGTGGGAAATTCTTAGCCCTCTGGTTGAATAATTTTGGGGACACAATTTATGGATTCTGCAGGTTCCCCCCAATAAAGGCCCCTGCCCAAAATTTAAAGGCTATTGTGGGAGCCCTCCCTCCCCACCTCGAAAATGTTAAACCAGCTTGTGCTCTTTCCCTAGCTACTGAACTAATTTTATGAACAAGTTTTCATCCCTCACAGTTTAGCCACATTACTAAAACCCACTTCATGAGCCTTTTTTCGTGGGCAAGAAAACAAAAGGCCTGGAAATGGAACTGAAGCCCCGTGAAAAATGTTGCCATTTTAAACAAAGCTAAAGGATTCATTGCCTAAATTCCCTGAAGTTCCTAACGCACTTGGATTCATCTTTACCCCCTACATGGCCTGCCAATTGCCCCTCCCCCTGTTATGGTTGAGAGCAAATCGTGGTCACACATTATGGCCTTCCGGGAGAAAAGAGAAGACCTATTGCTTTTTGCCTTTCAACGCACCTCCAGCCCAAAGCAAAAACTAACTACGCCCAAATTGAACGAAAGGCATTAGGAATTGTTTTTGGCAAATTCGGAAGTTTCCATCGTGTTACCCTGTTTGGCGGAAGTTTTTTACTCCTTCCGCACGGCCCATCGGCCTCTTGGAACATCAATTTTTTTTTGACCTTAACACAAGGCCATCCCCTCCCATTTACTGCTAAGTCCCCAAATATGCCCAAATGTTTGGGCATTGGTTTTACTTTTTCACAAAGCAACACGCAAATTATGAAACAAATATCGGAAATCCGCTCGGCACGGCAAATGCCAAAGATTGGCCCCTGTCAAGGGTTGCCTTTGCCAGGTCAAAACATCAAGAATTTAGTGGCCCAAAAAGGAAATCATCTACCCTTGACAGTAAGAGAATACACCCATCAACTGCTACTCAGAATAAAGAAGAACAACTCGGCGTTGGACCCCAAGTATTGTCCCCAAGTTTATGGACTGGTGGGAATTGCCATGGAAAAATCTCGACACACCCTCCCGGTCCTCCAACCGACCCTTGGTTTACCTACCAATGTCCCAAGGAGACCTGCGTTTATCCGGTCCAAATCCTGGTTTGTTGTTTTGTGGGAGACCTGGTCCATTAATTTCACCACTGAGATCCCCACAGATGGTTTAAAGACAGCTACATCCCGGTCCCCCACTGGTGGAATAGTGCGCATGAGGAAAAATTTGCAACGAACTATTTTTGGTGGCCCCTGGAAATTTTGGACAGTGCTAAATTTGAAGAGGCCAAGGCCTGTAAAGGTCAAATGTCACGGTGGGGGTGAAGAAAATCACCCCAGTTGGCAACCCCTGCCACACCCATGGGAAACCTGGCCCTGAAAACGCTGGGGCAAAACAATGTTAATTCACATGGACTCACGGCCCCCCTTTGAAAGGAAAAGCATTCCCTTGGGTGGCAGTAAGAAATGCCCCATTCTAAATGGCCAGAATCCTCTAATATGCAGTCCACTACTTGCAGAAAGGTACTAATTCAAAAAACTACGGGGACCCCTTCTTTAGTCCCCGTTTTTCGGTCCTGCCAGGACAACGGGACTTGCCAGTTCCCGTCTCTCAAGGAGTTTTCAAATGTTATGAAGGCCAAATGGGGAAAATTACACCACAAATCAATGTGTTCAGCAAAAACCATATCCATCATACCACTATGGAAATTAGCTGAAAAGATTTGGCCAGACCCAATGAAACAAACCAGTTTTGAAAATTCAGCAAGGGGACCCAACACCCATTCCAAAAAGCGTCCTGGAAATACCCTTTTCTTACTTTCCTACAGAAACACACCTCATGCTACGACCCAGCCATCCCCGGCCTTTCTAATGATGGGACAACAGCTGCACACTTGCTTTGATCTGCTGAAACCTTCTGAACCTCGACAAATTGTGCAACGTCAGCAGCAATATCAAGTCATCAGACGGACACCCAGACTGTGTCTTTAAATAATTGGTAGTTTTGTTAGCTGTCTGTTGTCTGGCCTCAAGTGACTTCTTCCTAAACCAGCTGCCCCCAAGGATATAACAATATAGAGTACCATATGAAATCTGGCAGTAAAGAAACAGTGACATTTTTTAAAATGCCCTCTTCAGAACTTACATATACAAATTGCTACTGCTAAGGAAACCCCTGTTGCCAAGGTACTAATAAGACAAAGCTTATAGCTTGTATTTGCTCTTTCTTTGCCATTGTAAAAAGGTTGGATATTTGGAACCCTACTAGGCTGTCACACAATCCAGGACAAAATATGAAACTTTGTTCAAGTGCCAATTTGTAAGTCTATAAGAGACAAATGTGCACATGCAAATAGTTTTTAAAACAATCGGCTCCTTGTTAGAGGTGGAATTTTGAAGGAGTGCTCTCAAAGAATGTGTCCCTAGAAATGTAAAGATCACTTTTTACGAAGGAGTAAACATGAAGAACTGGCTATAGATTCTCTGAAAAATAGAGGGGATCACAACAAACTTGTGACTATTCTAACAGACAATTTCATATGTAGGATTCTCCATGATTCTCCACAGAAATATAGAGATCAGAAATTGTTCATCTGAAACAATATTTCATTTACTTTACCTTTTTTCAGGGACGCTTCTCTGCAAGTAAAGAATATTACACCTAGTGGGAGTATACTTTGGTCTCCCTTTGCAGTGAGTCTCCAGTAGCATTTAATTTGTATTTTCATGATGAAGATTTTGCTGTTCTGCATATTTGATTTGGAAATCTTACCGTTTTATTAATTCAAATGTAAAAATAACTCCCACGATACAGACCGTTATAACAAAATTCGATGATAAACAGATTTCTATATCATTTGGTAACTTATTAAACCAAAAAAGTGAATATTTCATAGGGGAAAATGTAGTTCCTAAAAGATCTTGCTTCAGAGTTTCAGCTGGCCACCTACAGCGGTTAAGAAGGTATTTCCCCCTGCCCCCCAGTGTATTATAGCTTTTGTTGTTTTTAAAATCTCCTTCCTCTGAAGCCTCGGGGATGGCCCTGGCTAGAGATGTGCCAAAGGATGGGAAGGGCCAGGGCTCTGAAGTGGCACCTAGAATTCTCTCACACAGGTGCTTGCCTGCCTGGCTGTTGTTCACACAGAGTATAATTGATCACCACATATGGGGTTGGGAAGGAATTTTCCCACAGGTCAGATTGGCAGTGACCCTAGAGGGTTTTTGCCTTTCTTAGCAGTGTATGGGTCTGGGTCACTTGCCAGGATTATCTGGGTATATCTCACTTAATAATTTCCCTGCCATTGTGGGGGCACTGATGCACCTTGATTCCTTCTATTTTCTGCCTGTGACACATAATCATCTGGTCTTCTGTGGACTATAATACTTTGGTCTAATTTCAGTTGTTGAGTTTAGTGTGTGGGTGCTGGGTGGTGTTGGTGGCCTGTGATATGCAGGAGGTCAGACTAGATGATGTGGTGATCTCTTCTGGCCACTTTGTGACTCTATAGTTTATATAATCACTTTGCCATCATAGTCCCTTGTAAAGGAGGGTTATATACCTGAAGGAGACCTAGGGTGTTGCCATGTGTCCTTCCACATGGTTTCTGTCAGGAAGGGGCACCCTTAGGTCTGTCAGAGGTTCCATAGAAGCCTTGCCAGCAAACAGTGTTTACAGAATGTACTGAATCAGCACATTCTTCATAGGCCCTGGCAATGTCCGCTTACTGGTCAGCATTACCCACGTACAGCAAGGAATCCCAGTGCCACAGTTCTCTGAAAAAATTACTCAACAGTGGTAAAGCTGCAAATATTGCCCTTACTTTCATTGCAAGGGAAAGAATGAGCTGCCAAGACCAAGCAGGGAATGAGGAAGAACAGAAGAATGCTGAATTCATATAGAAAGTTGAAGAAAGAGAGACTCTGAGGCCCCCAGTGCTATGTGGAGAGAGTGAAGGAGTAAAACAGGAGCTCGGCTAACCCAAACCCATACTTTGGAAGAAAAAAAAGAACAACAGGGCAAAGCTCCGTGTCTCTCACCAGTCTGGAAAGTAGAGAGCCTCCCCTCCAGCCTAGGGAGTCAAGAAGGATCTGTGTGTCCCTATTGAGAAACCAGAAAAAGAGATTGAACTATAAGCTTTTAAACTCAGGAAGAGGCTGGCACGACAAAAAAAGGTGGGGCTTCATTTTAGATTTTGCCTAGCTAAAAAGCGAAAATGGTTACATATAGCATTTTAACTGGTAGAGAAGCCAAAGGAATTTGAGCACTTTAAAAAGGTAGGGAGAACACTTGTCATGTCTTTGGCATAAAGTCATTCATTCTCTGTCAATCCACAAAAGCAGAATCTCGGGATCCACGGGGACAATGTCTGAGCTCCGCCAGAGTACATAATGGGAGGCCTCCTGACCGGTTACTTTATCCAGCAGCAGTGTCATTTCATTTTCATCACCAATAGAATCATCACTTCCTACCAGCTGTCCCATACATCTTAGATAGCAAGATTTGTTTTTATTGGAAGTGACATGGCACTTTTGCATGAGGAAGTCAATAGAAGTTTCAGGACAACATGATTTGTCATTCAAAAATCTGCAACTTTTTTGGTAGCTCATAATCATTTTTCATCATTATTTGTTGGTCAAATTAGGCACATCACAGAAACAAGTGTAGTGCAATTCCCACCCAGAAGAGTTTGCAGGATTAATTTAATATAACACAACAAGTGAGGTTCATAAAGAGACAGAAATGTGGGAAGAGGAGAGCTGAGTAAGGAGGAAATAAGAATGTAAGAACATACAATCACTCAGGATGGTAAGATTTGCACTCCTCTTGGTGCTTGTGCCATTTGTTTGAGTACCTTTTACTGCCCACTCACTTAATGTAGACATCATTTAAGTGAGTTCTTAGGAATGAATTTGAATGAGGCAGGAGAGGGGGCCTAGCAAACAGGTTTGGACAAGGTGTTCAGGAGACAGCATGGAAGAAAGCAAGGCTAGCATCAAAAACTTGACAGGAGAGACTGCAGTAGCCGTGGTGGGAGATGATTAAGGAGGGAACATACGATTGGGCCATTGGGACACATAGGAGATCCAACTTTGAAATAGTTTGGAAGAGATAATTATTATACTTGTCACCAACTTTAATAGGGGGGAGAAAAGGAAGGACAAATAATGAGCTACCATTTTTAAATGTGAAAATTGTCCATTTACTTCACGCTGTTTTGTCAAACCTGTAGATGTGAAGCACAGTTAAAATTCACTCCAAGCAGAGAGCTTGGAAATGGTCTTCTGAATCCCTAACTTGGTTCTGAAAACAGCTAAATTGTTTCCACTAAAATTTGTATATATTTTATACATATATTCAGCCTGAATCAGACACCAGGCATGGAAAATTTCAGCACAAACGATTAAAGTTTGCCTACTTCTAAGCAACTGAAAGAGGGTCTGATAATGGAAAATGTTGGTCAACCATAACTAAAGCAGTGCTACCAGCTCTGCTTATAATACTGGTAATTTCATATTATCTAATGAGCAAACTTGTAGTGCAATTGCTCCAGAAAATTGCCAGGCTCTTTTAACAGGTTCCTTTAGGAATAATAGGCCTCTTCTCAAGGTGGCTCCATTCTCTAGTGGAACTTAGCAGTGTGATAAATATCCCCAACAGGAAAATCAGAGCCGGTCAGAAAATGTCAAGAAAAACAACATTTTGATTAAAACCAAAACCAAAATTAAGCTAATTTTCATGAATTGTATTCCGTTTTCTAGATATCTTTAACAAGAATCTAATTCACATTTAGGTACTAAAATATGGGTTTAAGTTCCTAAGTTAAGACATCCAATTTTTAAATATTGGTTTCAGTAAATATGTCAGTGTTTGTGAAAGTGTCAGACAGGTAGCATTCTAGACCAAAATCTCTTGTACACAGGAAGGCTTGCAGGTAACTAAACCATTTGCAACCAACTGTCCTAGTCAATGGGAGCCATCGAGATTCTAAACCACCATTAATTGCCCATACTTTGCATAATTACAATAGGTCCTCAGAGTTATACTTCATATTTCTAGCTTCAGACACCACAGCTGCCCAGAGGTGGGGGCAAGTGGGCAATTTGCCCCAGGCCCCACACGGGACCCCACGAGAATGGCTGAGGCTCGCCCCCGCCATCCCCCCAGCACGTCCTGGACAGTGCTGCAGCCGCATGGCTCTGGGGACGCCTGAGCTCTGCCCTGCTAAGGGGGCGGGGCTGCAAGCTCCAGACCGAGCAGCTTTTCCCCTTACCACGTGACTCTGAGCAGGNAGACCTTCCTGCCAAAGAGGTCCAAACATTTAGCCTCCTTGGCCTTGGGGGCTGGGGCTTGCTGGCCATGATGTTCCCGTTCTTTCATGGATGAGACAATCAGTGAACAGGGGGTTGGATGAGAAAAAAGGAAGTCGTATCCCTTGGAAGGGCGTTCAGGGGACAGGGAAGGGGGGATGGATTGGGGGGGTCTTGGAGGTGGTAGTCAGGGGACAAGGAGCAGGATGGGATTCTAAAAAATTCTCATTTCATTTGAAATGTTTAGCAGAGTTTTTATTTGTTTGTTTGTTTTTGTTTTTCTGCTTGGTGAAACAAGAACCAAAAAAGCTTCCAAGGTTTTCAGTTTGTTGTTACCCCTCTACCGCGCCTCCTTTCTCTCCCTCTTTACAATTTTCTCTCCCCTCCCTGAGAGGGAAAAGGAAGTGAGGAGAAGGAAAGGCCAAGAGAGGAAAAGCTCAGTGAAAACCATTTTTGAAGACTTTAATTTAAGTAGAAAACAAAAGTTGAATGAAACAACATTTTTCTACACATTTTTTCTGATTGAACAAAAAAATCACCCAGCTTTAGTTGTAACCGCACAGGCTTCTGTATGCTCCTCATGCCTAGCCTGAACGGCCCACTGGCCTGAGTTCAGTCTCATAGGGGGCGCCTGCTAAATATAGCTTGCTTAACTTAACTCTCAGCATCTCACCCAGCCTCTGTCCCAGTGCCTAGATATCTGGCTGAAAATGTTACTTTTGCTGGATGAGCACATTCCTCCTTCTGACCTATAACTGAGTCACCCCATGGGCAAAGAAGAAAACTAGTGCATTCCTACTCTTCAGATTAACCACAAGATATTTCTTCATTATTTTAGCCAAGTATGCGCAGGTAGGTGAAATAGTGGGTGAAAAACTGGTTGAAGGACAGTAATCAAGGAATGGTTATCAATGATACACTTTCAGACTGGGGAAATGTGTCCAGCAGGTCCCACAGGAGTCCAGTACTATTCAATATTTTCATAAATCAATTGGATAATGGAGTCAAAAGTTCACTTATGGAATTTGCAGATGACACCAGGCTGGGAGGGGTTGAAAGTACTTTGGAGGACAGGATTAGAATTTGAAATGCCCTTGATAAATTAGAGGATTGGTCTGAAATAAGCAGATGAAATTCAATAAAAACAAGTGCAAAGTACTATACTTAGGAATGAAGTGTAACTACAAAATGGGGAATAACTAGCTAGGCAGTAGTACTGTTGGAAAGGATCTAAGCATTATAGTGAATCACAAAGTGAATGTGTCAACAATATGATGAAGCTACAAAAGAGACTAATATCATACTAGGTTGTTATGACATATGTTGCAACCTTGTGCAGTATCTCTGGGGATACATACTGTATTAAGCTTATGAATGGTTTATGTATCACTGTGGGCCAGGGACTGTATGCAACTTGGGGCAGTGGAGGAGAGTGAGGGGGAATGATACCACAGCTCCTCCAGGAACTAAAAGCAGTGGATGGTGATTTAAGGTGAATCACTCGGGTTGTAAAGACCTCCAAAGAGGTACCATGCCTGGGGACACTTGCATAAACCGGTTCAAACTAGGTTTTCCAGAGACCAACTGACTGAGAAAGGATGTTTGGCATAAAAAGTCTACATTTAAACTGACTCAGGGCCTTCTTTTGATTCAGCAAGCAGACAAGTCCTTCTGACCAAAAATACAACCCTTCCAGAAGGGCTGGAAGAATTTTGGCTTACTAGGGCCCCCGTCAGATTGAGCAGTGACATCTGATAAGCTTTTAGAGTGTGTCATAAACATATAGTTAAGGGTTAATTCCTCTTTTGCCTGTAAAGGGTTAAGAAGATCACATAACCTAGCTGACACCTGACCAATAGGACCAATAAGGAGACAAAATAATTTCAGATCTGGGAGGGTGGAAAGTCTTTGTCTGTCTGTTGTTGTGTGTGCTTTTGCCGGAAAAGATCAAGGAGGCAAGCCATCTAATGCCATTAAAATTCAAAAGTTTTGGATTTTTTTTAAGCAGAATTTTTTTATTGTTTCTTTAAACAATCAAACACAGCAAGCAGCAAATATTTGGCCACACACTTCTGAAACCCCAAACCATATTCAGGTTTTGGCAGACTAATTTCAGCTTTTCAATTAAAAAAACCACAACAAATTTTGAAGGAAAGCAGACATTGTCCGTGATTTTTTTCTGCTTTTTAAAAACCCCTAGTTTTCAATCCAAAAAAAGTTTTGATGGAAAATATTTGTCCAACCTTTTTAATGAGCTTTAGTGCCTTTTAGCACTAGCTGATGCTGAGAACCAGTGATACCTTGTAAAGGTGACTTGAAAAGAAATTTTCTCAAAACTGGGTTTGTGCTGAGATGCAGAAGGTTTTTAAATGTTTATTTTTCCCAGGACCACCTGAGAGGTAGGGGGGGCAAATGGAGCAATTTTCCCTGGGCCCCACAGGAGCCCCCACAGGAATACAGTATTCTATAGTATTGCAACTTTTTTTTATGGAAGGAGCCCTCAAAATTGCTTTGCCCCAGGCCCCCTGAATCCTCTGGGCAGCCCTGTCAGACACAAGAATGATACTGTAACAGGTTACTGGCTAGAAGAAACAAGCCAGGCCCCTGTTAGCCCTCTTCCAGAGGAAGAAGGGTATTAGTTGGGCTGGCTGAGGGGCCACACCCTAATTACCAGAGTGGATCCACCTGCAGGTCTGGGTAGCCAGCCTGCCCAATAAAGCTGGCTAAGAGACAGGAAGCAGGAGGAGACAGGAGAGGGAGGAGTGTGGGCTCTAGATCCCTTCTGGCTGGAAAGTTAGTAGTATCCCAGAGTGTTGGTCTCTGTAAATATCTGTAAATAATAGGTGATGGGAACGGACACAAACAATAAAAGGACACAGGTGCTGCACTTCAGTTGGTCTCTGACTGCGTTTATGGAGGGGCTGGGAGAAGGCACTGCTACAGATACATACAAATAGGTTATAACCTACTGAATATATTCCTCCTTTCTTATGATACCTTACAAGAGACCTTTTGCTTAAAGCATATTCCAGTTACATCATATTCACACTTACAAGTATGTTTTCCTAAAACACATGGAATGCAACATCACAATGCCAAGTACCAGTTCTAGAGGATTCAACAACATGAACTTCTGCCCATTGAAAGATTCATTTAACTGGACTAATTAGTAGTCATCACACTAATAACTGTAGATTAGCACATCCTGGGGTATATTTGTATCAGCAACCTAATAATAATAGTATTTTTCATTTGACAGTGAATGTTGTTGGTTACTGTTTTTCACTTTAAGTTCATTATCAAAAAGTGTTTTCCTCTGAGTCATTTGTGTGTCACATTTTGGGAATCGCACCTCTAATTCCTAGATTTGCCTTTGAGCTGTGCTTTGCTGATACTTTATCAGTCTGTCCCTGGCAGATTGGGAAATGAGAGACAAGAAATGGAACTTGATTGTATTTATTATTATTGTTGTTGTTTATTTGTATTACCACAGTGTCTCAGAGCCCTAGTCAAGGACCAAGGCCAGATCATCCTAGCTGCTGTACAATCAAAAATCATTAAGCTTTGGCTGATTCATATTTATTTGCATCTATCACTAAATTAAAGGTAGCAGGATAAAAAGAGTATCAAAAAGTGCTAAGGAAAATTTTCAAGAGTTCTGAGGCCACAAGTTTTCAACAGACTCAAGTAGAAATGTTCTAGACAAATTTCCTTCCCTCCAACACACTCATTAGTCACCAACTGCCTAAAATCCTTTTTGGAGGTACCTTGTTCCTTTCTTCCTCATGTACCAATATCCTTTTGACTGTCCTATACTTTCCTCCTATTCACCCATCTGCCTTTGAGCCAATAACTACCAGACACTTTTGTCTGCACCTCAGACTAATGCATTGAAAAGAATCTTTCTTAATTACTTCCACTCAGCTGTCCTATCAGCTGGAAAGAGACCCTGCAAAGTCTTTAAATCAGTCATTTGTTTTGGAGCTAGAATGTAACAGGAAAGATTTTATTGCTCTCTTTAAATGTCACTGATTTTGAAAACAGCTTCTTAATTATTTAATGACTTTGCACATCATGTCCCTTCAGTCTAACCATTACCTTTTTCTAAATCCCTGAGATGAGTTTTCCTTTAGCTCTATTTCCACAGGACTGCTTTTGATTTTCTTTTCCAGATGAACCGAAAACAACTTAATTTTCCATTCTAGATTTACCAATGTTTGCATTTTACCTCTGTTTTCTGTTTTAAAGTAATTTTAAAAATTAAACACATAGATATAAAGAGTAACAAAAAAGAGCTATTCTGACCTAAAGTAATATTATTTGATTGTTTGTTCATTTCATTTTTTGTTTGAAAATATAAAAGAAAAAAACAGTATGAGAATGCCTCTGCCTTATTTGTTTTGGGGAAACATTTCATAATCTGTATTGTACTAATAATTTTGTATTTTAAAGTATTTACAATGTTCAAGGACCTCATAGAATATCAGGGTTGAAAGGAACCTCAGGAGGTCATCTAGTTCAACCCCATTTAAAGCAAGACCAATCCCCTGATGGATTTTGCCCCCATATAGCCCCCTGGAGGATTGAATTCACAACCCTGGGTTTAGTAGGTCAATGCTCAAACCACTGAGCCATCCCTACCCCACTCATGATTGAAGTGTTCAAATTGGGGATATTTCAAAACCTTTTCTGGCATTTCCACTAAACATTAAATTATGCTGCACTTTTTACACAGTTATGTGTATTCAGATACTAGAAAAATATTAGTTTTGTAACCAGTTTCCTGACTCAGTCAAAATTCTGTACATCTGCCTAGCTTTGATTTCAACTGATTGTAATTTTTTCGATAACTTGCATTAAAGAGAGCACAAGATCTAGTTTCCCTCACTTTAGTTTGTATAGAGAGGTCTGCATTCTTCACCAAACCGGCTCCACCAAAGAACCTAAAGTCATCAAGAATCCTAAAGAAAATGGTATCCCAAAGTTTATGACCTTTCTGGGGTAGATTTTCAAAAACAGCTAAAGGATTTGGGCACATAACACCCATTGACTTTCAGTGAAATAAAAAAACAATTGTATGAAAATTACAGGACAAAGCTTATTTTTAAGGAACTCAGTCCCACAATATTTATGCATGTATATGGTCATACATTTATATCACAATGGACAATATAATCCTATATGATCAAATGCTTCTTAGTAGCTCTTCTTGGATATCATTTGAGGGACATCAGGTACTAAACAGGAGACATCCCTTAAAATACAGAATGCATTGGCTGAGGCTGTTGGCAGAAATTTCACCAGGGAGATCAGTAGTGGGGTGTACTGGCTGGGGAAAGGATGTGGCCCAGGCAGCAGTGTAGGAAGATGTGTTTATTCAGCACCAGTGATTCTCCTGTGAAGCACTAGTTGTAAGCAGAAGTTGCTCTATCCAGCTGGAGACCTTGAGAGAATGCAGAAGTGTTTCTACTACCTGTCCACTTTTAGGATAAATCCTCCTTGGAATGGAAAGGCCAGATTGCCATATATATCCATCCCTGTGGAAGCATCTGTGACTCTGGCCCACTATTTGTGTGTTACTGCTACTTTTTTATTACACTATACAGACCTTAATGTGTATGTGTAGTATTGCATTACTGCTATTTCTAAATTACTGTAATTGCATTTAATAAAAACATCAGATCTAAAAATAGAGAGGAACGTTTAAGCTTTCTTATGGTTTGATACAGAAATCTGTTTTTGTGGCTACTTTTTCTAGGACTTTAGGTGTGTCCCAAATAGGTTTGCCTGTGATTTTCATGTAACGAGACAATTACTCTATGTTAGTTGGATTCTAGCTAGTTATTAAGAATGCTATATGTGCAGTTTAACAGCTCTCTCTTGGTAGTCCATCGATCCGATGATGACAAATCTGTGCAGATCATCTATTGTTGGTCTCATAGTGTGCCCTCTGATGACTGTACAAGCCAATTCTAGAGGTGCACATTTTGCTGCAGATTGTGCATGGGAAGTTCGCAGTCAGTGGGTCGTGCGCTGCTGGTGCTCTGTGTCGTTTGTGTGCCTCTTGTAGATGCCGGCAGCGGTCTTCCTCAAAGGCGATGCAGGTATTTCTGATTGTTGCACGCCACTGTGTTCTGTCGCTGGTGGCGTCCTCAAGGTCCCTAGGTTTGAT
This sequence comes from Chelonoidis abingdonii, assembly GCF_003597395.2. Lineage (NCBI taxonomy): Eukaryota > Metazoa > Chordata > Testudines > Testudinidae > Chelonoidis > Chelonoidis abingdonii. The sequence continues at coordinate 97,040,629 of NC_133773.1, forward strand.
ACTTCTGTACTGCTGATTGGCTTTGATGGTGTCCTTGTAACGTTTCCGTGGATGACTTATGTCATAAATGGATAGGTAAGGTAAGGGTTAAGTTTCTTTTACCTGAAAAGGGTAACCGAACACCTGACCAGAGGACCAATCAGAGAACTGGATTGTTTAAAGTCAGGGGCGGGGAATTTGTATACTCGCGGTCTTTGTTGTTTCTTAGCTATGAGGAAACAAGTCTTCTTCTATTCTCTCCTAATACTCTTCTAAAATCTGTAAGTACCCAGGAACCGCAAAGACCATCCAAGAACTGCCTCATGCATATGAAGGGCGCAATTCTTCAAAGTTTTGAACCTGGGTTCCTGATATCCAGGCGTCCGCAATGCTTCCCAACGTAGTAGGCGTGGTCGGGAAGGACCCCCTCTGGTTTCCACTTTGGTTTCGAACCGCCGCGGGCGTGATCCGGGGTTATCCCAGTCGGATCTGGCTTGGGTTGAACAGTTTATATAATTCATTTGTTCCCTCGGCATTTTAGCCGCACATCTGCCAAGGGTCCACTGATGTGTGACTCAGCTCTAACATGTACTGGTTTTCAGGGATGTTGTACCCAATACAGACCTTCGAAAATTTTCTAAGAGGTCTCCGGGTCCTCACCTGCCTTGTAGCTGGGAAATTCCTGTGCGGGTGGAACAACAACAGGCGGCGGAGGGTTAGGATTTTTGGGGTTGCTGCTTAGCCCGTTCAATTCCAAGGCCTGCTGGTGAGCCTCTCTTTGTAGTTCTATCTGTCTTTCTGTGAATTGCCTCTTCTTCTTGTTGTTTTCTTTCGTGATCTGCCTTTTTGGCTTCTTGATCTGCCTTTTGGCTTTTGATTTCTTTCGGTGAGCTGCTCCTGGGCATCTTGTTCGGCCTTAAGTAGTTCCAGCTGTCTCCTATGTTTTTTCGTTGTCTTGGGCTTGTAGCCGGGGCTCTTTCCTTTTTCTGCTCATCTTTTGAACTCATGGTTGTTTCTTGTGTTGGAGTGCCCTCTGGTGTCTGTTGTCTGAATTGCTGGCTTTCTGCCTGCTGAGATTTGTCCTAGCTCTGTTTGGATGGCAATTGAACCAACCAAGCTACTGTATTTACCTGTGTGAGTTTGCTGGCTGGGTACTTAAGTTTCAATTGTTTAACAAAGATATGTAATGGGTCTCTGTAATGACTGAAAAAAAAAATTTGCAAGCTGCTAGCAGCAAGGAAAAAAAAAAATTTTCAAGCTGCTACAGCAAGCAAAAAAACTTGAAGCAGAAAAACAAATTCAAGCTCTCTAGTCCTGTAAACCCCTGTCTTCCTTAAAGTAGATGCTAGAGCAGCACGGAAAGAAAAAAAATTTTTGCTGTCTGTAAAACCAATCTCTTCTCCCTGGGACTGTGTGATTGCTAGCAAGCCCTCTGAAAGAGAAGGCTATTGTTTCAACCATGACTCTTAATGGCTCTCTTTAATGAGCCTATTAAATGCGAACTGCTGAAACAGCAGGAAAAGAAAATTTTATCTGTCTGCCTTTAAAACCCAATTCCTTCTGCCTGCTAATGCCTAGCAGGGAAAAAAATTAATGTAGCTATGGGCTATATGGATTTATACTTCCCAATCCGCTGCACATCATGTGGTAATCTAGCCGTCCAGTCCCAGACCTGGACTTTAGGGTCCACCAGTCTGGTCCTGTCCCAAATCTGGACTTTTGCGCCAGTGGGGGCTTACCTGAAAACTCCCCCAAGCTCACTACCAGCTTGGATATTCTCGCTGCCACCAGATCAGAATTAATCTATGGGGCCTGATCCCCTTTCCTCTCTCTGGTGTCCCCAACCCTCCCTTGTGGGACACCAGATTCCCAATCCCTTGGATGCTAAAGCAGGGGAAATAACCCTTCCCCTTCCTTCTCAGGCTTGCCTCGCGGCTAACCTGTGTTGACCAAGAAACCAGCTTTTCTGCTTTCCTCAGGACAATGGAGATGCAAAATACCCACAGCTGGGCTCTGCCACCCCCTTGCTCCGGAACGAGGACTGTAACACCAGAGAACAGAGAGAATTCTCGTCTCTTTCCCCGTAGTCTGCTCTTTCCCTGGACCCAATAGGAAATAGCCACAGCCTGGCTTTTCCTTGCCTCCCTAGGAAAGAACTTTCACAAGGTTAAAAAGAAAACTTTAGAAAAAGAAAGAAATATAAAACAATCATCTTGCATTAGAACCAATACAGGCTCTTGCTTATAAGAAAATATAAAGAAACAGTCTGATTTAAAAGATAGCCCAATTAAACCAGCACAACAAATTACATACAGGTAAATACACCCCAAAGACCTCATAGCTGAATACTTTGCGGTTCCTGGGTACCTACGATGTTTAGAAGAAGTATTAGGAGAGAATTAGAGAAGACTTGTTTCTCATTAGCTAAAAAAACAACAAAGACCCCGAGTATACAAATTCCCGCCCCTGACTTTAAACAATCCAGTTCTCTGATTGGTCCTCTGGTCAGGTGTTCGGTTACCCTTTTCAGGTAAAAGAAACTTAACCCTTACCTTACCTATCCATTTATGACAACTTATTTGCTGGATGCCCTGGGAGAGCTCACCATACAGAAGCTGGCGGGGGATTCTGTTGGCATCCATGCAGCTGACATGATCGGTCCAACATAGCTGTGACTTCATGATCATCATTTCGATGCTTGTCATCTGGGCTCTCTTGAGGACCTCAAGACTGCCTACAGATCTTCATGATGTTGCAGAGGCAGCGCATGTGGAATGCTTCGATCTGCTTGATGCGACGCCTATATAGTGTCCATGTTTCGCACGCGTACAAAAGAGATGAAAGAACAACAGCTCTGTACACAAGTAGTTTTGTTGACATCCGGATGTTGTGGTGGTTTAAAACTTTGACACGCAGACAGCCAAGTGCCTGGCATGCTTTGGATATTTGTGCATTGATCTCATTATCCAGTGATCTATCACTGGATATGACACTACCCAGGTATTTAAAGTTCTCCACTACTTTAAGCTGAGTGCCGTCAATGGAAATACTCGTGACAGAAGCATTTGATCCAGGTGCAGGTTGATGGAGAACTTCTGTCTTTCCGAGGCAGATAGTCCAAAAAGTTGCAAGGCCTTGGCAAACTTGTTGACAATGTGCTGAAGATCATTTTCATTGTGAGCCTTGAGGGCACAGTCGTCGGCAAAGAGTGCCTCAAGAAGGAGTTTCTGCACTGTCTTAGTCTTTGCATTCAGGTGACGGAGGTCAAAAAGTGAACCATCGTGCCGGTATTTCAAATATATACCTCAATCCAGATCTTTCATTACATGATTCAGGATGTATGCAAAGAACAGGTTAAATAAGACAGGAGCGAGAATACATCCGTGTTTCACTCCGTTGGTGATGTTGAAGGGGGCTGATGTGGCTCATCAGACAATATTTGCCTGTCATGCTGTCATGAAAAAGGCGTATAATCTGGACAAATTTTCTTGGGTGTGTTAGAATAGTCCAAAGAGCTTCCCTGTTGATGGTATCAAACGCCTTTGTCAGATCTATGAAGACAGCATACAGATGCATGTTCTGTTCCATGCACTTCACTTGTATTTGTCTGACAGCAAACACCATGTCCACAGCTATGGAAGAAATATTTACAGCAATTTTTCAATCCATAGTAAATGCATATATTGCAATTTAAAGCTTTTTATCACGTTGCTTCCTTGAAAAAATATACGTTAATAAATGCATATATGTGGCTTTAAAAAGTCACCCTTTTCTCTTTTGTATTTTGCATCATAATGCTCTGTCTGACACCTAGAGAAGTTATTTTTTATCCATCTCCCCTGTTCTGGTTCTTATTTTCCCTTTCCTCCCTAGTAGACTGTTACTCATTGATCTCTGACTTTTACTTGACATTTCTTCTTGTCTCTCACTTTCAGTTATCCAGTTTCTGGATCAGCCTACATTAAGTCCGAAAAAATCAGTTTATAAACTAAGATCACATCTCTGCTTTAATATTTCAGGCTATCTGTGCCAGATCTGAACTTTACAACCATTTTAAAGTTTCTGTTGAATGTTCAAAAGAAATCCTAGTTTACAGTTTTTGATTTCCCCTGTTTGCTTTGAAGTTACCATTGCTTATATCAATGCCATTGAAATGAAACAGTTTTGCTAATATGTAGTAGCAGCACATTACTTAGGTGGTCAAGCTAAAGATAAGGACATGGAAAATGTATTGTACTTCTTTTGTAAAGAGCACAAGTAACTAATGAGTGTTATACATTAAATGTAACTAATTAACTTTAAAGTTTTTAGCACAACAATTTCTTTCTGGTGGTTAATCCTCGAATATCTGTTTAATCAGCACTTTTACTACTGTGACTGCCCCAGTAACACAGACCTGCTAAAATCCTCTAACAAAGAAACCAATAGATTTTAAGTTTGCACAAGTTTTCATATATTTGCATGTCTCCAGGCATGAACCACTAGAAACATGTGCTTTCCCCTTTTAAATGTATACATCAACAAAGGCCCTATGGAGAAACAGCTGTATGAATTTATGTGATGGCTCAAGTGTTTTATAGGTGCTATTCTCTATTTTCATATTCTAAAATAATTATTTCATACCTTATTTCCAATATTTTCCTTTGTTCATGATAATTAGTCCTGACAAGGTAGAGGATGAAGAAAATGAGTGGATTTTAGTACGGAAACATCACAATATTTTTAATAACTCTATAAAGTTGCATTTAGAATAGGTTGTCTGGTGGCACCTTAAAGACTAACAGATTTATTTGGGCATAAGCTTTCATGGGTAAAAAAAACACTTCTTCAGATGCATGGGGTGAAAATCACAGATACAGGCATAAATATTTATTCCAAATAAATCTGTTAGTCTTTAAGGTGCCATCAGACGCTTTGTTGTTCTGTGGATACAGACTAACATGACTACCCCTCTGATACTTGAGAATAGGCAGTGCTGTATTAAATCCCTGCAATTGGATGTAAGGATTTGCCTGCATGGAGTCCCACTGAAGTCAAAATTGTTCTATCTGAGTCCCAGGCTTTACCTGAACACTGGAATGAAGTTAGAGATCTTAACAAAAGGCATTGCCATTAATTATTATGTGGGGAGTTGTTCTCCATTACCATCAGTGTAATCGACTATACATGAGTTCCAGCTGAGGCCCCCTGTGGTTGTGAGAAGATGTATGAAACAGAAAGTGGTTTCACAAAATTCATATGTACTAGTGAATTATTCACCCAGCACTATAAGCTGTGCACATAATGGGAAAAGCTATTTTGTCAAATAATTTATTCAAAAAAACTGCTGTGAAATTCACCAGATACATTATTTGATGGATGGCATTTAATCACCTCTCCTGAGCTCTATAGTCAAATGAAGCAAGAAGTTGATTTCTATGGCAGGTTCACACATATACCACTCCTATAGGGCCTAGTATACGCTAGAAAATTAGATTGGCATAACTACATTGCTCAAGGGTGTGAAAAATCCATCCCCCTGAGAGGCATAGCTAAACTGACCTAAGTCCCTGTGCAGACAGACCTAGGTGAACAATAGAATTCTTCTTCTCTTCACCTAGCTACTGCTTCTCAGGGAGGTGGATTACCTATGCTGGCAGGGGAAACCCTCCTGTTGGCATAGGGAGTGTCTACATTAAAGTGCTCTAGCGGTGCAGCTGCAGCACAGCAACTGTGCCACTGTAGTGCTTAAGTGCAGGCAATCTCTAAATCAACAGTAGGAAAAAGTTCCTTGGAGACAATGTTATATAATAATGATTGCATGCCTGGTTAACCACAGGATAAAGTACAGGTACAGCTGGTTAACCACAGGATAAAGCAATGCATAGATTGCGAATCTGAGCCTTTCTAGTGGAATTTAGGGCTGATCCAACTCCTATTGAAGTCAAATGAAGGTGTTTCATCGATCTCAATGGGCTATGGATCAAGCTCTGAATATCTATGTTGTGTTGGAAAGCAGAATTTATTTCCTTTTAGATTTAAAGGTGTTGTTTTGCTTCTTGTGTTTTTTTCCTTTTCTCTCTCTTCCTTGTCCACCACTCCCCAACTGCCTTTTGTTTATTTTGGGGCTGAGATTAGGGTTTGGGTAAAGGTTACAGACAGGATTACATTTTAAAAAACATATTTGAGTTCTAGCAAATCCATGTGATACAGACAACAGCACAGTTGCTAAATAAATCATACACATATCCAGAAAACGGAATGGAAGCGTCTTCTAACTCTGAAACCACAGGCTTCCACCTATCAGTAACAGCAGGTTCCGCACCTTTCTGTGGTTTAGCCACTATAGGATACCATTACATTTTCTCTGATACAGTGATAGTTGTGCAAACTGTCAGTTATGTCTTGGCTTTAGGAGTTAATGTTCATTTGGGGATTGTATTTAGACTTTCAGATGTAGAATCAGATCCATAGGTGTTGTAAATTGCTGAAACTCCATTGATTCCCATGGAACTATGCCAGTTTACACAAGCTGAGGATATGACCCTATATATCTATATTTGTAATGTAAAATTACCTGTAGAGCAAACACTATCCCAATAAGTATTATTTGTGCTGTATTTCACAACCATTCTTAAACTTCTTGGGATAGTTGTGTGAAGTTATATCTAATAGGAGCTTGTATTGTTCTCTGATCACAGAAGAAGGCAGGGTTGAAAGTTAAAATCTGTGAGGATAAACTCAAAGTGAAATGATCAAAGCTGATGGTGTGTTTACCTAAGAGAGAGAATTCCTCAATAATCATCATACATCTTCAAAATTGTAAGCCTAACTATATCTTTTGAAAATTGTACTTCAGATGTAAGATTAAAAAGTATATCCCCTGAAATCTACATGTATTTTCCGAAAACAGTATTCTGTTCAACAGCAGGAGAAAATCCTTTACAATAAAACTTATTTACAAAGTTCAATCAGTTTGCTTTTGGCTAAAATTATTCTCAAGAAAGCCATTATTTTGTTCATGGTATGGAATGTATCCTGACTTACAATCAGGTTGCACCTTGGAGAGCTATCTCCACACAGAAAGAAAGAGAGAAAGAAAGAAAACACATTCACAATGGGAGAAAAAAATCATTCTATCAATCAACACAGATTGTTTCATCTCAACTGGAAGGAGATGTGAGAGAAGTCTTTATTTTATTTTATGATTACTTTGCCTGTATGCTTTGCCCTGAAGCAAAAAATAAAATTCAAAGACATGAGATGAAAATAACAGTGAAAACGAATCACTGAATGTATTAAAGAGTAAATTTTGAGGAAAGAATAGAGACTAATAAATGTAATAACCTTTCACTGTCTTCTTAAGCTAACCTGAAATGAACTGGTAAACACTGTAAACTATATATATATATATATATATCTACCATTTAGAAAGCTTGTCAATAGAAACTCTGGTATCTATTGACAAGCTTTCTAAATGATAGAAATAGATTGTCATATAATGGATGTGGAATTATCAAAATTCCTTTTAAAAATTCTGTGACTACTTGCATTGAACCATCTAGCAATCTAGGTTGAAATCCTGGCCCCACTGACTTCAATAGAGCAAGGATTTCACTCCTAATGTTTGAGCTCCATTTTCAAACGTTGGTGTCTAAGTCATGCTTCAAAATACAGGTAACCAATCAAGTAATTACCCATAGAAATGTACATTTGTACTCACAAACAGCTGTTTGGATTTTGGAACACGAATTATACTACCAGTTTGGACGCAGATTTGCATACAGTACTTTGTTTATGCAAATTAGGCACCAATTTTATGCACTACAAATCTCATTTTACTTTGCAATATTTTGACAATATTAATTGCTTACACAAAGTACAGCATATTCAACAAGTTCAAAGAAACTAAACAAATTGAATAATCCTCTGCAAGCTTGTTTCAAATTAGCATTACAGCCAAAATGATCTTGCAACCAAATATGCATTGTTGGTACAAAAGTAGCAAAATAGTAAAACTGTTGTCAGGGCCGACCCTAGGGGGTTGCCGGGTCTGGGACGGAGGTGTGGGGAGGGGTTGTCCTGGGATGGGGGTGTACACACTCCTTCCCCCAACCCGATTCTTCCAGCCCCTGCCCCTTCCCCCCTGCTCCACACCTCTGCCCCTTCCCCCTTCCTCCACCCCTCCGCCCCCATTCCACTTCTGTCCCCCAGCCTTCTGCCTTGCCTCTTTGTGCTTCTGCTCCTCCCCTGAGCCTCGACGGAGCAGCGGGGTGACCAGGCAGCTGGGCTGGTCACTCGTTGCTGTCGGTTGCCGGCCCCCGCTAACCTTCCAGGCCACCCTGGACCCCACGTCCAACACAGGCCAGTGGTTGCCTCTGTCCGTTCCTGTGGACAGATGGCTCTTGACTGTTCGAAAAATTCAGCATATCAAGTTACATAACACGATATTTATAGATGGGAGAATGCTTGACTGGTATTGATGTCCTAGAAAAGCGGCTAATCTTTTTCAAAGACTTCTTTACCTTTCACAGATTTTCTTCTTTCTCCCTTCCTGATCAGCTCCACGTCTAATGCCTTTTCCAACAGCAGCCCTCTATCCCGCGGGATTCCCTACAGCCAAGATCTCCAACGTGGCTTGAAAGCAGTGTTAGCAGCAAAGATAGACGTGTTCTTCTCCTATCACCAACGCGTGCAGAACAATTTCCTAAAATTGCAGCTTTTCTCACTCTGACACTGTGCTGTCAGGGTTCTCCCCACTACTGACTCTAGGGTACAGTGTGTGGGATCTGCATGAAAGCCCCCTAAGTTATTTTCTACCAGTTTAGCTTTAACCTGGTACATTGCACCATCCGAGTGATATTAGAAGTAACAGGGAAAGGACCACTTTCAAGTTCCTCTGCCCCCAAAATATCACCCAAGCCATCACACCCCTTCCTGGGGAGGCTTGAGATAATATCCTAACCAATTGGTTACAAAATTGATCAAAGTACCCAAACCCCTGGGTCGTTGGGACAATTGGGAAAAATCAGTCAGGTTTTAAGAAGGATTTATTAAAAAGAAATGTTAAAAATCATTCTCTGTACAATCAGGATTGGAAATAAACTTTACGGATAATGCCAGCATTCGAAGAGCCCCAGAGGAACCTCCTCTTGCCTTAGTTTCAAATTACAACAAACAGGGAAATAAAAAACTTCCTCAGCAAAGGTTTAAAATTCACAAGTTGAGAAAACAAAGATAAACTAATACTCCTTGCCTGGCTGTTATTTACAAGTTTGAAATATGAGAGACTTGTTCAGAAAGATTTGGAGAACATGGATTGATGTCCGGTCCCCCTTAGTCCCAAGAGCGAACACCACCAAAACAAAGGGCACAAACAAAAGCCTTCCTCCCAAGATTTGAAAGTATATTGTCCCCTTATTGGTCCTTTGGGTCAGGTGTCAGCCAGGTTACCTGAGCTTCTTAACCCTTTACAGGTGAAAGGATTTTGGTGCCTCTGGCCAGTAGGGATTTTATAGTATGGTATACAAGAGGGTTGTTACCCTTCCCTTTCTAGATATGACACCTGCCTGTGCTGAAACAATTATTTATGCCTTAATCATTTGCAGTATTGACTACTACTGAAATTTCTAACCTCTAGTCCTCAATCCTGAAAATAGTTAAACACATGCTTAACTTAATGCCCTTCTCTGAAGCAAATGTAGTGGGGACCATTCATGTAGAAATTTAAGAAAGTGTCTAGTTACAGGATCAGGACAAAATATTTAGGGATTCCAAATTCTGTGGATAAATGACCCTCTTATTCCAGGAAGCAAAACCATATTACACATCTGTTCCATTAATTTCATCTCAGAATCTCATGTAAGATTTTGAAAACTCCAACCTACCTCATTAACACTAACTCCAAAATCTCACTGTTTTATCCTCGTATGATTGCTTCCTTTTATTCTTTTTCTCACTGCTCTAAGAAAAGCCTATTAATATCTTCCTCATTACATTTAAGAGTGTGAGTGTGTGTGAATGATTAGTACACATGAAAAGTGTGGGATTGACAGCCTGGAAACCACAGAACATGTAAAGCACTGGAGCTGGTGGAAGGATAACAGCTCTTTGGCAAACAATATAAAAACAGTTAGGAGAAGTGCAGATTTTTAAAACCAAAAGACAGATAGAAAAAGCAGTTCATAAATCATTACATATGTGAATGTATGGGGAGACTGCTAAAATGATTCAGTTATTTTAAAACTAATTGTGAAAGTTATTTGTTATTTTCAGAATAAGTGTATCCATCTCTCTACAAAATAGAGGTATGATTAGCCTGGTAATTTGACACACCTGGTAATTAGACACACTATTTAAAATTAATACACGAGAGATGCTTGCAATTTAGAGTCTGAATCTCAAATTGAGGCCACTGTGTAACTTTAATATAGGTGTCTATACATATTGATATGCCACAATGTACATATTTATATATACTTACATTGTGGCTGTCATAAACAGATGGTTAAGGGTTAATGTCTCTTTTACCTGTAAAGGGTTAAGAAGCTCAGTAAACCTGGCTGACACCTGACCAGAGGACCAATGGGGGGACAAGATACTTTCAAATCTTGGTGGAGGGAAGTCTTTGTTTGTGCTGTTTGTTTTGTTCGTTGTTCGCTTTCAGGACTGAGAGGGATGGGACATCATTCCAGGTTCTCCAAATCTTTCTGAATCAGTCTTTCATGTTTCAAAATTGTAAGTAGTAGCCAGGCAAGGCGAATTAGTCTTATGTTTATTTTCTCAACTTGTAAATGTATATTTTTGCTGGAAGGATTTTTACCTCTGTTTGCTGTAACTTTGAACCTAAGGCTGGGGGGGTGTCCCTCTAGTCTGTATGAATCTGAGTACCCAGTAAAGCATTTTCCATCCTGATTTTACAGCGATAACTTTTACTTTTTTTCTTTCTTTAATTAAAAGCTTTCTTTTTAAGAACCTGATTGATTTTTCCTTGTTTTAAAATCCAAGGGATTGAGTCTGAACTCACCAGGGATTGGTGGGGAGAAAGGAGGGGGGATGGTTAATTCCTCCTTGTTTTAAGATCCAAGGTCAGCCAGGTTTACTGAGCTTCTAACCCCTTTACAGTAAAAGAGACATTAAACCCTTAACCATCTGTTAACAGCCACAATGTAAGTATATATAGAATATGTATCATTGTGGCATATCAATATGTATAGACACCTTATTAAAAGTTACACATGTGGCCTCAATTGAGATTCAGACTCTAATGCAAGCAATCTCTCGGTATTAATTTAAATAGTGGCTAATTACCAGTGTGTCAAATAACCCAGCGCAGGCTAATCATACCTCTCTTTTGTAGAGAGATGGATACACTTTATTCGAAAATAACACAATAACTTTCACAACATTAGTTTAAAATAAGCTGAATCATTTTAGCCAGTCTCCCCATACATTCACATATGTTAACTGATTTATGACTGCTTATTTCTATCTGTTTTTGGTTTTTTTTAAAAAAAAAAACCCCCTGGGCCAACTTTCCCTCCCCCTAAACTGGGGGGTTTTATATTGTTTGCCAAAAGAGCTGTTAATCCTTCACCAGCTCCAGTGCTTACATGTTCTGTGTTTCCAAGCTTCAAATCCACACTTTTCATGTGGTACTAATCCATTCACACACACTCACACCTTAAATGTAAAATGAGGAAGAATTAATAGGCCCTTTCTTAGAGCAAAGTGAGAAAAAGATAAAAGGAAGCAATCATACGAGGATAAACCAGTGAGTTTTGGAGTTAGTGTTAATGAGGTTAAGGTGAGTTTTTCAAAATCTTACATCGATTCTGAGATGAAATTAATGAAACAGATGTGTAATATGGTTTGCTTCCTGAATAACAGGGGTCATTATCCACAGAATTTGGAATCCCTCAATATTGTCCTATCCTGTAACTAGACACTTTCTTAAATTTTCTACATGAATGGTCCCTCACTACATTGGCTTCAGAGAAGGGCATAAGTTAAGCATGTGTTAACTATTTCAGGATTGAGGAGCTATAGGTTAGAAATTTCAGTAGTAGTCAATACTGCAAATGATTAAGGCATAAATAATTGTTCACAACAGGCAGGTGTCATATTAGAAAGGGAAGGGTAACAACCCTCTTGTATACCAGACTATAAAAATCCCTACTGGCCAGAGGCACCAAAATCTTTCACCTGTAAGGTTAAGAAGCTCAGTAACCTGGCTGACACCTGACCACAAGGACCAATGGGGACAAATACTTTCAAATCTTGGAGGAAGCTTTTGTTTGTTTGTTTTGGTCGTTGTTCGCTCTGGACTAAGGGGGACGGACATCATCCAGTTCTCCAAATCTTCTGAATCAGTCTCTCATTTTCAAATTGTAATATAGCCAGGCAAGGCGATTGTCTTATCGTTTGTTTCTTCAACTTGTAATATTATAATTTTGCTGGGAAGGATTTTTTCCCTGTTTGTGTAATCTGTGAAACTAAGGCAAGAGGAGGTTCCTCTGGGGCTCTTCGAATGCTGGCATTATCCGTAAAGTTTATTTCCAATCCTGATTGTACAGAGAATGATTTTTAACATTTCTTTTTAATAAATCCTTCTTAAAACCTGACTGATTTTTCCCAATTGTCCCAACGACCCAGGGGTTTGGGTACTTTGATCAATTTTGTAACCAATTGGTTAGGATATTATCTCAAGCCTCCCCAGGAAGGGGTGTGATGGCTTGGGTGATATTTTGGGGGCAGAGGAACTTGAAAGTGGTCCTTTCCCTGTTACTTCTAATATCACTCGGATGGTGCAATGTACCAGGTTAAAGCTAAACTGGTAGAAAATAACTTAGGGGGCTTTCATGCAGATCCCACACACTGTACCCTAGAGTCAGTAGTGGGGAGAACCCTGACAGCAAGTCAGGTGAGAAAAGCTGAATTTGGAATTGTTCTGCACCGTTGGTGATGGAGAAGAACACGTCTATCTTTGCTGCCTAAATGCTTTTCAGCCACTGTGGAGATCTGGCCTGTAGGGAATCCCAGCGGGATAGAGGGCTGCTGTTAGGAAAAGGCACTTAGACGTGGAAGCTCTGATCAGAAGGGAGAAAGAAGAAAATCTTGAAAGGTAAAAGAAGTCTTGAAAAAGATTAGCGTCTATATCTCTAGACATCCAATACCAAGTCAAGCATTTTCCCATCTATAAAATGCTGTTATTAACTGATAATGTGAATTTTTCAAAACAGTCAAGAGCCACTGTCCACAGGAACGACAAGGGCACACCCTGGGCCCTGTGATTTGGGACTGGGGTCCAGGGTGGCCCTGGAAGGTAGCGGGGCCGGCAACCGACAGCAACGAAGTGACCAGCCCAGCTGCCCTGGTCCACCCCGCTGCTCCTGGTCCACTCAAGGGGAGGGAGCAGAAGCCACAAAAGAGGGCAAGGCAGAAGGCTGGGGGACAGAAGTGGAATGGGGGCGGAGGGTGGAGGAAGGGGGATAGGGGCAAGGGTGGAGCAGGGGGGAAGGGGCAGGGGCTGGAAGAATGGGTTGGGGGAAAGGAGTGTGTAACACCCCCATCCAGGACAGACCCTCCCCACAACCCTCGCCCAGAACCCGGCAACCCCTAGGGTCGGCCCTGACAACACGTTTTAAACTAATTTTGCCTACTTTTGTACCAACAATGCATATTGGTTGCAAGATCATTTTGGCTGAAAATGCTTATTTGAAACAAGCTTGGCAGAGGATATCAATTGTTTAGTTTCTTTGAACTGTTGAATATGCGTACTTTGTGTAAGCAATTAATATTGTCAAAATATTGAAAGTAAAAGAAGATTTGTAGTGCATAAAATTTGGTGGCCTAATTTGCATAAACAAAGTAACTGTTTATGCAAATCTTGCGTCCAAAACTGGTAAGTAATAATTCGTGTCCAAAAATCAAACAGCTGTTTGTGAGTACAAAATGTACATTTCTATGGGTAATTTACTTGATTGGTTTACCTGTATTTTGAAGCATGATTAAAGACACCAACGTTGAAAAGGAGCTCAAACAAGTAGGAGTGAAATCCTTGCCCTATTAAGTCAGTGGGCCAGGGATTTCAACCTAGATTGCCCAGATGTTCAAATGCAAGTAAGTCACAGAAATTTTTAAAAGGAATTTTGATATTCCACATCCATTTAGTGATCAATCTATTTTCCTATCTATTTAAAAGCTTGTCAATAGATACCAGAGTTCTATTGACAAGCTTTCTAAATGGTAGATATATATAATATATATAATAGTTTACAGTTTTTACCAGTTCATTTCAGGTTAGCTTAGAGACACGGTGAAAGGTATTACATTATTAGTCTCTATTCTTTCCTCAAAATTTACTCTTATATACACGTGATTCGTTTCACTGTTATTTTTCAATCTCCAATGTCTTTGGAATTTTATTTTTTGCTTCAGGGCAAAGCCAACAGGCAAAGTAATCATAAATAAAATAAAGACTTCTCTCCACATCCCTTCCAGTTGAGAATGAAACAATCTGTGTTGATTGATAGAATGATTTTTTTCTCAGCAATTGTGAATGTGTTTCTTTCTTCCTTCTCTTCTTCTGTGTGGAGATAGCTGCTCCCAGTGCAACCTGAATTTGTAAGTACAGGATACATTCCACATACCATGAACAAAATAAGGCTTTTCTTGAAGAATAATTTTAGCCAATAACGCAAACTGAATTTGAAACTTTGTAAATAAGTTTTATTTGTAAAGGATTTCTCCTGCTTTGACCAGAATACTGTTTTCCAGGAAAATTACATGTAGAATTTCAGGGATATATCTTTTTATCTACATCTGAAGTACAATTTTTCAAAAAGATATATTAGGCTACATTTTGCAAGATGTATGATGATTAATGGCAGGAATTCTCTCTCTTAGGTAAACACACCATCAGCTTGATCATATTTCACCTTTGAGTTTATCCTCACAGATTTTAACTTCAACCCTGCCTTCTCTGTGATCAGAGAACAATGACAAGCTCCTATTAGATATAATTCAACACAACATCCACAAGAATTTAAGAAATGGTTGTGAAATACACAAACAAATAATACTTATTGGGATAGTGTTTGCTCTAACAGTAAATTTTACCATTACAAATATAGATTATATAGGGTCATATCCTCAGTTGGCTGCGCATAGTTCCATGGAATCAATGAGTTCAGCATTTACACACACCCTATGGATCTGATTCTACATCTGAAGTCGAAATTACAATCCCGCATGAACATTAACTCTAAAGCCCAAGACATAACTGACAGTTTGCACAACTACACTGTATCAGAGAAAATGTAATGGTTCCTATAGTGGCGTAAAACCACAGAAAGGTGCGGAACCTGCTGTTACTGATAAGGTGGAAAGCGCTGTGTTTCAAGAGTTTAGAAGACGCTTCCATTCCGTTTTCTGGATATGTGTATGATTTATTTAGGCAACTGTGCTGTTGTCTGTATCACATGGATTTGCTAGAAATCAAATATGTTTTTTAAAATGTAATCCTGTCTGGACCTTACCCAAACCCTAATTCTCTCAGCCCCAAATAAACAAAAAGGCAGTTGGGGAGTGTGACAAGGAAAGAGAGAGAAAAAGGAAAAAAAACAAAGAAGCAAAAACAACACCTTTAAATCTAAAAGGAATAAATTCTGCTTCCAACACAGACATAGATATTCAGAGCTTGATCTCATAGCCCATTGAGATCGATGAAACACCTTCATGTTGACTTCAATAGGAGTTGGATCAGCCCCTAAATTCCACTAACGAAAGGATCAGATCGCAATCTAATGCATTGCTTTACCTGTGGTTAACACAGCTGTACCTGTACTTTATCCTGTGGTTAACCAGGCTGCAATCATTATTATATAACATGTCTCCAAAAGGAACTTTTCCACTACTGTTGATTTAGAGATTGCCCCTGCCACTTAAGCACTACAAGTGGCACAGTTGCTGTGGCTGCAGTCGTTCACCGCTAGAGCCTTTAATGTAGACACTCCCTAATGCCAACAGGAGGGTTTCCCCTGCCAAGCATAGGTAATCCACCTCCCTGAGAAGCAGTAGCTAGGTGAAAGAGAAAAGAAAGACATTTCTATTTTCACCTAAGGTCTGTTGCACAGGGACTTAGGTCATTTAGCTTATGCGCTCTCAGGGGGATGGATTTTTCACATTCCCTGAGTCAATGTAGTTAATGCCAATCAATTTCTAGCGTATACTAGGCCCTAGGAGGGTATATGTTGTTGAAACCTGCCATAGAAATCAACTTCTTGCTTCATTGACTATAGAGCCAGGAGAGGTGATTAAATGCCATCCATCAAATAATGTACTGCGTGAATTTTCAAACAGCAAGTTTTTGAATAAATTATTTGACAACAAATAGCTTTCCCATTATGTGCACAGCTTATAGTGCTGGGTGAAATAATTCACTAGTACATATGAATCTTTTGTGAAACCACTTTTCTGTTCATACATCTTCTCACAACCACAGGGGGCCTCAGCTGAACTCATGTTATAAGTCCCGATTAACTGATGGTAATGGAGAACAACTCCCCACATACAAATAATGGCAAATGCCTTTGTTAAGAATCTCTAACTTCATTCCAGTGTTCAGGTAAAGCTGGGAACTCAAGATAGAAACCAATTTTGACTCAGTGGGACTCCATAGCAGGCAAATTCCATTACATCCAATTGCAGGGATTTTAGATCAAGCACTGCCTATTCTCAGCTATTCAGAGGGTCAGTTCTGTGTAGTCCTGTACACAGAAACAACGCGAAGTCTGATGCACCAATTAAAGACAACAGATTATTGGTAATATAAATTAAGTGCATGCCTGTATCTGTGATTTATAAGCTATCTCCATGGCAATCGCATGGATAGAAGTTGTTTTTTTACCCATGAAAGCTTATGCCCAAAATAAACTGTAGTCTTTAAGGTGCCAACCAGACAACCTATTCTAAAAATGCCAACTTTAATAGAGTTATTCAAAATATTGTGATGTTTCCGGTACTAAAAGCCACTCATTTTCTTCATCCTCTTACCTTGTCAGGACTAATTATCATCGAACAAAGGAAAATAATTGGAAAATAAGGTATCAATAATTATTTTAGAAATATGAAAATAGAGAATAGCACCTATAAAACACCTTGAGCCATCACATAAATTCATAACAGCTGTTCTCCATAGGCCTTTGTTGATGTATACATTAAAAAGGGAAAGCACATGTTCTAGTGGTTTCATGCCTGAGACAGCAAATATATGAAAACTTGTGCAAACTAAAATCTATGGTTTCTTTGTATTAGAGGATTTACGCAGGTTCTGTGTTACTGGCAGTCACAGTAGTAAAAGTGGCTTGATAAACAGATAACATTCGAGGATTAACCACCAGAAAAGAATTGTTGTGCTAAAAAACTTAAAGTAAATTAGTTACATTTAATGTATACACGACTCATTAGTTACTTGTGCTCTTTACAAAAGATAGTACATATACATTTTCCATGTCCCCTTATCTTTAGCTGACCAACCTCAAGTAATGTGCTGCTACTACATATTAGCAAAACTGTTTCATTTCAATGGCATTGATATAAGCATGTAACTTTCAAAGCAAACAGGGAATCAAAAAAACTGTAAACTAGGATTTCTTTTGAACATCAACAGAAACTTAAAAATGGTATGTAAAGTTCAATCTGCACAGATAGCTGATAATTTAAAAATT
>NC_133773.1:97058340-97063544 GCF_003597395.2 Chelonoidis abingdonii
CGGAGCCAGCATTCGTAGGCCAACCTCCAAGGGCAGAGGAGGCCAAACACAGCATTGAAAGCGACTGGCCTAATTCACTTTCTAGCTTCCCAGGGCTCGCCAAGGTACTTTATCCACTGATTGCACCACTCTCTATCACTGGGTTGGGGTATCCCAGACAAAAAAGGCCAATTGGCAGAAGGAGAGCCGCCTTGCTGCACAGCAAGGGGAGCTGCGAAAAGGAAGCAGCATGTTTTCTGCCATTTTGGGCTGAGGCCCTTTTGCAGCTTGACAAAACATGATACGGGTTACACTACAGAAAACCCATCACAGTGCACTGCCCTGCCCCATTCCTCATATTCCATGTACTTTAGATCTCAGTCTAACACTCTCCCAACTGAGCTACTTCAGCACCTTGCAGCGGACCTTTTTGGCTGCATGCTTCTCACTTGAAGTTATTCTCAATAAACATCTCACCAGTCAACAATGGCCAATGCAAGCCAGAATCACTTGCTAATATTTAGCACTTGGAAATGTCATCAGTAGTCTTTGGATCTCTTGAATGCTTTAGTTCATGAGGGAAAAAAGGAGAGAAAAGCGAGCTTTGAACAAGAGGCCTGGGGGTCTAACATCTAACGCTGCTCCGACTGTAACACGTTTAATACTTCCCACCCTTGCTGGTGACAGGTCCATTTCTAGATGAGTACGCATTCAGTTACTGTAAAATTAAAGTTTCTATATTGCTGAAGGGAAATGATTTTTTTTATTTGCTTCTAATATGCATGATTAATACACATTTACACATCCTAGCATGAAAATTTATTCTTATAGGAAGAGAATCATGCATCAAATTATGCATCAAAAATCATGAAATGAGAAAACTACAAATGCGAATTAACTATCAGGTATTCAATGTTTAACACATGGAGCGGAGAGGGGGGCACAAGACACTTTCTGCTGGATGCCACGTGTCTAGGGGAGGCCTGCCAGGGAAAGCGGAGGAGTGTCACACGCCTATTTCAGGCTGGCAAGTGTTTTCTCCCTTTGAACTTAGAGTACAAGAAGTGGGGACCTGCATGAACACTTCTAAGCTTAATTACAGCTTAGGTCTGGTACGCTGCCACCAGCCAGAATTTAGTGTCTGGCACACTTTCTGTTCCCCAAAACCTTCCCTGGGAAACCCAGACCCAAACCCTTGATCTTAAAACAAAGAGGAATTAACCATCCCCCTTTTTCCCCCAGACTTTCCCTCCCTGGCTGCCTTGAGACTTCACACTGGTCCAAACTCACCTGACCAGAGGACCAATGGGGGGACAAGATACTTTCAAATCTTGGTGGAGGGAAGTCTTTGTTTGTGTTTTTTGTTTGGTTCGTTGCTCGCTCTCGGGACTGAGAGGGACAGGACATTATTCCAGGTTCTCCAAATCTTTCTGAATCAGTCTTTCATGTTTCAAAATTGTAAGTAGTAGCCAGGCAAGGCGGATTACTCTTATATTTGTTTTCTCAACTTGTAAACGTGTCTTTTTGCTGGAAGGATTTTTACCTCTGTTTGCTGTAACTTTGAATCTAAGGCTGGGCGGGGGGAGTCCCTCTAGTCTATATGAATCCGAGTACCCTGTAAAACATTTTCCATCCTGATTTTACAGAGATAACTTTTACTTTTTTTCTTTCTTTAATTAAAAGCTTTCTTTTTAAGAACCTGATTGATTTTTCCTTGTTTTAAAATCCAAGGGAGTGAGTCTGAACTCACCAGGGATTGGTGGGGGGGAAAAAGGGGGATGGTTAATTCCTCTTTGTTTTAAGATCCAAGGGGTTTGGGTCTGGGTTTCCCAGGGAAGGTTTTGGGGGAACAGAAAGTGTGCCAGACACTAAATTCTGGCTGGTGGCAGCGTACCAGACCTAAGCTGATAATTAAGCTTAGAAGTGTTCATGCAGGTCCCCACTTCTTGTACTCTAAAGTTCAAAGTGGAAGAAAAAACCTTGACAGTGGCATATCTATCTATCTATAATGTACACTGTAACATATATATATAGACACACACACACAGTGTTTATTTGGCTTATAGGGGAAGAGGGCTAGAGGTGAGGGAAGAGGAAAAATAAGGTGAAGAAATTGAAGTAAAAAAGGAGAGGAGAAGCAAATAGCCCACAAGTACTGTTTTATTTTTGTTTTTGCAGTCCCTTTTAAAAACTGAATTGAAATACTTAGTGTAATGCTAATAACATATGGTCATTACTTTTAACATGGTAATGACTAATAGCCATGCCAGGGTCTAATACACTTCTTGGTTGGCACTTATTTCCTAAAACAAATACATTTTGCCATTAATCTCTGCTTTCATTTCTCATGTTACCAAGTTATTTAATCAAATTTACTTAATATTTTTCAGTAAGAAAAAGGAATTTATTATTCTATGTAGCACCCCACATGTGCTAACCATTTTAGGAACAAGTAAGAAGACAAGGGACTGAACCCTGAAGTGGTAAAATATTTACCTTCTTCTAGAGACTTTGGCATGTATACCACACTAACTCAGACTTCCATAGGTTCAATTATGTTGTTAGATTCAGTCAGACTTGTCTCATTAACATGCAACAGAACTTCTTCTCACAGTACCTCTTATTTGACCTTGAACTGGGGTGTCTCTGCTAGAACTGAAGGCGTTAAGGAGCAGTTCTGGGCCTAGGTGACTCTGCTCCCCCATCTGCCCACACTAGCAGAGACCACGCTAGCCGGAGGAAGGAAATTAAATAAGAGAGACACAGGGTAGAAAACAAACCTATCCTGAGAGCTGTTGAACAAGGATGCTGCAGAAGCCTTCACTCCAGGAAGGGGCTAGCAGCACAGCCCTGAAGGGTCAAATTATTTTTATTATTATTATTGTTATCGTATGTAAGACTTTGAGACTGGGGAGCGGTGAATGGTAGGAAGTGGTCCAGGGAGGCAGCCTTGAGGCACTGATATTGTTGCCTCTCAGAGACCCCTGGGCTGGAACTCAGTGTAGTAGGAGGGTCTGGGCACCCGCCACCAATCACCTTTCCTACACCTCCTCTCAGGAGTGAGGAGAGGATAGAGATGCCGAGATCCATAGGGTGAGGATGAGCCACTCAAATGGGTCCAGAGGTGGGCTGAAGACTCTTCCCAAGGATGTGGGATTTGTTACCTCTGAAGGAGTCGAAGCAGATTGGTGGTCAGACTGGAAGGCCAAGTTGCCACTCACCCAAAGGCGGGCCATCACAATATAGGTACTATTGCTGATGAAAGGCACCAGAGACAAGGGAGGCCAGTTGTGTGGGACAATTATGTAGCAGAAAAAACAATTATGCGGAGGATGTAGGCATAAGTTATAGATATTGGACCTTACTATATCCCTCCCTTCTGACTCCTTTCAACATGTAAAACACCACATCTTGCACACTCTTAGATTCACTTGGACTGATGTATACCTACCTCTGACCTTGCCCCAGGTCTCTGCCCTGAAGAATGTAGAGTTTAAACAGACAACTAAAGAAAGGTGGGAAATAAGATGCAACAACACAAGTGATTGAGTGACTGGTGATGTTCAGCATGTATCTTGTGGTTTCACTTTTAAATTTTTTTTCTTCTTCTCTCTCTCTCTACACACACACACACACACACACATGTGTGTGTGTGTGTGGTGTGTGTGTGTGTGTGTGGTGTGTGTGTGTGTGTGTGTGTGTGTAGAGAGAGGAAGAAGAAGAAAAAAAATTTAAAAGTGAAACCACAGATACATGCTGAACATCACCAGTCACTCAATCACTGTGTTGTTGCATCTTATTTCCCACCTTTCTTTAGTTGTCTGTTTAAACTCTAACTCTTCAGGGCAGAGAACCTGGGGCAAGGTCAGAGGTAGGTATACATCAGTCCAAGTGAATCTAAGAGTGTGCAAGATGTGGTGTTTTACATGTTAAAAGGAGTCAGAAGGGAGGGATATAGTAAGGTCCCATATCTATAACTTATGCTACATCCTCCGCTAATGTTTTTTCTGCTACATAATTGTCCCACACAACTGGCTCCCTTGTCTCTGGTCCTTCATCGCAATAGTACCTATATTGTGATGGCCCGCCTTTGGGTGAGTGGCAACTTGGCCTTCCAGGTCTGACCACCAATCTGCTCGACTCCTTCAAGGTAACAATCCCACATCCTTGGGAGAGTCTTCAGCCCACCTCTGGACCCATTTGAGTGGCTCATCCTCACCCTCTGGATCTTCGGCATCTCATCCTCCTTCACTCCTGAGAGGAGGTGTAGGAAAATGATGGTGGCGGTGCCCAGACCCTCCCTATACACTGAGTTCCAGCCCGGGGTCTCTGAGAGGCAACAATATCAGTGCCT
The DNA here is from genome assembly GCF_003597395.2 of Chelonoidis abingdonii. Taxonomy (NCBI): domain Eukaryota; kingdom Metazoa; phylum Chordata; order Testudines; family Testudinidae; genus Chelonoidis; species Chelonoidis abingdonii. Next base: position 97,062,674 of record NC_133773.1, read on the forward strand.
CAAGGCTCCTCCCTGGACCACTTCTACCATCTCACCGCTCCCAGTCTCAAGTCTTACATAACGATACATATAATAATAAATGTGTGTGGTGTGTGGTGTGTGTGTGTGTGTGTGGTGTGTGTGTGTTGTGTGTGTGTGTAGAGAGAGGAGAGAAGAAGAAAAAAAATTAGAAAGTGAAACCACAAAGATACATGCTGAACATCACCAGTTCACTCAATCACTGTGTTGGTTGCATCTTATTTCCCACCTTTCTTAGTTGTCTGTTTAAAACTCTAGACTCTTCGGGCAGAGAACCTGGGGCAAGGTCAGAGGTAGGTATACATCAGTCCAAGTGAATCTAAGAGTGTGCAGATGTGGTGTTTTACATGTTAAGGAGTCGAAGGGAGGGATATAGTAAGGTCCCATATCTATAACTTATGCTACATCCTCCGCTAATGTTTTTTCTGCTACATAATGTCCCACACAACTGCTCCCTTGTCTCTGGTCCTTCATCACATAGTACTATATTGTGATGGCCCGCCTTTGGTGAGTGGCAACTTGGCCTTCAGGTCTGACCACCAATCTGCTTCGACTCCTTCAGAGGTAACAATCCCACATCCTTGGGAGAGTCTTCAGCCCACCTCTGGACCCATTTGAGTGGCTCATCCTCACCCTCTGGATCTTCGGCATCTCTCCTCCTCCTCACTCTTGAGAGGAGGTGTAGGAAAAGGTGATGGTGGCGGTGCCCAGACCCTCCTTATACACTAGTTCCAGCCCGGGGTCTCTGTAGAGGCAACAATATCAGTGCCTCAAGGTCCTCTCCCTGGGACCACTTCTACCATCACACCGCTCCCAGTCTCAAGTCTTTACATAACGATACATATATAATAAA
>NC_133773.1:97063569-97085092 GCF_003597395.2 Chelonoidis abingdonii
ACACACACACACACACACACATTCACACATTCTCTCTCTCTAGCATTTGCACTCACCATTGCTTCCTGGGAGAGAGGCACTGAAATATATTTTAAAAAAATAAACCTTGCAATATTTTTTTAACTGAGAGGAAGTTTTACAGGCTGAATTATCACATTAATAACAGATTTCAGATCTATACAGGCAGACATCTGTATTTTTTATTGTTTATGCCTTATCCTTGGCCCAAACTCTGACTTAGTTGACACCCCCTCCAGCCCATTGCTTTACCAGGGTGGCATGGAATCAGCATGTGTGCTTGCAGAATTTGTTCCTTGATCTTTGTCATACTGCCTGGAGTGGCTCATGAGCGAGAATAGCAACCTCAAAGCAGACTGTTAAGAAGCAGGGCACAAACCCCAAACTGGTTGTGAGTTCTATAATTAGATTTCACCAACCAAGTAATAAGTGTAAACTCCTCAGGCACTATAGAGCCTTAACATAGAGTCCCAACAGTCTCCTTAGGCATTCCAATCTATCTTGCTGCCCAGGCACGCTTTACCCTGTGATAGATGGTCACTTTACACCATGCTAAAGATCACAAAATATTCAGGTTAGTCTCACTCACAAAGGACCAGGCATTGACATCCAGCTAAATTTGCACCTTAGATCTCCCACCAAAGACAACACTTGTAGCCAATCCTTCTAATAAACTAACTAAAGATTTATTAACTAGAAGAAAGAAATGAGAGTTATTTACAAGGTTACACATACACACATAAATAAGTTGCAGTTTTAGGTTTCAGATGATGATAGAGCTGCTGAAATATGCCAGCTCTATATGTCTATACGTCATTAGGGCTAACCCAGGTTAGTCCTGGGGATCCCTTGCTTATGTTTAGGAATCTTTGCCCCTTAGATTCCAAACAGCATAAAAATCCCCAATTCCTTCTGGTCAGGGATATTTATGACCACTTCCCTAGAGTACAAGCTGATGAGATGAGGGCTTCTGCACTAATCTTTTCATGGGTGGGGGGTGAGAGCAATTGACAAAGTTGTTCCACAGTGGCCCTTTTGGATTCAGTAGTCCTTCCTGATGAGCAGGAGATAATACCTTCTGTAGGACTCAAGTATTTTGCAAAAAGTGAAGTTGTTGTCCCATTTTGTGAGTTGCAGAGTTTCTGAATACACATTTTACAGTTATAGAGCAAACAGTGAAGTGTTACCTAGCATGGTTTCAGCTCTTTAAAAAGAAGCGCAACAAATTTTGGATCAAATTCAGACATCAAGAATGTGATCTAAGTGTTTCAACAGATTTTTGGCAGCTATGATAAAAGTGTTTTATTTTCTTGTAGTGGACTTAAAATATTGTTTAGAGTTCATTTTGGGATTGGCTTCCAGTTTCTACATGACAGGTCTTGAGGATCTGAGGGAGACAGGAGTAGTGAGCTTTTCATGATGACAGCACAGGCAGAATTAGATTTCCCCTGGTGTGGAGTCATCAGATGGTGGAATAACAGTGTTTGTGACATTTGGATCTTACGAGGAGCATAGCCAAATGAAACTTAGGTGATGTGTATCACAGGTCAGGGCAAGTGCACTTGTGTTCCCCCTCCAAGGTCCCTCGAGGGCACTCACTCTAGGCTCCCAACTCCTCCGCTATCAACTCTCTTGGGCAGAGACCTATGTCTCTCTACATCCTGACCAGAGTGTTTTCAGGCTGCAGAGTTTCCTGACTACACTGTGGTATCCCAAGCAAGCCAGACTGCCTAAACGGGCCCAACATCTGTGCTTTTCTTCCTTTCTAGATAAGAACAGCATGGTACATAATCCATCCAAAGTTCTCATTTAATATCCAATGGGGCAAATTTCTTTGCCTTGAGTGGTGTTTAGAGTATTATCTACTAATGTCTTAACCAGCAATTTACTTTCTCTCTGAGATCATTCATGATATACTGAGGCAATCATACCACTCTTCCTTGAGATTATCTATGAATGTATGGCATGAATCCAGAAGTGGTCTAGATTTACCAGTTTCATAAAAATTGGAACCTATTGGCTCCTTTATTACTTATGCCGCGTGATCACAGAAGCGCTTTAGTTTTTTTCAAGAATTATATTTTGTGACTTTTGAATTTTCATTGGACAAATTTGCCATTTCCATTAGTATTAAAGGACAAGCAACAAACCACATGTTTGACTGTGTGTGGAGCTCACAATCAAATTAAATAAGATGAACATTCCATCTCACACCCCAGTGTAACCTTTCATTACAAATTAACACAAGTGCTGGGTTTCGTTATCATCGTCTTAAGTAGGATACATTTACTGAGGAGAAAAAAAGTGACAAAATAACCCTAGAGGTGTTAAAGAATCCTCTACATTGTTTAGCAGGATGTGTAAGGCATATAAGAAAGCTGTTTTGCAGGGATTGCAAAATATTTTAGACAAGTCAACCCTCCTTCATCACCAGCCCCAGAACAGTGTAAAATGCTTATTGTGTGCCCAAGGGAACACCTTCCTAAAAAGTCATGTTTGGTTTTGATGTACAAAATATATCATGAATAAGTTAAGAATCTCTAAAGATAAGTTAGATGTCTGCAGGTCAGCAAGGCCTGATGAAATACATCCTAGAATATTTAAGGAACTGGCTGAAGAGATTTCTGAGCCATTAATAATTATCTCTGAAAACTAATGGAAGATGGGAGAGATGCAAGAGGCCTTGCAAATGACAAACAGAGTACCTAGCTATAAAAAAAGAGGAAAAAGGACAAACCAGTGAATTATAGATTCAGTACCTGGAAAGATAATGGAGCAAATAATTAGTCTGCAAACACATAGAAGATAATAAGGTGATAACTACAAGTTAACATGGATTTGTTAAGAACAAATAATGTCAGTCAAACCTAACTGCAAATAATGAGAGAATACTGACAATTTAACAAATCATGCTCAGAATTTGCCCTATTAGATATTAAATGAGAACTTTGGATGGATTATGTACCGTGCTGTTCTTGTCTAGAAAGGAAGAAAAGCATAGCTGCTGGCCTGTTTAGGTAGTCTGGCTTGCTTGGGATACCAAAGTGTAGTCAGGAAACTCTGCAGCCTGAAAACACTCTGGTCAGGATGTAGAGAGACATGGGTCTCTGCCCAAGAGAGTTGATAGTGGAGGAGTTGGGAGCCTAGAGTGGGTGCCCTCGAGGGACCTTGGAGGGGGAACACAAGTGCACTTGCCCTGACCTGTGATACACATCACCTAAGTTTCATTTGGCTATGCTCCTCGTAAGATCCAAATGTCACAAACACTGTTATTCCACCATCTGATGACCCCACACCAGGGGAAATCTAATTCTGCCTGTGCTGTCATCATGAAAAGTCACTACTCCTGTTTCCCTCAGATCCTCAAGACCTGAACAGTGTAAAATGCTTATTGTGTGCCCAAGGGAATACCTTCCTAAAAAGTCATATTTGGTTTTGATGTACAAAATATATCATGAATAAGTTAAGAATCTCTAAAGACGAGTTAGATGTCTGGAAGCTGGAAGCCAATCCCAAACTGAACTCCAATGTACATGGCAGAGGAGCATTGCTGGCCATGTAGATTGGCCAAACCGGACAGTCTCTACACAAAAGAATTAATGGACACATATCTGACATCAGGAATCATAACACTCAAAAACCAGTAGGAGAACACTTTAACCTGTCTGGTCATTCAATGACAGACCTGCAGGTGGCAATTTTGCAACAGAAAAGCTTCAAAAGCAGACTCCAAGGAGAAACTGCTAAACTGGAATTGATATGCAGACTAGATACAATCAACTTCGGCTTGAATAGGGACTGGGAATGGCTGAGCCATTACAAACATTGAATCTATCTCCCCTTGTAAGTATGCTCACACATCTTATCAAACTGTCTGTACTTGGCTATGTTGATTATCACTTCAAAAGTTTTTTTCTCTTACTTAATTGGCCTCTCAGAATTGGTAAGGCAACTCCCACCTTTTCATGCTCTCTGTATGTGTATATATATCTCCTCAATATATGTTCCATTCTATGCATCGGAAGAAGTGGGCTGTAGCCCACAAAAGCTTATGCTCAAATAAATTTGTTAGCCTCTAAGGTGCCATAAGTAGTCCTGCGGACACAGACTAACACGGCTGCTACTCTGAAACCTGGGCTCCAAACAATAAGTCCACTACAAGAAAATAAAACACTTTTATCATAGTTGCCAAAAATCTGTTGAAACATTTAGATCACGTTCTTGATGTCTGAATTTGATCCAAAATTTGTTGTGCTTCTTTTTAAAGGGCTGAAACTTGGCAGGCTAAGCTCCCCATTTGGGAATGCGTAGTGGTATGGGATTGTCTTTGAAATGTGGAATCTGCTCTGCCTTCTCAGGTTGCTATGTCACTGTTGCAGTAATATCTGAGGTATATTGTTCATTTATTTATAGAATCTATTCTATTTATTTATTTATAGAATGTGTGCATGTGAATGTGGTTTGCAGTCAGGCATACTCCAGCCAGATGAGCATTAACTGGCATGAACTTCAAGCCTGCAGTTTGGCTATGAGGCTGGTGGAGTGGGTTTCTTTATGGTGCATTAGCACTTTTTTTCTCACAGTGCAGCATAACTGTAGCTGAATTCCATCCACTGGTTTCATATCTATAAGGAACATTTGAAACTTTAAATTAGCCTCTGCAGAAGACCATGAAAGTAGGGGTTTTTTTTCAATTTAGTCAAAATTTTGTTGTTAAATATGATAACTGAAATTTGAAACTGGTTTGGTAATTGTATGTTTTTGGTGGCAATCTGCACTATTTGATTTTCAAAAACTGAACATTTTGACATTTTGACTGAAAATATTTTTTGAAAACTGTCCACAGTATTGTAGCTGTGCCAGTCCCAGGATATTTGAAAACCTGAAAATTTGGGGTGGCAGGGGGCAGGGGTTGTGGTTTTTCATTGAACAAAGAAAACAATATTTTGGGAAATTTTATATATATATTACATTTCCCAAAATGTAATTAATTGCCATAATAAATTGCCATAATAATTGGCACCTTTGACTAACTCTAATACAGGTATGATACCAAGAGAAGGAAATAAGTAGTGAAAAATGCAACCTTTATTTTTTTTAAAGAAAAATAAGAACAAATAGTAGTGAAAACTAAAGAAACTCAACAAGTGGCAACTAAATGATGATGATGGTGATGATGTTGCATGTCAAGCTCAACAGATGAGCTACCGACACTTATTGGGGTCCTGAGATGAGACCTGTAAGCATGTAGACTCATCCCTGCGGCGCCTCCTGCTGGGGTTATCTGTGGGAATTAGCTCATCCCAGCTCCGGAGTGCCCTCTGCAGGCTGGTGATCCACTTTACCTCACTCTGGTTTCCGTGTCCCTCCCAGGATCCGGTGTCCCTTCACTGCGTTTCTGCCCCCTTTGCAGAATCCTTCAGTATCAAGGTCTCCCCCTCCCAGGGGAACCCACACTCACTATCCCCACTTCACCTCAGTCTTGGCCACTGCAGTCATCATTTAGCCCCCGTTCACTGGGGTAGATTGCAGTGTATCAGCCACTCATCACAAGCAAAGGGGTTTGAACCTGCTGCCTCTGCCTACCCCTGGGCTGCCCCTTTGCAACCCCAGTACCCAGTTGGCCTTATCATAGGCCTGCATCCTGGGGGGTTTCCAGGCCAGAGCTCCCCAGCTCCTTTTGCCTTCCCCCAGCCCTGCTCCACCTTAGATACCCAGGTACGTTCCCCAGCAGCCAGGCCCTTCTCCCTCTAAAGGCAGAGAGAGAGTGTTTGCTTGAGCTCCTGGATTAAGCCTTCATAGGGCCAGCTGGGCCCTAATTGGGGCTTGGCCCCAGCTGAGCCGCTTCCCACTCAGCCTGGGCTGTTCTCCCCACCCTCCAGCCCTCTCCCAGGGCTGGTTTTAACCCTGCCAGGGATGGAGCGGATAACCACCCTGCTACAAGACCAAAGACCAATTTTGGACCTGCAGCCCCATTTGCAAGTGCCCCAGATGAAGACAATTGTAGATGGATGTGCATTGCTTTGATCTTTACGCCTTGCATGTATCTACTCGATTGCAGCAATAGACAAGCACTCAAAATCTCTGTCCAAGGAGGCAGAGCTGCCTCACTGGATCTTGTCATGAGCTAATAGCTCCCAGATGTTGTGGTCCACATTGCAAGACTGGAGGTTGGCCTAGGGAGTGTCTTTGTCCAATTTCTTGGTCTGGCCCTAGAATGAGTTCCAGTCTGCAATTCTCCATAAAAGATGGCCTTGGGTGTTCTACTGTCAGACATATGGACCACATGACCGTACCATCTCAGCTGAGCTCTCACTATAAAAGCTTCAATGCCTGTGAATGTTGCAGCACTCAGGGACCTCTGTATTAGGAACCAGATCTTGCCATTTAATTCCCCTTATCCACCATAGACATTGTAGGTGGAATTAGTCCAAACATTATATGTGATGTTGGTAAGTAGTCCCCATATCATCACTGTAGAGGAGTGGGGTGATGACGTCAGTGCAGTAAACATCAATTTATTTGCATTCTGACACCATCTTCATTCCAGAGAAAACACTGAAGTTTTCCAAAGTCACTGCTGGCTGCACTAATGTACTTCATAATGTCTTTGTAAATCATGCCATCTAATGAAACCACACTGCCTAGGTAGCAACATTTACTGATGACCTTGGGCGGTAGATAATCTATGGACACAGCTGGAGTAGTTGCAGTATTTCCCAATCAGGATGGACTATGACTTTTGTTTTCTTTAGGCAGATCATTACACCAAAATGTTTTGCTGTGTGCACAATAAAGCACAATCAGCAAATAGTAATTTGTGAATAATTGTCTTTGCATGCTGGTGTCAAAGTTAGACTCAGGACTCACAGTTTGTCAGACTACTCTGTTTTATTAGCACAGCGCTCTGCTAATAACACCCAGATAATGTGAGCACCATGCAAGACACAAACTATCTCAATTTATACAGATCAAAAGCGAGAAAACTTGACAAAATAACAAAGGGAGCAGAACTGACAAGTTCACCTGAGACAGATATACATAGTTAATTTCCTTGCTAACTTTTACCAGTCTCCGGCTAATGTTTCACCATTAGCTCATTGTTTATGCCTTAATGTTCCTCTTTCTGATACCTGTATTTTAACATTTCAGCTCTTTTGCTTAAAGGTACACACAGCATTTCTTTAATCCTTTCTATTTTTACAATATAATTCATTCTACTTTCACACTAGCAATGCTGATTCAAGACACCATCATCCTTACGGCACTATATATATATGCCACAGAAAATGTCTTTGAATGTATCCATTAGAATAGCTGTAAACATGATGCTAAATAATGTCAGGGCAAGCACACTACCTTGTTTTATTACACTGGTGACAACAAAGGTAGCTGAGAAGCAGTCTTTGTCAAGGACACAAACCTTCTTTCCTGCATGTTGACAAACTTACTGGGGCAACCAAACTTGTGGAGGACTGTCCATAGGCCATCTTGATTTACAGAGTAAAAGGCCTTAGTAAGAATGACGAAAATTACACATAAGTCTTGATTCTGCTCATGACATTTCTCCTGAATTTGCAGGAGTGCAAAGATCACATCTGAATTATCACACCCAGGACAAAAGCCACATTGGCTTTCAGGCAGTAACTTAATAAAGATAACAAAATGCAAAATTAAATAAGCTAAAAAATAACTCAACTCAACATCTGGCAAATAAATAAAGGATTAATGAAAGTTCAATTTAATTTTTTTCTAACAAAAAATTGTTGACACGTAAATATTTTCTTTTGTTAATTTTTCATATTTTTTTACATTTTTGGATAGGAAGGGTTGTTGGAAAAAAATCTGTTTTCAAAGAAAATAAAAATCTTTACACTTTTTATTTTTGTGAAAAATTCTTTTTTTAGCACAACCCCTTTCAGCCAGCTCAGATTAGTATAGTATGGAATCAGATTGAAGAAAGAAAGAAATTGTTAACTAGTCACCATGTCATAACAGTAACTGCTCAGCGATATCTTATAAACTCTTCTCTTATGTTTAGAACAGGGAACACATACAACTGTGGTATCTGTTGACAAATTACTAACATTTAGGCTGAATATCTCTCACTAATTTTGTCATTTTGCCAGTTTCATGAACTCCCATTTCACCAAAATGCCATTGCCTTATCGTGTGGCATATGCATGTATTTTAAATCTCACCCAATGCCGTTACCCTTATCATGTAGGGGAGTAGGTGTATGAGAGAGGAATGATGGTGGTAGTTCTACAAAGTGTGCAGATTTTTTTTAACACATAGCCATTTCAAGCATCCGCCATATCTTGGGAGTTATTTTGTAGCATTTGGAGAAAATATACTCCTCTATTGTGAAATATGCTTATCATTCACGGAGAGAATGCTGTTGTAGGCAATAGCATTGAAGAATCAACTATTTAGTAAACAAAGTGACTTCAAGCAGAGAGAGTGATGAGTGATTGATGCAAAGAAAATAACAGACATCTTAAGACAATAGATTGGTCAATATGTAAGCTAGAAGATTAGCTGACAAGGGTAGTTAGTATCTTGTCAAATGAGAAATCACACAGTAACCAATTTAGGCCAAAAGTGGAGAGGTAACTGGGTTCAGGGTTGAGTTACTTCAGTTTTCCATTCTGTCTTCAATCAACTCTTTTTGTAAAGGTTATAAATCTCTATTTAAATAACAACACCAAAATTAGAACAAGTTGCACTATGTCAAAGATTCATCTTCATTGCTGAGAAAAGTAGTGATACATTTCTAAGGATATACATGTCACAATTGCATGCCTTTAGTCAAGATTTTCCTCCTTCTCTATACCCTGACATCTTTTCCCCTGAAAATAATGTTCCTGCAACAGATATTAAAACCAGGTCTGTTTAATAGAAGTCTTTCTTTCTCTATTCAGATTATTGTTTTTTCATTGCTATTTTTCTGAACTTTTAAAAAAGGATACAAAGAACGGCAAAATCACTTTTATCATTGTATAAAAATGTTATGAGTCTCATCATAACTAAAGGTTCTCTTCTGATCTTAAACTTGCTAGTCACCCATGAGTAGCATGATGATTAATGATCACTGCAGCTCCAGAAATACACAGGACTTGGAGCTTGTTTAAAAGTTAATATTTCTTTCTCATTTTCATCAGCATTGGCTGACATCCTCACTTATAGCTTTTAAGGAAAGTAGAACAGAAACTCTGAAAATGACAATGAGAAGTACCAAGAACTACCAATGCCCTCTGCCACAGGAAAATGATCATCTCTGATTTGACCATCTAATCCTAATAGTTGCTCATTGCTCTGGAAGAAAAGGAAACCCTGCTAATTTGTGTTAGAAATTTTGGAAAAAATCCTTCCTGCTTGCAAATTTGCATATCAATTTAACTATATATATATGAGCAAGAATTATTATAGTTAAGTATCTAATGCAATTTATATCCAAGATAATCTTGTGTCATTAAGATGAGATGCTTAGCAGTCAATCTTTCAATTTGATCAATATTTCTTCATCAGTCATATGACATGAGGTAAGTTTACTAAAGTTTATATATCTGTCACATGGAAGGAGTGAATTTCCACTGACTCTAGTTGCTATTGTTAAACCTTCTTTAAAAAAATCAAATGCAAAGTGTTTTAAAAAAAATAGCAGTCCAAAGTTAATACAGTCATTCAGTAAAACACACAAATGGAAATACTAGGATGGAGGTGAGGTAATCAATATTTGTTAGCCAGTATTGTTTCAGAACCTCAACAGGTCACTTCTTGTTCTCAAATCAATTCTTTCTGCAATGGCCTGCTCAGCTGTTGAGGTGGATCTGCCACTTAGAGTCTTTGTAACCTCTTTGTGTTTTCCACTATAAATGAGGAGATGTGCAAGTATTAGTATTGCCAGTACACAAGTACTTGTCATTAGCTTTATGAATAGTCTCAAGAAACAGTTAGCGACTCTTATAAGACTGACCCTCTGAGGTGATTATGATGATGTATGGTCTTGGGGTAGCAGATGTGGCTGGCAACCTGCCTACATAACACCGCTGAATGTTTGTAATATAACATTCTTCTCCACTTGCAATGGGGGTAATGGCATTCTTGTTGTAGTATTTTTTTGGTTCTAGTTTTGTCACATAATCTTTTGTAAATATTTCTGGAGTTAACTGTCTTGACTCACAAAGTTTAGCAGCTATTGGCATTAAGGTTTTTGTCCTCCTTCCCTCAAGTCTCTGAAAGGTAATCTTCATAATAAAACTTGGAGAGTTTTATAGTAAAACTCTCAGGTATTGTAACCATACTAAATGTGGATCTCTTGGAGTCAACAGGGGTTTTATCTAGTTTTTTGCTATTTACATTGACTGTTCTGCTAACACATTTGGTATGTGCAGAGCCAAAACACAGTGTGGTGTCTTTGAACCAATATATCAAAGATAATTTCTGGAAAGAACCACTCACAAATTATGGGTCATTATCTGTCATCTGGAATTCTATCATGAGGAAATGGCAATTTACAATGTATTATTGTATTTTTATTTGATATGTTGTGCAACAGAGGTTTCTAAATGTCCTTTGTAGGTTGTCCACCAATCTTTCCTATTCGGAAGTCAGGACCAAAGATGGTCAGGAACCTTTTCTGGGTTCAGTGTTTTTTCTGCATATTGTGTCCTCTATTTATTGCAGATTTCACATATGTGGATACCTTGAATCAATTCATAGGTCTGTTATGACCCCTTTCATGCCTCTCTAAAAGATCAACAACACTTTTTTACTCATCATTAAATTGCAAAATTAGGCCCAAATATTGTCAAAATGTAAATGAATATAAATTGATTAGTGACTGATATTAGTTATTATAACAAACAACTGAATCTGCCTTTCAAAATTATTTCTCTCATTCAGCAGGCTTGAATAAACAAACTTTCATTGATATAGTATACAAACTGCAGGAGTTGCTGTTTAAAAGAAAATAACAAAAACAACAACAACAACAAACACAAAACAAAAGCAGCTTGTGATCAAATATTTATTAGATTGGAAATGCAGCAGAAGCCACAGAGAGGAGTGCTCCCCGACAGCTATTTTAGCTTTAGGCTTGAGAAACTTTTAACTACTAACGTGGCTTACTATGTTAGGTTTTGCAATTTTAGTTTGCAGAACTGTGAAAATCAAATTCAATTAAGCAGCTGGAATTGCATTATCTAAACTCCTGGGACATGTATCAGAGAAACTATATGCACAACAAAGAGCTTTAATAAATGAATTATTGAGTTCTTGTGAAATGAGTTTGTTCTGACATAATCTTGAATGGTTAGGTCTATATTATATATATTATAGGTAAATCTTTCTACCATTAAACTCTGCCTTGTGCCCACATATTAGAACTGCAGAAATGAGGTACAATGAGGTGTGGAAGATTTGAGTGATAACTATCAATTTGTCCTTTTGTTTGTAATCAGAATCTAAATGTCTTTTTACTATAGATTATTTTATAAAGAAGACTTAAAAAGGGAATAACTGATAATATATCTGTATAGATGTTTTGATCACTTAAGTACAGTAACAAACCTAGGAATTACAGCTGCAACTATTAGGATGTACACTTAATTATTATTAATATTAATATTATTAATAAGATCTCCTAAACAGTAGCCTGTAATATGCCTTTGATCTCTGATTCTCAGATGGACTTTCAACTTGCTTTCATAAACAGCATTCTGAACTTTTATATAGAGAACCGAATGGTTATGGGGGGGGTGGAGTGGGGGCTCTGTCTCCTGTGTTTGCATCACTCCATGTTCTGTGCAGAATGGCACTGCATGGCTCATAATGACTCAAAGTAGCTGAGCAACCTACATAGGTATGTGGGAAAACTCATGTAACCCCAGCTCTGCAGTGGGGCTGTACCCATCTCCCTTTTCTGGGTCCTCGCTTCACCTATGAGGACATCCAGTGACTCTACCGAAAGAAACCCCTCTGAGTGCAGAGAACAGGGAAGGCTTGACCTGTTGGAGGATATCTAACACACAATCTCATACAGAGGAGTGTCAGAGCTCACAAAATAAAATAGCTATTACAATTCCCAGAGAAATAAAACAGTAATCGGGGCTTTATTAGTTATGGGGTACTCAGGATATGGGAGAGTGAAAAAAGGCTAATAAAAGACAACAACAACAATACATAAACTCTGTGCCCCGCAGCCAGTCAGTACAAACCACTCTGTGCTCTCTCCCAGCACCTGTCAGGCAAACAGTGAGTTTAGGTTCAGTCTTTGATGGGTTCGCAGGATGTTGTTACAAAATATTCACACCAAGATCATCCCTGTAACTCTCTGATCTGAATTTCAATGTGCATTTAGTCTGACTTTTGGTAGTCTGACCATCACTCTCCTCACCCTCCTCTGCTTATTGTGTCTGCTGAGATGACACTGTTCAGTGTCCCCAAAATCCCCAAGGACTTAAAGTCTTCCCATAGGTAGGAAAATGGAGAGTAGAAAGGTCATCCATGACTTTGACGCTTCTCTCCCTGCTACACTCTAAACACAGCCAAAGCTAAAAGTAAAAGCAATCCCTTTGTGTCTTAAATTCTGGCTTATGATTGGTTCTAATAGTGTTGCTAGCCTGTTCTAGCTCCACCCTGGCCCATAAGCTATCTGGGAAATGGAGTCCTGAACCTTTGCCACCATCACTGCTATAGTCTAGGAGCAAGTCCTCTACACAGGTTCAGTGTGGTATTTCAAGAGCATCTTCTCCAGAGCATCATGTGAGTACAAGACTTCTAGCCTCTGAAAAAGGAGGAAGTGTCACTTGGTAAAATGCTATTATTTTGAACCCAGAAGTAAAGCATGCATTACCAACTTACCAGCCCCAGTTCCAGAGGAGAGTTATCCAAGAAATGCTTGTGAATTTGAATTAATATGCAAATTAGATACAATTAACTCAGGCCTAAACAGAGACTGGGAATGGTTGGGTCATTACACTAATTGAATCTATTTCCCTATGTTAAGTTCTCCTCACACCTTCTATGGGTCATAATTATCACTTCAAAAGTTTTTTTTCTCCTGCTGATGACAGCCCATCTCAATTGATTAGACTCTTCCTGTTGGTATGCATACTTCCACCTTTTCATGTTCTCTGTATGTATAAATATTTCCTGTCTGTGTAGTCCATTCTATGCATCTGAAGAAGTGAGCTGTAGCTCACGAAAGCTCATGCTGAAATAAATCTGTTAGTCTCTAAGGTGCCACAAGTACTCCTGTTCTTTTTGTGGATACAGACTAACACGGCTGCTACTCTGAAACCTGTGAATTACATGTGATCCCAAATCCACAACCAAAGTAAAACAAGACCATCCCTGACAGATGTTTGTCAAATCTATTTTTAAAGCCTTCCAATGATGGGGATTCCACAACCTCCCTTAGGAGCCTATTCCAAAGCTTAAATACCCTTATAGTTAGCATGTCTATCCTAATATCTAACCTAAATTGCCCTTGCTGCAGATCAAGCCCATTACTTCTTGTTCTGCCTTCAGTGGGTTATGGAAAACAAGTGATCATCATCAACCTGACATCTTTTCCCAATGGTTGTCTTAAAGGCGTTGCTACTTTTGACATTTTCAGGATAAATTTCCCAAGGTAAGTAACCACTCCAAGAAATCCTTGAAATTCAGCCTTGCAGGTCTGTGTGGTCATTTCAGAAACTGCAGCAATGTTTGAGTTGTCAGGTTTTAGACATTTTTGGCCAACTGATGCCCCAAATATTTTTATCTCTGTCGGAGCCAATTTGCATTTTCTTTTGTTCAGTCACAGGTTCCTTTCATGGCACCTCTCTAGAATTCTCTTGAGCCTTTCATGTTCTTGTCTGGTATGTTCGCACACTGGTATGTCGTTTATATAACATTTTACATCTTCTAGCCATTCAAATGTCTGTTCGATCACCCTGAAAGACTTCAGGGGCTGAACAGATGTCAAAAGGAAGTCTGATGAATCAGCCAAATGGTGTGTTGAATGTAGAGTCTAGAACTTTTGTCATTTATCTGTAATTGCCAAAATTCATTACAGCACTCCCAGCACAGGATCTGCTCTCTCCCTGGGCTGTCCCTGGCTCTACTCTCAACTCTGTCCTGCTTCCTGAGCTGCTTTTTTGGCCTCTTTGGATCTGGCACAGCTCCGTTCCCCAGCTCAGCTTGGGTCCCTGCTCTCTCCTTAGCTCAGCCCCACTCTGTCTGACCCAGGAAATTCCAGCTCACACAGAGGACAGGATCCCCCTGGCCTCCTGACTCCCTCATTAGCCTGCCCGCTCTGTCAATCAGGCTCAGAGGCTGAGGTTGACCTGAAGCATTGGCCTCTCCCCAATCTTTTAGTGCTGGGAGTTAGCCAACCAAAACACCCGCACTGAATGTTAGTAAGGGGCAACAGTCCCCTTACACTTACTAAAGGCAGACTTAACCCTGCAATGTGTACAAGGGTTCACCCAGCCCTTTCAGCTTTCTTCAGCTTTCTTCATGTCCACAGCCTGTTCAAGGATTAAATTAGTCTCCCTCAACAACCAAAACTGAGTTTGATACAATACCACACACGATGTGGTCTTTAATGAGTGAATCACAGTTTTCCAAATTCACAGGGTGTGCTGCCAGTTTTAAATTTGTCACATATTGGTCTATAGTTTTTCCTTCTATCTGACTTCTAGTGAAAAATACCAGAGGGGTAGTCGTGTTAGTCTGGATCTGTAAAAGCAGCAAAGATTCCTGTGGCACCTTATAGACTAACAGACGTTTTGGAGCATGAGCTTTCGTGGGTGAATACCCACTTCGTCACAGGATTCTTTGCTGCTTTTAGTGAAAAATACGCTTTTTATACATGACATTTCTCCACGGTGCACAGCATGCCTCACACTTATTCTCTAAGACCTGTATTTTTACTTTCTCTGCTGCATCATCAAATTGAAAAGTGTTAAATACCTCTCTTGCTTCATCTTCCATATGAAGAAATAATGCTGTTTGCAGCCATTCATCTTTCTTCTCTTCACTAGTTGCAATATTATACATCTCAAATTCTTGCTTCCACTTTCTCATTTTCTGCTGCATTTCCTTTTAAGGCTAACTTTTCTGGAGACTTTAGTTTGTCCATTTTTTGAGGTTTATAGTGCTCTTCTTACTTTTAGAGTTTTTTTTTTCTGACACCATGTAATAGCGGCTGCCAATTTGCTATTATAATTGAAGAAAAGATACTGTAGACTTTTAAAGTAACAATAAACACTTGTTTTTGAGAATTCTATGGATAGGTGTAATTTGCTAATGCTCCAAGTGCAGTAGCAATGTGTTTCTGCTGATAAGGCTCAATACATAATGATTCCCCCCATGCAACACTATGAGTAACTTTAATTCCTACTATCATAGCCAGGTGTCAAAGGACAGCTCTGAAGAGAATGCAAATTCAGTGTTGGGAAAGAAACATGTGATTAGCAACTATCCATGTTATGCTTAGCTCAGGACTTCCATTGTCTTCAGCAGGCTTTGGATTAGGCCCAATTTCCTGAGGTTTTAATAAGTCATTTCACACAATTAGGCCCCATTCCTACAACAAGCTTGGGTGTCATTTCAGGAATGGGTCCAAAAGATGAAAAACAGGTAACGTTGTGAGGTTTTTTGGGTTGGTTGTTTTTTTTGGTGGGTGGGTTGCACACAAGGTGTTAAATTTTCCTTATATGCTGCTTCTGTGCCCCCCAAAAGGTTAATTAAATCAAAAAGCACATCCCTTGAGAATGTACGTAAATACGCAATGTTACTCCACAATATGGGGTAATTTACATACTCATCCAAAATGTTCATTTTTTAAAGAAAACGTTGTTCTAGCAATCATGTTCATTAACTGACTTTAAATGTTAACAGTTTTTATCACAAGTGTAAGTTTAAAATGATGCCAGAAGGCACTAAACTAAAGTAAAGATTAAGTGACTGTAACATTTAAACCTAACCATTTTATTGTTCAAGCATAGAATAAAAGTATCTGTAACTCTGTTTAGAAAGTTCACACACATTTTCCTTATTCTGACAATTGAGTTTAATGAAATTGTGCACATAAATGAGAACAGCTATTCTGTGATGAAAATAACCTGTGTGGCAAATCTCATACACAGCCATTTTTATGCGCAACTTGTAAACTCTCTACAAAATAAGATGTAAAATTAATTAGCTCAGATAACTTTAACAGTAAAGATACCAATGGGAGCTGCTAGCACATTGGCCTGGTCATAGACTAGGGATCACAGTGGGTTAATATAGTAGACTTTGACACGTGGAGCTGTTGGTTGAAGTGTTAGGGTCAGACTGTAATTTATAGGCACAGGCCTGCATGGGTAGTGCAGAACTGCACAGCCCTAGGGGATGTTCCCTAGAATACAGTGGGGTACACATGCTACAATAACTCTTAGTAGAGCATAATAAGCTTCCTCTCATCTTCTTACCAGTTTTGCTGAGCAGTGCAGTGGGAGCATGATCTTGTCCCTTTCCTGTCTCATCATGACCACTTTTGTCTTGCAGTCCCTGGGGGCTGGAGGAAGAGATACCCATCTGGACACTCCTCTGCAGGGACTACAGTTTTGCCTGACCCTTGTGTTGATGGTTCAATGAGTAAGGCTTCTTGTACCCTGTCACACTGTGCAACCACACAAGGGTCAGGCACAGTCTGACCAACAACTGGAAAAGAGTTTAGCTGCATCTGGTAATAATTTGTCCTTACTTAGTATTCCCAAATAATACAGTACATAATTTGGTGACCGCCAGTCATTCAATGAAAGGTGCATGATTACAGCCTGGATTCAGCTAAGTACTTAAGTATGTACCTAACTTTGAACTCAGTGGTACTACTCGTGTGCTTAAGTTAGGCAGACATGTAAATACCCTTCTGAAATGGAAAGTACATAAATAGGACTGCTGGGGTGGAGTGAGACACAGTGTTAGAACTATGTCCCTGATCCTGAATTCATTTGTTCACCTACTGTAAGTATGCAGGTAGTCCAACTGAAGGCAGTGGTATGCATAGACATCCATACTGCCAACACCTGTGTGAAAAGCCTGCCTGTACTGTGTTTGCTTGACTCTGTGATTACTCTGCCTTAAATATACGTGTCTAGCATTATCAGTTACAGGCTAGATCTGAGATAATAGGGCTGGATTCTCTAGACTGATTAAACTTCTTTGTACTACATAAGCAGCAGAAAGTTCACTTAAAGTGGTTGGAGAGTTGTGCTTAATAATTCCCCTTGTGTAGCGGGAATCTCTCTTGGTGTAAAACTGGAAGAGATGACTTCATCACCTCCTACATCATCTCTTTCAAGTTCTGTGCTAGACAGCACTCCTGGTCCTCCCGACCCAGGCTGATCTTGGCATATTGGAGTGAAGGAGGGCAGGGGCATTGATAAGAAGGGTCTGATGGAACTGCACTGGCTGCACTCTGTTCAGTTGTCCATTGACAGCTTCACATCATTAGCTTCCAGATAGCTGGGAATCAAGAATATGTATCTGGCTCCCTGTCAGAATTCTGTCTTCACTGTGCCAAAGAAGAACTAGTCTGCAGTGGAGAATCAGGCACAGAAATGTTAAAAATAAAAGTACATCCATGTTTGCTTACCTATAACAAACAAACTACATTTTCAGACCACCTACTACTTTTTTACTGGCTCCTTTTGTGTCATGTCTCTGTCTATGGTAGGGTGTTGTGTTTCTACCACAAAGGTTGTTAATGCCAGTGGATATATAGGCTGTTCCCAGTAGTGTCAGGAGCATGTCTGATTTTCCCTGCACAGGACATAGTGCATGTACTATTTGTCCAAGGCACTAAAGAAGGTTCATTAAATTATATGCTGATATATTTGAATAAACTGCTGATTTTTCATGCTACATTTTTTTAACCATTGGTAAAAACTAGTTTGCTAACAAAACAGAAAGTCTGCAGAACATTTCCACTATGGGTCATCTGTTTTTTGTTCTCCTGTCATCTCCTGTTTGGGTTTATTTCTTTTTTTTTAATGTACAATTTATTAGGGCATTTAAATTATAATGAGTTATCCAGGTTTGCTTTGGCACTGTAGCAGCACTGAACACCCTGGTTTTTACAGTAGCAGCAATTCCAAAAAAGTCAAGGTCAGAAATAAAATAATGAGAATCAGTTTCACCTAGAGTTTCTATAAGTAAGCATTTGTTTTGTCTAAAAGAAGATTAAAATTGCAAGCAAACACCAATTTCACTTGTCAGTTTTCCCTGTCTAAAGTTTTACAAAAAATCTTAATGTGATCATTCAGCTGCCAGTTAAAAAAACATTGTGATTGACTCCAGTGGGTGGAACGGGATTCCTTTTTAGTCACCCAGCTAGAAATGACGTTGAGTCATTCAACCAATGACTTTCAAACTAAGTTTAACACAACCCCTCCAGGGCTTCTACTTAGCTTTTTCAAAAAAAGAGATTGCTTACCATTTATTTAGCTATCAGTGGAATTTTAGATCATCCTTCTTTAGGTCACAATGCTGTTCTTTCCACTGAAAGTCTACCCATGCTGAAGACTTTTCTTGTCTCACCTTAGAAGAGACCCCATGAAACTCATCTTTCTTTATCATGATTTCAAAGAGTTCTATCAAGTTAGCTATTGAATTATGTGACTGGCAGTTTGCATGGTGGAGTATTCAAATACAGAATTGCTGATAGGGCACTATGAGAAAATATTATCATAAGTATCTGCATTAATTAGGGGTGCTGGAATAAATTATATAGTGGGGGTGCTGAGAGCCGTTGAAGCAAACTGTAAACCCTGTATATGATGGAAACCACTTCAAGCCTGAGGGTATGGTAGTTCCCTAGTTAACATAAAAACAGAAGAACATAAGAATGGCCATACTGGGTCAGACCAAAGGTCCATCTGGCCCAGTAGCCTGTCTTCTGATTAGGCCAATGCCAGGTACCCCAGAGGGAATGAACAGAACAGGTAATCATCAATTGATCCATCCCCTGTTGCCCATTCCCAGCTTCTGGCAAACAGAAGCTTGGGACACTATCCCTGTCCATCCTGGCTAATAGCCATTGATGGACCTATCCTTCATGAACTTATCTAGTTCTTTTTCTAACCCTCTTCTAGTCTTTGCCTTCACAACATCCTCTGGCAAGGAGATCCACAGGTTGACTGTGTGTTGTATGAAAAAATACTTCCTTCTGTTTGGTTTAAACTTGCTGTCTATTAATTTCATTTGGTGACCCCTAGTTCTTGTGTTACAAGGAGTAAATAACACTTCCTTATTTACTTTCTCCACACCAGTCATGATCTTATAGACCTCTATCATATCTCCTCTTAGTCGTCTCTTTTCCAAGCTGAAAAGTCCCAGTCTTATTAATCTCTCCTAATAGGGCAGCTGTTCCATACCTCTAATCATTTTTGTTGCCCTTCTCTGTACCTTTTCCAATTCAAATATATCTTTTTTGAGATGCGGCAACCAGAACTGAACATAGTGTCCAAGATGTGGGCATACTATGGATATAGCTAGAAGCAATATGATATTTTCTGTCTTATTATCTATCCCTTTCTTAATGAGTCCCAATATTTGGTTAACTTTTTTGACTGCCACTGCATGTTGAGTGGATGTTTTCAGAGAGCTATCCTCAATGACTCCAAGATCTCTTTCTTGAGTGGTAACAGCCAATTTAGACCCCGCCATTTTATATGTATAGTTGGGATTATGTTTTCCAATGTGCATTACTTTGCATTTACCAACATTAAATTTCATCTGCTATATGTTGTTGCCCAGTCATCTAGTTTTGAGAGATCCTTTCGTAATCTTTGCAATCTGCCTGGGACTTAACTATCTTGAGCAGTTTTGCAACATCTACAAATTTTGCCACCTCACTGTTTACCCCTTTTCCCAGATCATTTATAAATATATTGAATAGGACTAGTCCCAGTACAGATCCCTGGGGGACATCACTATTTCTCTCTCTCCATTCTGAAAAGTGACTGTTTATTCTTACCCTTTGTTTCCTATCTTTTAACCAGTTACCAATCCATGAGAGAACCTTCCCTCTTACCCCATGACAGCTGACCTTGCTTAAGAGCCTTTAGTGAGGGAACTTGCCAAATGCTTTCTGAAAATCTAAGTACACTATATCCACTGTATCCCCTTTGTCCACATGCTTGTTGATCCCTCAAAGAATTCTAGTAGATTGGTGAGGCATGATTTCCCTTAAAAAAAACATGTTGACTATTCCCCAACACATTATGTTCATCTATGTGTCTGACTATTTTGTTCTTTGCTATAGTTCCAACCAGTTTGCCTGTTACTGAAGTCAGGCTTACTGGCCTGTAATTGTCAGGATCATTTCTGGAGCCCTTTTTAAAAATTGGCATCACATTAGCTGTCCTCCAGTTATTTGGTAGTTCCAGCACTTATGGCATTAATTGAATATTTTGATAACTGTCCAAATTGTGGTTAATATCTCCTTTATTAACAATTATATTGAAGTAGGCGGCAGCAAGTCTAGTGGTCAGAACATAACCCTGTAAGTCAGGACACTGGAATTGTACGCCTGGCTCTGGCTTATTATGAAAATCTTAGACAAATCAATCATTTCCCAACTTTCAGAGGAAATGAAGCTATTAACTCCTCTGTACCTCATTTTCTCCATCTGTAGAATGGGGGTAATAAAAGGCACTATACTTAACTTACCCCAGGGCTGTTATGTTTCAGCAAGTAAGACTGAATGTAATTTGATATCTTGTAATGGAAGGTGCTTTATATTATTACAAATTATCTTCAATAATTATTATTGCTGTAGGTCTCTAAGAAAACAGGTTGTTAATTATTACAGCTGCAGTTATTTGTTCACCAAAAATAGGAACTTTGGTGACAAAGACTCCCTTATCCCCAGTTCAGCCTAGAGATTTCAATGCTCAGCGGGCTAAACTCTACTTGGCCTTGTCATAAACAGATAGTTAAGGGTTAATGTCTGTTTTACCTGTAAAGGGTTAAGAAGCTCAGTAAACCTGGCTGACACCTGACCAGAGGACCAATGGGGGGACAAGATACTTTCAAATCTTGGTGGAGGGAAGTCTTTGTTTGTGCTTTTTGTTTTGGGTGTTGTTCGCTCTTGGGACTAAGAGGGATCTGACGTTAATCCAGGCTCTCCAAATCTTTCTGAATCAGTCTTTCATGTTTCAAAATTGTAAGTAACAGCCAGGAAAGGCGGATTAGTTTTATTTTTGTTTTCTCAACTTGTAAATGTTCCTTTTTTGCTGAGAGGATTTTACCTCTGTTTGCTGTAACTTTGAACCTAAGGTTCGAGGGAGTTCCTCTGGGCTATACGAATTTGATTACCCTGTAAAGTATTTTCCATCCTGATTTTACAGAGATGATTTTTACCTTTCTTCTTTAATTAAAAGCTTTCTTTTTAAGAACCTGATTGATTTTTCCTTGTTTTAAGATCCAAGGGGATTGGA
Source organism: Chelonoidis abingdonii (assembly GCF_003597395.2). Classification (NCBI taxonomy): domain Eukaryota; kingdom Metazoa; phylum Chordata; order Testudines; family Testudinidae; genus Chelonoidis; species Chelonoidis abingdonii. Next base: position 97,085,070 of record NC_133773.1, read on the forward strand.
TCTGGACTCACCAGGGATTGGTG
>NC_133773.1:97087685-97101259 GCF_003597395.2 Chelonoidis abingdonii
TGGACAACATAGTGTTTTGCACTCAGTGCAATTGAAATGGTAACAAAAACTCTGTCCCCAGGAACAGCACTACCAGATCTGAAGGAAAGTTCCCGGCTCATCCACAACATTTAGAGAACGGCTATTGCTTTCGGTACGGCAACTTTCTGTTCTGACTCCTGGTTTTTAATTTAGAAACATCAGAAAAGCCAAGCCTGGGTCACAATTGTTTTGGGAGTCCTTCATCTCCAAGGGTTTTTCCTCAGAGGGTCTCTCCATGCACTGCCTAGTTCTCATCCTAAAGAGAGAGAGGATGCCAGATTCTGCTTCCCATTGAAACAGCTGCCTTCTACCCCTCTGGTTGGCCAGTCACAGCTCTCAGAGCATTGGCAGAGGTGGAGAGAAATGGTGGGGACATATCGGGCCCAGAGCGGTTCCAAATCTAGCAGCATTCTTGGTGAGATCCTTCTAAATGATTGGCTTTTGGGGCATCACCTTCCTAGCCCCTCCACCACTGGAATGAAGAGAGATCTGGGTGCCTGAAATACTTGTCTATAGAGGCACATCCTCAGCTGATATAAATTGACATGGCTCCACGGAAGTCAATGACAATTAACATCAACTGAGGATCTGGCCTGTAAGGTATTATGCTACCCCTCCCCTGTACACACACACAGAATTTAGCTGAGGGATGGAGAGGCTTCCTCATGCCAGCACTGTGTGGGAGAGAGTCCTGGGCTTTTCCAGGGTGCCGGCTCAGCCACAGGCAGTGGGGGAAGGAAGGACCCTGTCAGCCGGGCTGTTGGTGAGCTAAGTGCTCTGCCAGGGGCTGGTTCTCTCCACAGTGCTGGGAATGGGATGCACACCGCTGTGGGGGGGGGTGGATATGGAGGAGCAGCAGAGCTGATGAGGCGAAGGGGCAAAACAGGGAGAGGACAGTGAGAAGGGGAGCACGTAAAGGGCCGGTGAGTGGGCAGCTGAGGCAACACGTAATCAGCCACCGACTGGTGCCTGCCTGCACTCACCACACAGCACAGCCAGCAGTGTCAGGAAATGGGACAGAGCCCTGCTGGCCAAGAGCCAACACACAGTGGGGGTTGCACTGACAGACCAGCATGGGGGGTGGCTGACCCCACGCACTGCAGCTTTTCCCTGCCACCAGTTTTGCACACTCACCCCCATCGTCAGCCACTGGACACCCACCCTCACCACTGGTGGGCACGCCACTGGTGAGCAGGGATCCAGCCAGCAGCAGGACCCACCAGGACTGATGGTGGGGGTTGGGGGGTGAGAAAGAAAATATGAAACAATTAGCCTGGTTTTAAGAAAAAGGATATCTGCAGGTGAGCTTAAATATGGGACTATCCCTTTAAAAACAGGACATCTGGTCACTCTATTTTTGGGTCTTCTTTTCTCAGCCCTCCAAGCTGTGTAGTAGTTCATACCCCTTCCAGGTTATTCCAAGTCCCAGTTGATGTACTCAAAAGGTCCTTTGCCACTCCTCCCAGCTTCTCTCAGTTTTTCTCACTCTTGTCAGAGCATTGACTCCTCAGGCTTTTCCCTGAAGAGTCAATGCCACATAAACTGGTCTCCCACATGTCCTAGGCTTCTCTTCTATTCCCTTATCCTTGGAGGCCCTAACTCAGGGCTCCCCCAAAGCCTGCTCTGCTCCCTGGGGGTCTCTTTTTCCTGTTGCAGGCTCAAACTCTGGGCTTTCCTGCCACCCCCACATGATCCTACACTGATCTCTCTGGGTACCACACCCTGACTTCCTCAGGCTATGTCCAGAGGGGAATTTCTCTTGTTCTTCCCTCCCTTTACTGACTACTCAGCTCTAGTTAAGGAGTGTGCTCCCTGCTTCATCACCACAGCTAGAGTCAGTTTTTCTTTGTTATGCAGGAGCACACTAGCAGAGTAGTGAACTGAGCATATAACTTGCATCAGAAGCATCATAGTCATCTCTTTAAAGGATACACATTATCTCTTTGTGCACTCACAGAGTTCTCAGAGTTGAACATTACAAAACAGATTTACCGGGCCTTCATTATATAGAAGGCAAAGTGGGAAATTTAAGCTCTTGTATACACAAAGAAAAAATACCTCATTAGGAATGGTTTGATATCCTCTTACATAGAAGCAGCATTTTGATTATCTTTTCCCCACTGTGGGGTTGGATAGGGAAGAGCACTCCGGGAATTTACATGACAATGACCTCTGGCCAATGTTTTTCCAACTTGGCTGTGTAAAACTGGGCACCTACACCTATATTTAAGCACTTGAATTAAAAGGCCATCTGGCCTTGGACTTATTTAAAGAATCAGAGGCGAGCAATGAGCAGCTAAGCAGGAACTGAAGGAGATACAGAATACAAAGAGAGAGAGAGGGAGAGAGAGGAGAGAAAAATACAGGCTATATAAGAGACCTGAAACAGGACCTTAATTTTTCTTGGAGCCCCAAGCAGGCAGGCTGGGCTGAGGAAAATCTCCAGTATATCCTCAAAGTCAGATTCAGAGATCACAATCTAATACTGTGCTTGAAAACAGGAGAAACTGTGAAATCTATTTATTTTATTGTTTTTTTAAAAAGTTTTGTTTGTACCTTAAATCAAATTTGCTTGGCATCCCTTGTCCAGTCACCAGGCCTGGGCAGAGAGAGACACTCGATGACTCAGATACCACTGGAGTAAGAAATGGGGAAAAGAGTGTTCACAGTGTAGGAAAGATACGTCCTGTGAGACCAAATGAACTATTAAACCTCATGAGGGAATAAACATCTCACTGAAGTTCATAAACATTTATTACCTGTAAGATTAGTTTTATAATTAAATGCTGGCATTATCCTGGTAACTTAGGAAACTGTAAACATGGGGAACAATTACTTTCCTTTCCCAAGGGTAAAAAGTGTTGTCTGGCACCCACCGTAATATCTTGGCTAGACTGGAGGTGAGCAGAGAGGAGTATGCTACATTCTATGAAAAATTACTCCCTGCATCTCCCAAGTGCAAGAAGGGATCCCTGAGAAGAACTGTACCTCATAGGTGTGTCAGAGGCACAATGATGTACTACCCCAGGGCAGTGTCCCTACACACCACCACATCTGACTCAGTGTAGTGCTTAAACACACTATGGAGCCCTAAATCAGGCATCATAGATCAAGCGTTCCAATGGAAAAAGAGCATTGAGCCATTGTCCCTGGTAGTGTCTATATAGGAAGATTTCATGACAAATTGTTTTTCAGGAAGGATTTGAAGATACAAAGGAAGGGCACAGGGAAAATGGAGGCTTGTTACAGGATTAAGTGTGAGTAGTAATTAAAAGATCAACATTTGTCTACAGTTTTCATGCTGTAGTATCTGAGATTTTATCATACTTATACTAGGAAATACATGTAGCATATGGTAATTGTTGGTAAATGCTGATTTTTAGTGATGTATAGCAGTCACCATGGAAAACGTTGTAATGTTGCCTTTGACAATTAAATAACGTTGCTGCTATTACTTCCTACACTTTCATATACCTAGGCAGGCAATGTTGCAAATACTGTAGTAACATTACATATGAATGGCCATACTGGGTTAGACCAATGGTCCATGTAACCCAGTATCCTATCTTTTGACAGTGGCCAGTGCCAGATGCTTCAGAGGGAATTGACAGTACAGGTAATCATCAAGTGATCCATCCCCTGTTGTCCAATCCAGTTTCTGGCAGGCAGAGGCTTTGGGACACCCAGATCATGAGGTTGCATCCCTGCCCACCCTGGCTAATAATCACTGAGGGACCTTCCTCCAAGAACTTACTTAATTCTTTTTTTAACCCAGTTATAGCTTTGCATTCTCTGGACATGAGTTCCACGGGCTGAGTGTGAATTGTATGAAGTACTTCCTTTTGTTTGATTTAAATGTGCTGCCTATTAATTTCATTCTTGTTTTATGCGAAGGGGTTAATATTACTCCCTGATCATTTTCTTCACATCATTCATGATTTTATAGACCATTATCATATCCCCCCTTAGTCATTTCTTTTCTAAACTGAAGAGTCCCAGTCTTTTTAATCTCTCCTTGTATGGAATATGTTCCATGCCCCCAGTCATTTTTGTTACCCTTCTCTGTACCTTTTCCAATTCAAATATATCTTTTCTGAGATGCGGCGACCAGAACTGAACACAGAGTTCAAGGTATGGGTGTACCATGGATTTATATACTGGCATTATGATATTTGCTGTCTTATTATCTATCCCTTTCCTAATGGTTCCTAACATTCTGTTTGTTTTTTGACTGCTACTGCCTGTTGAACCTTAGTCTCTATGGTGCCTCAAGGACTCTTCGTTGTTTTTACTGATACAGACTAACACGGCTACTCTTCTGAAATCTGCCATTTTTTTGCCCAGTCACCCAGTTTTGTGAGATCCCTTTGTAACTCTTTGTGGTCAGCTTTGGACTTAACTATCTGGAGTAAGTTTGTATTGTTTTCAATTTTTGCCATCTCAGCGTTTTCCAAATCATTTATGAATATGTTCAATAGTACAAATCCCAGTATGGACCCTTGGCAGACTCTGCTATTTACCTCTCTTCATTGTGTAAACTGACCATATATTTCTGCTCTTAATTTCCTATCTTTTAACCAGCCACTGATTCATGAGAGGACCTTCCCTTTTATCCCATAACTTCTTAGTTTCCGTAAGAGCCTTTATTGTTGGACTTTGTCAAAGACTTTCTGAAAGTCCAAGTACTCTACATCAACTGGATTATCCTTGTCCACATGCTTCTCAACCCCCTCAAAGAATTCCAATTAATTGGTGAGGCATGATTTCCCTTTACAAAAGCCCTGTTAACTCTTCCCCAGAATATCATGTTCATCTATGTGTCTGATAATCTGTTTTTGATTATAGTTTCAAACAATTTGCCTTGTACTAAAATTAGGCTTTCCATCCAGTAATTGCCAGGATTGCCTCTGGAGACTTTAAAAAAAAATCAGTTACATTAGCTATCTTCCAGTCATCTGGTACAGAGGATAATTTAAGGAATAGGTTACATACCACAGTTCATAGTTTTGCAATTTCATATTTAAGTTCCTTCAGAACACCTGGGTGAATACTATCTGGTCCTGGTGACTAATGACTGTTTAATGTATTCATTTGTTCCAAAACCTCTTCTATTAACACTTCAGTTGAACAATTCCTCATATTTGTCATCTAAAAAGCATGGTTCAGGTGTGGGACTCTCACTCAGATCCTCTGCAGTGAAGACCCTTGCAAAGAATTCATTTCACTTTTTGGCCTTTTCTTCTTTGAGTGCTGCTTTAGCACCGTTTCATCATTCCAATGGGCCCACTGATTGACGCTCCAGGCTTTCTGCTCTGAGTAACTTAAAAAATCGCTGTTAGTTGTTGGGTCTTTTGCTAGTTGCTCTATCAAATCTTTTTGCCTGTCTAATATAATACTTTAGTACACTTGACTCAGACCAGCGAGTTTTGCTCACTTTCTATTTTCTTCAGCAGGAGGGGTTTGACTTTTGGAGCTGTTTTGCCTCTAAACAGACCTTTTTTGCTGTTATTTCGGCCATGGTGGCAATTTTTTTTGGTCCTCTAATCTGTTTTGGATTTTTTTTTTAATTCGGGTTAACATTTAGTTGAACTCTCTCATGGTGTTCTTAATAGTCCCATGCTTCTTGCAGGCATTTCACCACGCCTGCCTGACCTTTAAATTTCCATTTTAATTCATTTTTGTGTAGTTCCCCTTTTTAACTTAAATGCTGCTTATGTAGGTTCTCTGCATTTCTCCCCACCCCTAAGATAAAATGTAATAACATTATTTCTCACTTATTGTAAATATCATTAGGAAAGGGATAGATAAAAAGAAATATTCATAGTGAGGTCTATACAATCAATAGTATGCCACAATTTGAATACTGCGGATGTCTGGGTTTGCTCATCACAAAAAGATATACTGAACATTGGAAAGGTGCATAAAGGGCAACAAAATGATTAGGGGTATAGAAAACTTTCATGTGAAACAGATTTAATAAGATTGGACTCTTCAGCTTGGAAAAGAGCTGACTAGGGAGATATGATAGAGTCATTACATCATTAATCGTGTGGAGAAGTAAATTATGCGGTGTTCTTACTCTTTCTCATAGCACAAGAACTTAGGGTGTCACCGATGAATTAATAGAGCAGGTTTTAAAACGAATAAATATTTATACTACATCACCAGGCACCTGGAGCTCTTGCCAGAGAATGTCGTGAGGCCAAAACACTAAAGGGTTCAACAGAGAACTCAGATATGTGCATGGAGGATAGGTCCATTAGGAGAACATACTCTGTTCATTCCTATATACTTGTTGCCCATTGAATATCATATTCCACCAAGTTTTTTGTGATACCTATTTTATCAAGCCTCATGTTATACGGCACTCAAGGTACCCACTTAGTATTAGACTGCTGCATTTCATATAGCATATAAAATTTGTGTGATATTTATGTCTGCTCATGTGATGTAATCTGAATAGGGCTCTTTGTGTTTGTGTCATAAGTAGATAGGTAAGGTAAAGGGTTTAATTTTTCTTTTACCCTAAAGGGTTACAAAGGGACCCAAACACCGGACCAGAGGACCAATCAGGAAACAGGATTTCAAGAAGTATGGGGGAACCTCTGGAGGTTTGGCTTATTTTTCGGGGTCTTGTTTCTCCCAGCTATGGAGGAAACAGCTTTCCTGCTAACTCCTATTTCTTTCTAATATTCTCCCTACAAAGTGAGTACAAAGGCAACAAGGCAATAGGCTTTATTGCTTTGTGTTGTATTTTACATGTGTGTGGTACTGCGTTGGACTGGTTTAATTGGGCTATCTTTTAATCAGACTGTTTATTCATATTGTCTTATAAGCAAGAGCCTGTATTGATCTCTTAATGCAGTAACTTGTTTTGTATTTTCTTCTTTTATATAAAGTTTCTTTTTAAACCTTGTGGGAAGTTTCTTTTCCTAGTGAGGCAGAGGGAGAGGAATCTCTGGGCACAGAGCTCTGTTATATCGGTGACAGGCTAGAGGGGGAGGAAAAGCCCAAACTCTGTGTTTCACCCCTATTGTCCCAGGGCAGGAAAGGCTACAGGACAAGGAGGGAATCTCTTGGTGAGCTGACTAGGTGAATGCATACCTCGGGGAAGCTAGATTGCGCTCTCCGTTGTATTCAAGGAGTGAAGTATAGCATCGCACCGGCTAACCCAGGAAAGGGGGAAGCTGGGGATGAGTAGGGAGACCCAGGGGTCTGGGTCTTGGGGGGTTTCTCCAGGGAAAGTCTGGGGGGACCAGAGCGAGGCAGGCGCTATATTCCTGTCTGGTGGCAGCGAGATAGATCCAAGCTGGGTATAAGCTTGGGGAAGGTTCACAGTAAACACTCAGATGTTGAACTCTAAGTCCAGATTTGAGACAAACGTTTATTACAGTTTGACTGTTGCTTTTCACTTCCTACCTGTACTTTATCAACTTCTATCCTCCTTTCTTTAATAGGATACAGAACGTCCCTTTAAGAAAGCCTCCCCTACGAGATATCTCTGTCCCAGTCATATACTCCTCTGCACCTGAAGGCTTTCTCCCTACCTTTACTTTAAAAATTTCTCTATGGCCTTCACATTAGTTACCAAAAGAAGAACAAGGTTTTTTTTATTTTGTATTAAGGGAAATCACTGTATATAAGTTATACCCAATAGACTGTCTTCAGTTTTAGTGAGTAGCTGATTTCCAAATGAATCTATTTTCCTCAAAATTTTACTATAACTGCTTTGTCTTAAGAAATGTCTGTTCCTACCTGCTATCATTTCCTTTATTAAGAACATACTGGGCTTTGTTCAACGAAAGTAACATTAGGATTTAAGGTAATTTTAGTACCCAGCTGTTCCCAGGAGTCCAAAAGTTGTCCACATGTGTGATGGTTAAGCTTTATCTTTCCCTATCTACATTATTTACAATGCATGCACCCTGTGGTGGTAGAGTGTGTTATCTGTATTTTGTAGGTTAGTAATGTGACTGAGGCATAGGTAATTTAAATTGCTTGCCTATAATCACACAGAGTCAATGGCTCAGCCCACACTGGCACCCAAGTCTGGCCTGGTAGGTTCCCTCGCTTCCCACAATTACACTTTGCCTAAGGTTTTGCTTCACTCAAAAGCAAAGATTTCAAAAGAAGTAACTTACATTATATCCCCCAGTGTTGAATTTTTGTGATGGAATGAAACATTTTTACTGAAATGATTTTGCAACCTGAGTCGAATTATACTGCAGGTAGCAAGCTACTTTTGCTATGTGCAAACCACAGATAGAACATTTCACTGATTATACACTTGGTGTGTGGCATGTGTAATGCATATTAATTAGGAATGATCAAAATTTTTTCATAGTCTGCTTTCCATGGGAAATTTTTGTTGTTGTTGAAAAATGAATCTCCAACCCCCCAAATGTTTTTGTTCAAAGCCTCAAATGTTTCAGTTCATCTGTGTTGGCCCAGTGCCTTATGGAAGTTGTTCAGTTTCTTCATGTCTACATTCTTGTCTATTGGCTGGGTTCCCTAGCAAGACTACATCTTCCAGGATGCATCACTGGTAGAGACTCCCGAAATACATTCTCTTCATCAAGAGGGGAGACCCATCATTGGAAATGAGTCTCCACACAGGCATATCTTCAAAGACCCTTATATGGCAGTGGGGCTGACCCATGAGCCTATGACAATATTCATAACCCTATGTGTGTTCCTGGAATTACATGAGGTGATTAATGAAAAATCTCAAGGCAGGCTATGCAGATACCCATCTTTGAAACCTGAGCACGTTGGAGGTAAGGGACAGTACTGGTATTGCCTGTCTCAGGAGGTCAGAGTTCAAAGGTCCAAATAGTATAAAGGAACAGCTGAACTGTCTCACAGGTTGTTCTTCTTGATCTGAAACCTGGAACTTGTAACCAAAAAACAATTTTTTTCAGGAGGCTGGGAAATAAGGCAAGACTTTAGTGTAAAAGGCTGAGTTTAAACAGCCTTGAATTCAGAGTCTTTCATTTGCTTAGAATATGGTCAGAAAGTTTTGTCAAAGGGGGGCTGTGACGGGGCAGCTGCCCCTCACTGGCTGGCAAAGGGTTAATAGCAGCCCTTGGAGCGGCTGTGCAGAACCCAGCCAATCAGAGGAAGGCCTAAAAGCAGCCAATTGGGGCCAGGCTGGGCCCTATAAGAAGGGCTGCAGGACAAAGAGGAGCAGTTTTTCCTTCAAACATGAGGGAGAAGGTCTGGCTGCCTACAGTAAGAAGTACCTGGGACAGAGCAGTGCTGGGCAAGGTCGGGAGAGCAAGCAGAGCTCCAGCCAGGCTGGCGTCCAGAGTGAGGCCTCAATACAGGGGCCGCATAGGTGCAGGGGCTATGGGGAAGTGCCCAGGGAAAACAGCGGCAGACCGGGAAGGAGATGCAGTGAGGGCCCAGAGAAGTAGGCGGGCCTGTGCCTCCCCCTTTTGCCCCACTGGCCCCTGAAGGAAGTGGCCAGCCAAAGGATTGCAGTTTGCCCCTGAGCAAGGGGCTGCTGGACTAGGGGCTGCAGTTCGTCACTGCAGTGAGAGGCTGGGAGAAGGACTGCCAGTTCCCCCAGAATGAGGGAGACAATGGAGTTGGGGCACAGCCCAGAGGGCCATGCCCTGAAGAGATGCCATGGTCCAGGAGTGATGTAAGTCTCCACAGACAGTGGAGATGGTGGAGCGACGGACAGTGAGACATCACAAGAATAGGGTACCCTGCTGATGGACAGATCTAATTCCTGGAGCAACCAGAAGGAGGCGCCATGGTGATGAGCACAACCTGTTACAGGGGCCCAATAATTTTGTCCTAATAAGGCTCCATGTGGAACATAGGTGATTTCTGGTACATTTACTGTGCATGTAAATCAAGTTTTTGGTTTCTCTTTTCTCAGTATGCTTAATAATTGTGCTTGCTTTCAAAGGGTTATGGGGTGACTAGTAAATCACTTGTAATTGTCCTCTGGAAGAAAGCAAAGTACAGATGTTGTTTTTGAGGCAGACTGGCTTGTTGGGGATATTGTAATAAATTACAGAGGACTGCAACCTAAAACCCAGTGTGAAAACAGAGGGGATGTGGGTCCCTGCCCATAGAGATGCGAAGGCTAGAGGCCTGAGATATGAATGAGCATTCCTGAGCAGACCATGGAGTTACCCAAAATTGTGACTTAATCTGACAAGGGAAATCAGCTTTTAGAAGAGAATGGGAGCAAGAGGTACCCAAATTACAACTCCCATGAGGAACTGCAGCAGCCTTTCCAAACTGAATCATTTTCTGGGTTTGGCCAAAATATTCTGTTTTTTATTTTTCATTGAAGAGTCAAAACTTTCCATGTAAATAACCCCATTTTCTGACCAGCTCTAATATTATAGGGTGTCCCTAAATTCAAGCCATTAGAACTAGACACATCTGAAACCATTGTAATGAAAATCTGCTTGAGGTCTAAATGTTACCAGAATGTTTTTATATTCACTGTATATGGGTGTTAGTAGAGTAGTTGGCTGCTTCAGGCAGCAGCTTCACTCTTCAGGGATAAGAATATAATATATGAAGTAACAGAATCTTTTATACCTTCAAAAGAATACAGTGTATATAGAAACAATGCTAAATAATGCAGATTATCACATCATATATATAAAGCTGGCAACTCTAAAAGGACTGAAAGTCACCAAGAGATTTCTACATCTAGATTTTTCCCTTCAGGTAGACAGGTATCATAATACAACTTAGAGCCAAGTTCCTTATCTCTGCTAAAATATTCACGTTCTAATTCCTGTACTGTTTCATTCATATTATATATAATGTTTCTCTTTGGGGTGGTTGTTTCTCCCCCACTCCCCTTTTCTTCTGCTGATTGCCCATGGCATCTGAGAGACAAGTAGCTAGTGGCTTGAAACACAAACACAGTTTAACTGGAAGAAAATGGAATGACAAATACCTCTAAAATTATTAGACCTAGCCCCAAGTCACGGTTCAAATAGACTGCCAAATCTTTGTCACAACATGTGGCCAGTCACCACAATATATTTCAGATGGAATGAAATATCATTCCAAACAGTATCATTTCAACTGGCAGAATTAAAATGTATTAATCCATTGTAAGTCACAGAAAATAAATTACAGTTAACCAGATACTACTTATCTGGCACATGCAGTAGCAACAATTAATACAAAATTCACTGCAGCTGATTCCATCTATTTAGATGTACCTTCAAGTTAGACATGTATTCATGGTGAATGAAATATTTTAGGACTCCAGGTCAAAATCAAACATATGGCAATCTCAGATGCAAGAATCAATCACAAACTCATTACTATTCCAGATGGAATTTTGATTGTGAAGTCCATTCTTCTGCCAGTGTAGTAATATTCCCATAAATATGTTTTATCCAGTCATGGTTTAAGTGGCTCAGACAATGAGGCTACTGTCATTAGCTCTGTGAGACTCTGCCCATTATAATAGATCTCAGTCTTGGCCAATGGTTTTGTTGTTAACTCTATATTTTTCCTTAGTTTAATTTTATCGCATTCTTTGCAGAGATATCACCTTGACTATCCTAAACAATTTTTCTTCCTCTTCAGTGCTTATCCCCTTCAAATACTAATTAAGTAGATAAGACAATTAGCATGTCTTTCCCAGCAAACTTATTTATCATTGTAAGCTCTATTTATTCATTTTTGCCTCATTCATCAGTCTCTACAGCACCTTACAATTTCTAGTTGCTCATCTCTGAACATCATCTAAAATGTCAGTATCTTCCTGTACAGAGATGCCCGGAACTGAAAGCAGTATTTCATATTATGCGTGATCACACCAGATACGACTCTCTAATTCTGGTATATCAGTAGCGACTATATTTGCTGTCCAAAATCACATTGGCTTTTTTGGTTTCTGTATCGTTCTCTATATATGTCAGTACTTTTATAGTCCTCAACATCATAGTATCTGAGGCTCATATTCTTAAAGGGATTTAGGCTCCTAAACAGGCAATTAGGCACCTAAGTAAATCATGTGGACACCAATGATGTTTTCAAAGCTGCAGCTCAGGCACCACCTAACCGCCCCTATGTGCTTAAGTACCCTAGGTGCCTAAGTTTCCACTGGTCAGGGAGGAGGTAGCCAGGAGCACAGGAGGATGTAGGGTGAGGGTAAGAGAGGTATTGAGCATGAACAAGAGAAAGAAAGAGACACAGTTTTGGCTGCTAGGGCACAGGCTACCTAAGCAGTTGACAGGGCTTAGCTTCCTAACTCCAGGAGAAGGTTCACAGCTAAGGATGCTGAGCAGAAGGAGGTACCTATCTCTGGCCCATCAATCAGACACACCAGCTCAGCGGCTTAGGTGCCTAAGCCCCTCACTTCTCCCTTTCCCTCTCTGCATTTCCCTCCTGGCTACTCCTCACTCATATTGCAGGCTTCTGAGGATCCCTTTCCTCAGTCACATAACTCTCCCTTTGCATTATAAGAGGGAGCCTGGGTACCTAGCTCAGGGCTGAAAATTCCACTAGGCAGCTGGGTGCTTTGAGATTAGATGTTGCAACACTGAGCTGAGGAACACTTAAGTACCTTTAAAATCTAGGCTGAGTGGCTCCCAGGTATTTATGGATTTATACTCACAGCACCCTTTTGAGGTAAGCTATATTTAATGACTTGCCTCAAAGACAAAATTCAACAACAAAACTGGGGTGGGAGTGGGTGGAAAGAAATATAATCTCCCTACTTATCCCCTCCATTTGTGGTCAGCATTTATTGAAATTTCAAAATGTCACCATATATTTCCTTGTTCTCTGACCAGCTTGAGTATTGAATCAGTTTTACAGATGGGAAGTTGATGTGCAAAGAAATTCAGTGACTTGCCTAAATTTACACATGACGTTTATGGTACATCCTAGTCCAGGGCAATTATCCTCTACTGCAAACTGTGTCTAATCTGAGGTCAGGTATCGGCTAGATCTCCATAAACCTTATTGCTTGCTAATAGTTCCCTACCACTCAAGGGTCCGTGTTTCAGTTATTTCACCTTAGAATTAATCAGCCTGGATTTTTGTGGACTGAACAATATTTTATTGTTTCCTGCCCTTATTTCTATTGACCATCTCTTTGTATTCTGACTCTGGTCCAGCTTGTGTTTGTGATGGCTCCTGTTTTCATTAAATTAAAGAAAAACATACTAACCGAGCTATTTCTTTCTCAGTGGAGAAGCAAACAGAGGAATCAACTTGGATAGCCTGATTTATATATTTCCCATAGTGTCTTCAGCAGGAAAGCAATTAACTGTCCGACTGTTAGGCTGAATTTACATAATCATAATTCTACAATAAATCGCCACACTCTGTTTTGTCATGTTTTGTATTAACTTTGGGGTTTTGAACAAGTATCAGGAGTTCATGTTGTCCAACCTGCCCTTCCTACACTGGTAAATAGAAAGAGGTGTTGTCATAAACAGATAGCTAAGGGTTAATGTTTCTTTTACCTGTAAAGAATTAACAAAGGGAACCAAACACCTGACCAGAAGACCAATCAGGAAACCGGATTTTTCAAAGCTCAGGGGAGGGAATTT
>NC_133773.1:97112502-97276977 GCF_003597395.2 Chelonoidis abingdonii
TTCTGAGTCTTGGGGTTCCCCAGGGAAGGGTTTGGGGAGACCAGAGGGAGCCAAAACCCTGGAATTTTTGGCTGGTGGCAGCGAGATCAAATGTAAGCTGGTTATTAAGCTTAGAGGGGTTCATGTTAACTTCTCAGGTTATGAACGCTAAGGTTCAAATCTGAGTAAGAAGTTATGATAGGTGTCCAGGAATGGAAAAGTGTTTCCTGGCATTGAAAATGTTGAGAACCACATGTTCAGAATGCAAACTGTTTTGGGGGAGAACTATCTTCTTTGTCTGTGCAGTGACTAGCAAAATAAATTTCTAGATGCTACCATACTACTCATCAATCATATTATGTTTACCTACCCATACTTTTACAGGAATGGTACTAAACACTTTGATTTCTTCAGCAAACTTCTGAAGTAGAATAAAATGGAAATCAGGTAGGTCCAGGATGCTAATGCTATCTGAGATAAATTCACTGTGTGACTTCCTTGTGCCTCAGTCAATCCAAACTAGATAAGGTAAAAAAGCAAAACCTCATGAAATCCAGCTGCTGCATTGCAGCAGAGCTTTCCTAGTTAAGTAAATAGAAGAGAAAAACAACCCATACATCGCTTGGGCTTAGCACTTGCACAGAATAGTTGCAGTATATTTATCATTGTTACGTAACCCTAAATTGTCTTATTGCTTATCAACTTGAACATTTTAAAATGAAAACTAATACACATACGGTACATACTCTATTGCTGTAACTAACTTCTGGGTGACTCCCACAGTGAGATTTTTGCTGTTTAATGGTGTATTCCTTTAAAAAATTGCTCAAGATTATGCTGCTGGTTATATAACTAATACATGAAGCCTTGGACAAATCCTAGCCTGAGGCACCACGTAGAGAGGATGGCAACTATCAGCACAAAGCCTAGTCAAATCATGAAGAGTGTGTGGACTACTGAACAATTCACAAGTTTGAGAATATCATAGATGCTGGTCAACCAGAAAAAATATGAACATACCGCTGTTGTCCAGCTCTACAAAACATCATTCCAAATTGCCAATTATTTTAATCTTCAAAAGGTAAACTAACTCTGCAGCTGCCATTTTAAATAAATGCTACAGTGTTCTATAAGGATCCAAAGCATCACATGGCCATACTCCAGGTGCTTTGCTCTGCTCTAGACATGCAAAGTACTTGGAAAGACAGTTTCATGGGCCACCAGAGATCCCTTTGAAATTCACCATAAACACACCTGTCTCTGAATGCAGGGGTAGCTCCAGGGAAAAAGAGGCATGGTCCCCCGGCACTAGAACAACCCCATGGCACTGCTCTAATGTACACTGATATCAGATACTGATATCCAGCCAGCCCCAGAATTGGTGTAAATTGTTTCCCCTTGTCAGTTATGTTCCTAACTGAGAGAATTTGGCCTGCATCTTATGATAGTGTTCCAGACATTTTTAGATCACTATTGTAGAATATCAGAGTGTGATTTACTCATGAGAATGTCACATGCTAAATATCTGGCTTGAAATAGTAGTACGGATTCCCTCATCCTGAGAACATAGAAAGAGTTTAGGTGGCTAGCATTTTTGAAAGAAAATAGGCATTAATGTGTCAGGAAGCTGTTGAAGAACTTTTCAAACATGCCACAGAGGACAGAGTGTCACCTACTGTATCAGCAATATCATTTACTGCAGTATCTTTGGGCTTCCCAATCAACTTCTAACCCAGTGCAACCTAAATTAGGTTGTGAGATCTGATGAGATCACAGTTTTGGCTGCAGGAAAATATATTTCTTACAGAGATATACTTGTGCAGGTGAAGGGCAAGAGTGATAAGGAATGGAGAAGATTGAGGTAGTAGAGATCAATTAACTAATTAATCTGTAAGTCAACCTGCTCAGCCGCTCTGTAAAGAGTGAGTATAGCTGGGATAGTTTGATGAAAAAAATATCGATGCTGCTTCTTATTTGTACACTCGGTAAAGCTCTGATGTTTAGAACTGAACAACATCAAACCAAACATGAGAGGGATGAAAAGAACAACAAAAAAATCCCACTTTTTAATGGGCTTCTCCTTATCTATCGTGTTATGAACTCCTTTCTAAGTTGACAACTTGGTAAGAGTAGCTGTATGATTTTACCCTGCTCCCTAAAATAAGGTTGCATACAGAAAACTGATTATGTAAATGATTGCCAGTATACTTGATCTGCTCCTTATGACATCACCAGTAGTGCTCACTTTATTAAACAAAAAATATTTTACTACTGCTGACACTGTACAGCCCCATTCATCAGTGCAGAAATGAGCCAGATTATCATGCAGCATCAACAGGACTGTCAGGCAAACTCTGCAGAATCAGTAAGGTTAAGATTTTGTCAGTTATTTTTAGTAAAAATTCATGGGAGGTGTGACCTGTCTGAGACTTTTACTAAAAATAATGGGGGAAGAGTGCTGGGGATGGGGAAGGAATGACAGCTGGAACCCCACGGGGTGGACTGACAGCCCCAGCCCCACTGCTATAGGAAGGGGCACACAGCCCTGGCTTCTGCCCTGCCGAAGCCCTGCCACAGGTGGGGGCACACGGCGGCAACACTGGGCCCAGCTGAAGCCTCAGGGGGGAGTGGAGAGGGGAAGAAGACACACAGCCCTGTCTCCCTGACTGAAGCTATGGGGGACAAGGGAGAGGCACACAGCCCAGGCTCCAGCCAAAGCTGGGTGTGGTGGTGTGTGCACAGCCCCAGCTCTGGCCCTATTTGAAGCCATAGGGCGGGGGCAGGTAGCCCTGGCTCCGGCCCTGGCAGCAGCTGTGCGGGTGGGGGGAGCGCACAGCCCTGGTTCTTGCCGGAGCTGCGAGGAGAGGTGGGGAGGCATGTAGCTACAGCTGGAGCCATGGGTCCAGGGCGCACAGCCCTGATTCCAGCCCTGGCTGAAGCAGTGGGGAGGGACCACAGCTCCAGCTCCTGCCACAGCTGTGAAGTGGGGTGTACCACCCTGACTCTACCCCAACCCCAACAGGTGAAGTGAAGTCATGGAGGTCTGGTAAAGTAATGGAATCCATGATTTCCTTGACCTCCAAGACTAAATCATATTCTTAATTATCAATATTATTTTTGTTGCTGCTGTTGTCAAAGATAAAGGGAATATGGTCTGATTCTCAGATCACAGAGGAAATTTGCAGAGCTGGCAGTTAGGAAAGTCTTTTCTTTCTTTTGGTTTACAATCTAGGCAGCCTTTACAGGAAAGTGACTGAGCGTGAATATGGACACCCTCACCCCCGCCCCCCAATATCCTGTTAACAATCCCATTGCCGACTGTAACTGCCTGTGTACCTTGGCAGGTCCAGAAGATGTATCAAATGTTTGTAGGCTAGAAAAGCTTCTTCAAAATATCTTCCTGGTGGCTTGAGAGTTGCCTTGTACATAATTATTATTCACATCTGTACCACACAATGCTGTGTGGTATCCATGCCATGTGGTGACTTACACCTCCGATACTAGCCACTTTCTCTAAGGGAGCATGTGTCCTAAAGAGCCCCTCAATTCCAGCTGGCAGGGGGCCTGCTACATTCTAATTCATAAGGCCTGACACACCCTCAACAAGCTATCATAATATGTATCTAAAAGGCATCTTGTAAGGAATTCTGTGTGACACACAGGTCCCACAGATCATTCTCTGATTTATGTACAGCTTATGTATAAACAGTTTTATATGAGTGCTGAAAATACTTTCTTAAAATGTGTTTTGAGTGGCAGAATATCAACCCAGTGTTTGTTTGTTCCCATACCTGTCTCTTTCTCTTGGTTAGCATCACTTAAATCTCTGTTCTTAATGTTAATACACTTATTCTTGTTTTATTGTAAAGCCATCTCAGTCCTGTATATTAAAGTGAGGTGTAAAGTCTTCAGCTAACTTAACAGATTAATGTGTGTTATGTCTTGAAGAGTTTGCTGGCAAGGCAGAGACTGGCATATCAGCTGGAAATACAGCTTAGTGGCAGCACTCCTCTCACTCTTGCTAAGGCAGAGGGACAACACAGTGTCTCACAATTCTGGGTGTCCTGAGCAGGACATCACAGACAGGCTCTTGTTCTACACTCATTTGGGGAGAACTTCTGGCCATGGTTTGAATTAGATTTCAGCATAAATGGGCATGAAAGTCAAATAAAAAAGCAGCAGAAAGAGAAGGCATGTTTATTAATTGCAATGTCCTGCTCTCCCTGCTGTGACCTCCTTTTCAAGATGACAGCTCCCACTAGAAGTTGCCATATATGCTTGTTTTTTTTAAACCCTTCATCCTATATGCTGAAGGTACCTTCCAGTATGTCAAACTTTATAAATGAGCTCCATGGTTTTGAAAAGGTATCCAGCTGTTTTCAGAACATACACTTGATGTCTCCTACATACAGAATATATTGGGCTCAATACTTGAAGTTAGCTGGAATACTGTAAACAAGTTTGCCACTACTCAGCTTGAAGTCTATAAACAAATCTACCACTGGCCTCAATAAGTATGTCTACACTGAATTGTAAGCCCAGGTCTATGAGACCTGTGCTTGTGAACTCAGTGTTTCCAAGCATGCTTGCACATCCATATTGCATATTGTTTACAGTTGGTGACCCAGGTCTCACAACCATCTAAAGCAGTGATTGGCAATTTTGAGGCCTGCAGGCCACATGTGACCCATCAGGATAATCTAATTGCGAGCTGTGAGACATTTTGATGACATTGACCGTCTGCAGGCAGAGCCTCCTGCAGCTCCCAGCGGCTGCAGTTCGACATTCCCGGCCAATGGGAGCTGCAAGACATGGTGGCCACCACTTCCTGCAGTTCCCATTGCTTGGGAATGGCGAACCACAGCCACTGGGAGCTGCGGAGGGTTCATACTGCACTGTGCAGACTGGGTTGAACTGTATTTACACTGCAAAATGACAGGGCTTGGACCCAAGTCACAGTGGGAATCTGTGAATGGGGCCATGGGCCAGGATTTTGAGGCCTTACTAATCCAGGTCAGAAATAGTTGTTTGTAGAAATGGAGGTGGGACTTAAACCTGAATCTATGCTCAGGGTTGCAGTGAAGTGCAGGTATACCCAATGGGAATTGCACATACATGTCTCCAGGGATGGATGCTCAGGTCCTACAATACACGTGCTGGTCATCTATTTTTTAGTATCCTGCATGTACAATTTAAGAAATATCCCACTTTTGCAAAACCAGAGAGTGTGAATGAGCAAAACAAACAAAAAGTTTGTCCAAGCATTAATTTATTTTTAATTTGTTCTGATGGCTCCTAACCTTTAAATCATATCCAGCATGACTTAACACAACAATATTGACATGTTCGGCTAAGTCCTCATATTTCTTTTCTTATGTTTTTCATGCACATGAAGTATCTTTTTTCAGATTTTTAAAAAGGTTTGTGAATTTCTTAACCATCTGCTACAGTAGATTTTACTAACATTCTTTGCAACACTTACTCCAGCTTCACAACTTCGTTCCTTCCTTTAACACCCCCCTCACACAATAAAGGACAGAAGGATCCTCCCTTATCCATTTTCAGACAATAAACTTGCCTAAAAATAAAAAAGCCATCCCAGATCCATCCCAAATGAAAAGTGATCAAATATTTTTTCTCAATGGACTATACTGCATATCATTTTTTTAAAATTTCAAAAGTTTGACCAAAAATGTATTACAATTTTGAATTCAATGAAAACGTGGGGAATAAAACAACAACACTTTCATGAAATTTCCCTTCCATTATTCTTCAGAACTATAGAGCTGGAAGCTAATATTCTGGATTTTGAAAATTTGACAAAATAGACTTAAAAAAAAACACAACATCACTGATTTCCCCTCCTCCCCCATTCTGGTCAGATAGGTGCCTTTGGAAACCCCATCTTAAGTGACTTAGCAGTACAAGTCTCATTGATTTGTGCTGCTAAATTATTTAGGTCTGGCTTACACCTAAAACTTAGGTTGATCTAGCCACATTGTTCAGAGGTGTGAAAATTCACACCCATGAGCACTGTAATTGAGCCAGCCCAAGCCCTAGTATAGACAACACTAGGTCAAATGAAATAATTCTTCTATCAATCTAGCTGCTGCCTTCTTGGGGGTGGATTATCTACAGTGCTGCGGTGGCACAGCTGCAGCACTGGAGCTGTGCTGCTGTTGCACGTGTAGTGAAGATGCATCGTTAGTCATATTGTTTTGAAAATCCTACCCCATCTATGCAGATGATGTTGTTCTCCATCCAGTTCCATGAAGACAGATGAACATGGAACCTGAACTATTATGTGCACTATCCTAGAGTTGATTCATATGAGCATTAAAATTCAACTAATATTAGAGCTGGTCAAGAAATCAATATTTAAGGGATTTTGGAAAAAAAGAAAATAGTCCCAAGACAACAGTGGAGGAATAAAGACTTGCACATTAATCCTATGTCTACACTTGGCACTGGGGGTATGATTTACTGCTTGAGCAGACATAGTCATTCTAGCTCTCATCAAGCCAGCTAGAAAAAAAATAGTGTAACCATAGTAACACAGGTTTGAAGGACTTGTTTTTTGTAATTCTAGGCATAATAAAACAGGGTGCAGTCCCTCTAGACAGTGGAAAATATTTAAACAACCGTAGATTTTGTTTATTAATAAGCAAAGTGCCAGAATTTCTAACAGTAATTTGCAGAAAAACATGAATCTTTACCCCTTCGTGAATGCTGTAGAGAGTTTCCCCAGACATACATTTCTCCCTCTACACTCATTTTGAGCCAGTTATTTAGGTCTATATTGATAAGTTTTTCTATAGAGTTTGTTGCTGTAGTATCAGAGTGCCTCACAAATGTTAATAATTTATTCCCTTCACACTCCCATGAGGAAGGGAGTATTATTATCTCATAATTACTAACATTTCAAACAAAGTTTCTGGGATAGATTTCTGAAGAAGTTGGAGCTCTGGACTCGAGTAGGGGACAAAGAAGCATTGAAGGGATATGGGGAGACGGTGGGTTGGGGTGGTGGATTGAGGGAGTGGGGGGGCCATGTGAGAGGGGTGTAGGAAGTTTCTATTCAGGAAAAGCACTAGTACTTCAATTTGCGCCTTGCCCTAGCTTTCTCTCCCTTCCCATAAAACCGCTAGCAGCTCAATTCACTCCCCTGACCCCCAACACATACACACAGATTAGACACCTATCTGCATGTCTAGGTGCCTAAAACTTTTGGATAATCTCCCCATCAGAAGCCTTGTTTTCAGGGGAACTGAGCACACATTGCAGTGGCTTTTTTCAAGTCTATGCAAGGAGATCTTGTTCTACTTGAACCTGTGTTGCTCTGACATTTTTGTGCCTCTTTCCATCCCAATAGCCTCATGAAAGAAAAGAGTGCACTTGTTATGTTATATTTGATGCATTGATCGTTTGTAAAGAGTTGACAGGTAACCGTACAAGTGGCCTTATATGTATGAAAATATTTAAAACTAAACAAACCTGCTCACACAATCTCTTCTGGTGGTAGGAAAGATCATTGTATTTTACACCGCAACATTATACACAAAGGGAAATAGAGCCACATGGAAGAAATTGCTCAAATTGCTTGATTTCACAATATTTCTTAATTCAACTGAAAGAACATTGAAAGAGGTTTTTTTTTCTCATGCATATCAATTAAAGGAGCATTGACATTGTACTTTGTAGCAAGTGTGACAGTTGGCATATTGAATTCTGAAGTGGAATTGAATGCTGAATGCTCAACTTTGCCTGCACTGCATCAGAGCAGAAATTCAAAGCCCTCATCACTGCATTTTGATTTGATTCCTTTGAGTATGTTTGTTGATCCCCTGCCAGAAGAAATAGCTATTCTGAACATGTCTGAGAATATCTTATTGCAAAAGATAAGAGTCTTTCTAAACTCTGTCCATATATACAAGAACAAGGAGCCTGTAACTGAAAGAACTGGTATGGACTGTGATTAATTCCCTTTGCCACAAAACTTGGCAGCATTGCATCTAGATTTTATAGGAAAAGAGAACTTGACAAAAAAGTGACTTTTCTATCAAAATTCAATGGGTTTAGAAGGATTCAACCTATTTAATAAATAGCAAATGCTGATTTAAATATTCCTAGAGAGGGATCAGTTCATTGTGCTGGAGCACTGTCATTTTGATAGAAAAGCAATTGAAGAAAATATAGAGTAGATGTGTAATCAGTGTGGTCTAACCAAGTGAACAGTCATGGAAGAAAACCATAATGTGTATTCACTGCACATAGTGAAGATCTTTAGGAAATAAGTGTTGGAAAAAAAACAAAAGCAAATTAGTGAAAAAGGAAACCCCTAATTGCATGGGCAAATCTGTTTATTTGTTGTCATTACTAGACATGCTTGCTAAGGCAATAGATTCCAGGACTGAGGCCCATATTCTCCCCTCCACCAAAATTAGTGGAGAGGAGTAAAATCTGGTGAGCAAACTGAGCAGGATGTGCAAAAAGGAGTGAGAACCTGCTTGGCAGCCTGATCCTGTCTTCCTTTTGATCAAGGAAGAAGCCCTTTCACTCAAAGTCTGTGGGGCCTGATTTTTGTGGATGTAGAAGGAGACATGCCATTGACAGGGGAGAGTGTAGCCAGTAAAGATGGTGATGGGCTCAGGGATTTCACAGGATATGATAATGTTGAGCTTCTCAGCATTATCCTTTGCTGATTTTTCCTCCAGAATGAGGGGATTTTGATGCAATAGGTGGAAAGGAAATTGGCAGCATGGCTCTTGAGAGAAAATAACAAAAAATATCTTGGGAGAGCCATCCTAGCATTATGGAAGAGAAGGTTAATGAGCAGTGATGAAGCACTGGGCCACCACATAGTAACTCCAAATGCCCTAACTGGTGAATACTTATGAATAATGGATGAAATCTTGGCTCCATTTAACTCAATGGCAAATTCTTGTCAACACAGAAGAAAGACAGGATTAGTTCACAGTTAACTTACCCCAAATGGACTACACATTCATAATGCACATTATTTGTAATAAATGGTTTGTGACAATTTGTGACAAATATCTTGACTGCTTCTTGATGACTAATTGAATGTATTGTAAAGGAGGATAGCAAGGAAGGACAGGGCTTTGGTTAAGTAGGAGATCAGGGATGAAATCCTGGCCGCACTGAAGTCAATTTCAAAATGCCAGGATTTCCTCCCAAAGTTTTATTCCCAGCTCTCTAGACAGATTTCCAGTGTCTCCATAGGCACTGACATGTGCCTCAGTTTCTCCATCTTCAAATATAACCTCACTTAATCCAGTGCTGTGAGGATTAATTCATTAATGTTTATAAAATACTTTGAGAAGCTCAGTTTTCACTTGGGTAGAACTTGCAGGTTGCTAGTCTTAAGCTTGGTACTAAAGTACATCATAAATTATACATGAGATTTAGAATTATATCTAATACACACAACATGGTGAAAGGGTTAAATGAAACTGGACTCTCAAACTAAAAGACATAAATCTACTTGCAGTTCAGTTTATCTTGGGGTCAAATCTAATTATGCAATTTGTTGAATCTAAGAAAACCGGATTTTAGATGCCCTAAGTAAAATATTCCACCACCAAGAAAAAATATTGAAATATTTTAAATGTTGGGTCAGAACCTGCAATCCTTATTCATGCTGACTGTACAGTGATGCTGATCAAATGAGAAAGTGCTTCTTAGCATTATAGAATCTGGCCCTAAATCAATGAAGCACTCATGAAAAGTATAATGATAGAAATCTGTTCAGATGGAAGTCTTTTGTTGAGTCACTGAACTGATTCAACACACGTAGCATCGGTGCAAAATTACCCACACTGCCTTTTCCAAAAGGGCTTGCTGGAAAATAAAAAAATATCCAAAAATATGTGTGATGAAAATCTCTTATTTTTTCACTTAAATATTGCTTTCAACAATTTTTCCCCAACAGAGCTATTCATTCTGTATGCCTCCTTATGGCAGGAGGATGCCCTTCAGTTTCTTGAACCATTTAGACTTGAGACTGCCATCGGTGCCAGTGAGTGCCAGATGTGATTTTATATAACACATAGTATAAATAAGATGCTTAAGATGCTGCACAATAACCATTAAAACATATGTAGGTCAAAACTTAAAAATAATCTTTCCTGTCATAAAATGTGCTTGGCCTTAGACAACTGGAATGAAAACCAGAACAGCAAGAACAATGATATAATTCAGCCAAAGGATGCAACTGAATCAGAACTCCTTGCAGTATGATCAGAAGTGAATACTTGGTTTACCATTTAAAGACATCTGCATTACTTTCTTGAGGTCAGCCTGCAGTTGATACCATCCATGAAAATTGCATGTAATGCTATCAAAAAATATTTATGACATGTTCTGTACCATATCTTTGATGTCCACAAGCCCACTAGAAACACTGTGTATGGGAAGCAGTAAGTCATTTACGTCGCTACAAAATGTTTCTCACAGAACTGAATGGAGAGCTGAATCTCTAATGGTTATTCAGTGAATACTTGGTGAAAATTAAGGGACTATTAAGAAATGCTGTTAAACAATAAAAAAATTAACAAAAATTGGACTTCATATTGAGAATTCAGATGACAGAAAACATAAAAGATGAGTGCACCAAGGGAAAAGCACCATAATAAATTATATGCCATATCAAGACCTAATTGTTAGATAAACAAAACAATAAATAATGAATGGTTTCTGTTAATGTAGTGTATCAGGAAGAATTGGATTTAAGTATGTTCGAAAATTTCACAGCTTTGTTTCTAAAACTGTTGATCACAAATTGTGCTCTATGAAGACTGAGCAGTACAATACTTTTTCTCTTAACACAGACATTAAAAACATAACATATTGACAAATACAAAATTCTAAATCGGACAAATGTTAGCTCAAAACTGTAGTGAGATTATTAGTTATTTTGAAAGCAATGTGAAATATGTGCTACTCATTTGTAAGTAAAGGGTATGGAACAGCTTGAACCATGCCATGCTATTTGTTGGCACTTCAAGTTTTATCAGGTGAAATGCTTTGTACATCGTCTGATTTTGTTGACAAGATGTGTGAAAGATAGAAGGCTAAAAGTAAGTTTCTTGTCCAAATTCCATACTACATATACTTTATTAGTAGAAATATTTATATTACAGTAGTGTCTATATAGCTCCACCAAGATCAAAATCCATTTGTGTTAGGTCCTGTACAAACACATAGCAAGAGACTTCCCTCTCATGAAGAGCTTACACTCTAGATAAAAAAGGGTTGATTTTCCTGCAGAAAACCCATATCCCCTAAAGATGACATTTATCATCAAATGAAAGAATGAAACTTCATAAAAAGTTAGTGTTTATGTGCCTCTACAGAGCTAGATAGCTAGTAAGCTAGTAAGGACTCTAGTTTTTTAGAGGTCAGCTGTATCAGTGACTTTGCAGCATTACTGATGTCATGATATGCTCTCACACTGAGAATATCCCTCTGGGATTCCAGTTATTAGGAAAACACAGGTAACAGTAATTGGGGATTTGATTATTAGAAACGTAGAAAGTTGGGTTCGTGATGTCTGGGAGAACTGCATAATTATTTTTCTTCTGTGTGAAGGAAGCAGATCTCACAAATAGGTACCAATGTCATAGGGAAAGGGTAGGGGAGAGGTCTACAGGCCAAATTTAGGCTGCTAGGTAAGAGATTAAAGTTCAGGACCTCCATGGTAGCATTCTCTGAAATGCTTCCAGTTCCATGAGAAGGGCCAGTTAGACCGAACTGCAGGGTTTCAATGTGTGGATGAGATAATTTTAATAATGAGACATTTTAGGTTTATTAGGAACTGGAGAACATTTTGGAAAAGGAGTAGACTACACTGGAAGGATGGGCTCTACTTTAACCAAAATGGAACCAAACTGCTCGCACATAAAATTAAAAAGATTGTAAAGGATTTTTTAACCTAAGGGATGGGGGGCAGCCAAGAAGCACATAGTTCAGGTTGACATCCCTTTGGGATGAGTTTATTAAAAGGGGAACTCTATATCCTAGTGTATAATATAGAGGATAGGAAAAAAGTTGGTAAAGTAAAGGTAGGAGCTGGTGAAGAACAGTCAGATGTAAAAGAGTCCCATTTAAACATCACACATGAAGGCAAGCAACTTAATACTGACAAAATGTACAAGTGCTTATGTACAAATGCTAGAAGTCTAAATACTAAGATGGGTAAACTAGAGTGCCTGACATTAATTGAGGCTATGGGTATAGGTATCACATAAACTTGGTGGAATGATGAAAATCAATAGGACACCATAACACCAGGTTACAAAATATATAGGAACGACATATATAGGAATATATAGGAACAACAGAATAGATTATCCTGGTCATCCTGGTGGGGCAGTGGCATTATATGTTAAAAAAGCACAGTCAAGTAAGTATGGTTAGTCCCTATGCTTGCACAGTAAGAGAATAGCAGGTGCAGAACACCTGACCACAATTGTGACAGTGATTGCAAAATGCTAAGGGACGTGAGAGGTTACAAAGTCAGAAAATGCAATAATAATGGTGGCATTTCAATTATCTTCATATTGAGTGGGTAAATGTCACCTCAGGATGTAATGCAGAGATAAAATTTCTAGAGACTATAAATTACTGCTTCTTGGAGCAGGTGTTCTTCACCAGGGGAGAGGCAATTCTTAAATTGGTCCTAAGTGGAGCACAGGATCTGTTCCAAGAGATAACTATAGCTGAACTGCTCAATAATAGTAACCATCATATAATTACATTTAGCATCCTTGTAGGAGGGAAAATATGAAAAAGACCACCACAGTGGCACTTATGTGTTGTGGCAAATTGCCAGTACTGTTCTCTGCGTCTCGCGCTTTCTCTTCTCTGGGGTAGGTTCAGGGCGCTATTGCTTGCCCCTGAACCAGTTCTTAATTACTCCCCTAGTGTCCTTGGAGGAGGGGAGTGGAGAGGGAGGGACCTGGGCCCGCCCTCTACTCCAGGTCCCAACCCAGGGGCCCTGGGGTTGTGGTGAACCACTTGACTAGCGGTTTCTTCCCCTGGGTTACTTCCCTCTCATACCCGTCAGCTTGTGAAGGGCTTCTCGCCTCTCTTCTATACAAGCCTGGTGCCCCTTACCTAGGGTTTCTGTTGGGCTTCCCAATCCACCGCAGCACTCCTCCAAACCTTCTATTTCTCTCTGGACAAACTCTTCTCTTCTGCAATCTGCACTCTGCTCCAATCCAACCTTTCTCCTTCAACTACCACCCCCTGTCTGACTGAAGCAGGGGTTTATATCCCATGACTGGAGTCAGGCGCTCTAACTGGAGTCAGGTGCTCTAACTGCAGTCAGGTGCTCTAACTGGCCGCAGCTGTTCTAGCTAATCTAAAGCAAACCTTCCTCCCTTGGCAGGGAATAAGGCCCCCTGCTAACACTCTTATGCTGCCCTCTGGCCATGCTGTATCACAGTGTAAAGAGGGGAAATAAACAATAATAAGGATGCTAGTTAGATGGAAATTAAAAAAGACCAGTCAAAGAGTGAAAGGTCTTCAAGCAGCATGAACAATATTTAAAAACACCATAATAGAAGCTCCGAATAAATGAATACTCCAAATCAGAAAAGACAATAAAAGGACCAAAAAAAATGCCACCATGGCAAACAGAAGAATAATGGAGGCCATTAGAGGTGAAAAGGAATCCTTTAACATTTTGAGGAAAATAGGAAGGAGCACGAACTCTGGCAAGTAACGTGTAAAAATATAATAAATCATGCCAAGAAAGAATTTGTCAGGCAACTTGCTTAAGATGCAAAAACTAACAGTAAATCTTTTTAAGTACATCAGATGCAGGAAGTCTGCCAAAAAAGCTGTGTGATGACCAAGGTGTTAAAGGAGCACTCAAGGAAGACAAGGCCATTTCAAAGAAGCTAAATGAATTCTTCACTGCATCAGTCTTCGCTATAGAAGATGTGGAGGAGATACCTACATCAGAGCTATTCTTTTTGGATGACAAATTGGAAGTTCAATCCCAAACTGATGTGTCAATAGGAGAGATTTTAGAACAAATTGATAAACTAAACAAAATAAGTCAGCAGGACCAGATGGTATTCACCCAAGAATTCAGAAGGAATTCATATGAAATTGTAGAAGTACTAACTGTAATATGTAACCCATTGCTTAAATCAGCCTCTGCAGCTGGAAGGTAACTAATGTAATGCTGATTTTTAAAAGGCCTCCAGAGGAGTTCCTGGCAATTGCAGGCTGCTGAGCTTACTTCAGTACTGGGCAAATTGGTAGAAATTATAATAAGGAACAGAAGGATCAGACACATAGATAAACACAATATGTCGGGGAAGAATCAGCGTGGCTTTTGTAAAGGTAAGCTATGCTTCACTAATTTATCAGAATGCTTTCTGGGTGTCCTTAAGTCTCTGATTGCCAGAGGCTGGGACTGGATGACAGGGCATGGATCACACAATAATTGCTCTATTCTGTTCATTCTTTTTGAAGCATCTGATGTTGGACACTGTCAGAAGATGGGATACTGGGCGAGATGGACAATTGGTCTGACTGAGTATGTCCATTCTTATGTTCTTACAAGGGAGTTAGCAACCTGTAGATTAATGTGATCCACTCAATATAGTGGACTTGGATTTTCAGAAAGCCTTTGACAATGTCCCTCACGAAGGCTCTTAAGCAGACTAAGCAGTCATGTGATCAGAGGAAAGATCCTCTCACGGATTGGGAACTGGTTGAAAGGGTAGGAATAAATGGTCAGTTTTCAAAATTGAGAGAGAGCTGAACAGCAGTTCCCCCAAAGTATATCTATTGGGACCCATGCTGTTCAACATATTCATTAATGATCTGGAAAAGGGAGAGAAGAGTGAAGTGGCAAAGTTCACAGATGACACAAAATTATTCACGATTGTAAAATAGACTGTGAAGAGTTACAAAGGAATCCCACAAAACTGGGTGACTGGGCAGCAAAAAGGCAGGTGAAATTCAGTGTCAGTAAGTGCAAACTAATGCACATTGGAAAACATAATCCCAACTATTCATCTAAAATGGTGGGTTCTAAGTTAGCTATTTCCACCCGAGAAAGAAATCTTGGAGTCGCCATGGATAGTTCTCTGAATACATCCTCTCAATGTGCAGCAGCAGTCAAAAAAAGCTAATATGTTAGAAACAATTAAGGAAGGGATACAAATATAAGACAAAAATATCATAATACCATTGTATAAAACCATGATGTGCCACACCTTGAATACAGTGTCCAGTTCTGGTCCCCCCAGTTCAAAAAGGATATAATGGATTCGTAAAGGCGCAGAGAAGGGCACAAAGATAATCACAGGCATGGAAAAACTTCTATATGAGGAGAAACTAAAAAGATTAGGGCCACCCAGCTTAAAAAAGAGACAGCTAATGGGGGACGTTACAGAGCTATATAAATTCATGAATGGAAGAAAATTGAATTGACAAATATTATTTCACCTTTCCCACAATACAAAAATCAGGGGTCACCTAATGAAATTAATAGGCAGCAAGTTTAACACAAACAAGAAATACTTTTCTACATAATATAAAACTAACTTGTTTTTGCCATGGGATGATGCTGTGATGTCCTGTGCCTTTAAATGGTTTGGTCACTCTGCATTCAGCAAAGCCTCACTTTCTTTTCAGTTTCTGTTTAGCTGCCAGAACAATACAACCACCACAGCAAACAGCTGTGATTCAGTCACCTCCCCTATCTCTGTGTCCTTCTCTGATGGGTCCAAATATAACAGTTTGATAGCCAAAAATATAACAGGGTTCAGAAAAGAACTGATAAATTAATGGAGGATAGTTCCATCAGTGGCTATTAGCCAAGATGATTAGGATTGCAACTCCATGCATTGTCCCTAAACCTCAGACTACCAGAAGCTGGGACTGGAAGATGGGGTACATCACTCCATACTTGTCCTGCTCTGTACATTCCTGCTGAAGCTCTGATATGAGTCAGTCTCAGAGACAGGATACTGGGCAAGATGGACAATGGTCTGACCCATGATGGCAGTTCTTATGTTCTTATTAAATGCACTGAATTTACTGATCTCTGTTTCATGTCACATTATCTTTTAGTAGGCATCATTGTCATAGTCATTGAGGACCTGATCCCAAACCAAATGAATGCAATGGAAATGGCCCCATTGAATTTAATCATCTTTGGATCAGGCCACAGTTCCATGTATAAGCAATGCTATTTGTAAAGGGTGAGCACATACACACTTGTCCATCTCATTCTACTAATTGCCTTGGGACTGCTAGGACTCTCATACCCTTTTTGCATGCATGCATGTCTTTGTGTGTTTCCTGTTAATTATTTTATGTGTTGTGACATGGACTTTTGGGAACACTGTCTAATGGCTTCATAGTCTACATTATTTAACCATATTTCAATCACTTGTTTCTACAAAGCATACATAGAAGCAACTGCCCTGGCCTCTATAGCCACAGAGAGTTGCTGTGATTCTTTACCTCCTAATACACTGTGATCCTAAGCACACCAGTGTTCACACCCTACACCGTATTGTAATAATCTTTCTGCAAAGTATGCCTTGAGGTATCGTTTGAAAATAAATAGCTCACTGATCAGTAATATTCTTGCAAGATTTATGTGTGTGTTAATAATTATGGATATATACTGCAATCATTACTAAATTGTGTTTAAACCAGGCATGTCAGGGGGAGCTGGTAAACGGGTCTGCCCTAGATGAAGGAATGTATACTTGCCTCTGATCATGAGGCAGAGACCATGAAGGTCCATTTTTACATATCAGCTAAGCAAAACTTTCAAGCCAACAAGTAAGGGCGGAAACAGCATGGCGTCTAAACCCAGCAGGAGAGAGAAGCTAGGTCTGGATTTTACTTTCCGAAGAATACATTGTGTAGGTTTATTGGCCTATAAAGACAGAGTATCTGAACCTCAGCTGATAAACAATTGTTGGTATACAATATTACTATATTATAAATGTATGTAGAGCAAGGTCTTTTCTGAAAACTAATAGCACACTTGTGATTAATATCATTGTGAAATGTATGGGTTAATACAATATGGGGAAATGTGGCTACTTAATGATATTATGGTTTAAAGCCTCTGACCAAACAGGGAAAAACTGGTTGCCTCCCAGACAGGAGAGAAGGCAGCTGTCTATCTGTCACCAGTGAAATTATGCAAGGTGTGACCAAAAATGATGGAAACCCCATTTACAAAAAAATCAGCAGGGGACTGGGAAGTCCACAGGATGGGAAGAACAGCAGGAGATCATCCTGCTTCTTGATGAAAGGTCATTGAACTTTAGAAGATATAATCAAGAACAGAAGCCATTTTTGGCATCCATCACTAGACAGACACAAGGGAACAGTGGTCTTGCAAGCTGAGAAAGATGAGTCTTTCAAATGGGGGAGGGGAGGAGTTGAAGTCTCTGGGAACTGAAGGTAGGTGAGAAACCTGCTTAGACAAAGATCTTTCATCTAGAAAGACAAGGGAAGCCAGCTTCTTGTGTGTCTGTGGAAGGTCCTGACAGAGGGAAAGTCAGCCATGGCTGGGAAGAAGAATGACTGGCAAGAGAAACCATCTTGAAAAAAGCCTGTACCTTGGTAGATTAAGTTTTAGACTGAGATGCATGTTTTTACTTTTATTTGCTTGTAACACTTTCTGATTTTATACCTTTTACTTGGCATCACTTAACCTGTGCCCTATAGTTAATACATTTGATTTATTTTTACCATAAACCAACTCAGTTTAAATTGGTTGTGCTGTGTCTAAATGGAGGGTGTATTTGCCCCAGTTAAGTGTGTGCTGTGATGTCTTTTTGAGTCTTTAGAGCAACAAAAAAACTTCATTATTTCTCTGAACTGTCCAGGAGAGGGCTGGACATTGCAGAACACATGGTTTTGGGAAAATTCGGGACTGAGAATGTTTTGCAGTCACCTTGTTGGCTGTAACCAAGGCTGCTGGAAGTCAGAGTGGGGCTGTGTGAGTAGTAGGCAGGATGCTGGTGTCAGAGTTGCTGAACCAGGGATGGCTGCATAGCACACAGACACTTAGAGTATGACCTGGATGCTAGTTGCTGATTGTGAGCATTCCAGGCTGGGAGCTACACTAGCAAAACATTGTAAGGCACCCAAGACTGCAGGGCAAGTGGTGACACAATCTCTCATTGATCTGGATTGCCCCCAAGCCCAACAACTGTGTACTTAGATGAAACCTGCCACTATAGCTTTCTGGAGGCTTGGTGAGATGACTATTAGTTTACATTTAATTAGAGCTGAGCAAAAAACAGTATTTCCATCCCACAGGAAATTCCGATATTTCATCATTTTATTTTTCATCCCAAATCAGTTCTGAAATGTTCTGAAAAAAAAAAATTCTACTTGGAAATTACAAAACGCAGTTCCAGCATTTTCTATCAAAACAAAAAAAATCAATATTCCCACATCATAATGGTTCATTTTGGTTTGTTGTACTGACCTGGAATCTTTAGATTTGAGGCAGTACAGCATTAAACTTCATTTCTTTGTGGGTCTGCATTACTTAAAGGTTGTAGTTTGGGTAATTCATACCCCATTCTTCCTTATGGGCTGGGTTTCCTGGCTAGTCTGTCTCCCACGATGTACTCAGTCATGTGACTCCCATGATGACACATGGCAGGTCAGAGAGCAAATGGCATTGCTTTATGAAAACAAAATTTTCAGTCTGTTCAACAACTTGAAATATTTTGATTTCAGGTCAAACCAAGTCCCCCAAAATATTTCATTTTTGTTTTTCTGGTGTAAAATTTCAGTTTTGCGGAAAATGAATTTTTGTCACAAAATTGACAAAACATTGTGACTAACTTAATATTAATTATCAGCTAGACCATATGGAAGATTAAAATACTTGTTTGTTCTGTGCTTTAGATCAGTGGTTCTCAACCAAGGGTACATGGGAGTATGCAGAGGTCTTACAGGGGGTACATCAACTCATCTAGATATTTGTCTAGTTTTACAACAGCTACATAAAAAGCACTAACAAAGTCAGTAGAAAGTAAAATTCGTACAGACAATGAATTGTTTTTACTGCTGTATGTACTATACACTGTAAGTCCAATATTTGTATTCCAATTGATTTATTTTATAATGATATAGTAAGCAATTTTTCAATAATAGTGTGCTGTGTCACTTTTGTATTCTTGTCTGATTTTGTAAGCAAGACATTTTTAAGTGAGGTGAAAGTTGGGGGTATGCAAGGCAAATCAGATTCCTGAAAGGGGTACAGTAGTCTAAAAAGTTTGAGAGCCACTGTTTTAGATAGATTTATAATATATATTATGCATTCCAATATCCAGTCACTGGGATTGTCATAACATATCCCTTGCTAATGATCTTTGGCATGTTTTCCACTGGATGAACTTATTTTATTATGTGATAACAAAGTGTGTTCTGGCTTGAGTGTTATTTACTTTAGGCACAATATATGCAGCAACTTAGGTATATTCACTGTGTGAGTTAAAATGAATAAACCACACACTAGTATATCTTTATTTGTGAATCATGAATATATTTCCATCAGTCTTCCAGAAAGGCCATTTTAAAAGAACATCTTCTAGAGGCATCCCCCCTTACAACCCATCTGATACCACAAATGAAAGACTTTACTAATCTCAGCCTAGTCTCCAGTGGGCACTTGTCACAAAAGCATCACACCCATTCAATACAACTGGGTTTTCTATGTGCTAGGGGAGATCCAGCACTAGAATAGGGAGGGTGCTAGGGGTCAGGATTCAGCCAGTAGGCAAAAACCATTTAGGGAAATGTTCAAAGCATCTGTCTGAACTATTTCTGGCTCTATCCAGGGACATTTCTTAGTGCCTCAGGTTTACCACAAACATATGCTGTTAAAAATATAGCCAACAATTTTTCTTCTCTCATCACTTTCGTCTCCTCTGGCCCCTCCCCACCACACTAAACCAAGATCAAGGGATTAGTTTTCTTTTTATTTTCCGATAATAAACTGGATGAGGACTTGTGACGTTATTAATATAAACTGGGACCATATAGAACATGGGTTGCAACCAAGGTTCTGTAGTGGCACCAAATCCTATGTAAAGGGGGTCATATAAGGTGTCTAAGGCCAGGTTACAGGTTACTGGTTATGATTATGCTTTCTGTATGTCTGTATCATTTTTGTAGTTGAAGTTATAAGTATTGGCTGTATACTGTCTGTATTTTAAATTGGTGCTGCAGTTCTGGGTGACACCCCAGACTAGTTGGTGTCAGCTCAGCTTAGCCTGCTTGATGGCCCAGTAAGGACCATCACCTACACAATTGACCCATTGAGAGGAGGCGAATATGCCTTGTGACTCAGCAAGGTATGCAACTGGCCCATGTGACTGCAAACTCATTTTGCTGTAACTTTCCACAGTAGGAACAAGAGGTTGTTCTTACACCTGCAAAAGTCTATATAAGGCAGAGGCCTCATCTCCATTTGGTCTTCACATCCTGTTTCTTACCTCTGGAGGGACTTTGCTACAAGCTGAAGTTCTACACAAGGACTGAATGACCCATCCCAGCAGGGGATTGTTCTCCAGAGACTCAATTTGAACCTGCAGTTTACTTCATCTCTGCCACAAGCCTGAACTAAGAACTTTGCCATTTACTGTTTAACCAATTCCTAGCTGCTATCACCTCTTATCTTTTCCTTTTATGATAAACCTTTAGATTTTAGATTCTAAAGGATTGGCACCAGCGAGATTTGTGGTAAGATCTGATGTGTATATTGACCTGGGTCTGGGGCTTGGTCCTTTGGGATTGAGACAACCTTTTTCTTTTACTGGGGTGTTGGTTTTCATAACCATTCATCCCCAGGATGTGTGGGACTGGTGGTGATACTGGGAGACTGGAGTGTCTAAGGAAATTGCTTGTGTGACTTGCGGTTAGCCAGAGGGGTGACACCGAAGTCTTTTGTCGGGCTGGTTTGGTTTGCCTTAGAGGTGGAAAAACCCCAGCCTTGGGCTGTGACTGCCCTGTTTGAGCAATTGATCCTGATTTGGCTCTCTCAGTTGGGTCCCGCCAGAACCACATCGTCACAGGACTTCAAATAGTTTTTTTTCTTCCCATCTTATTTGATAGTAACTGAATTGAATATTGGTGGCTAAAATGAACCTGACTTATACATTTCTAAATATCATCTACATGCATCGAATGGTGATTAGATTGTGTCTGCCTTAATGGTCACCAGATACTGAGCAAATATAATTTATTTTAGAAATCTACAATCTGGTGACTATTCTGTTGGCCAAAGGCATTTTCACCAATGTAAATACATCACAGTCCTTACACTGGTGTACAGAGATTAATCTGGTTCCATAGTTCCTGTTGTACAATAGCTTACTTCATACATAAACTCTGATCCTCATGATTGGAAGTAGAGCTGAGTGGGAAATGGATACCCTTCCCTCAAATATTTGAGAGTTCAAAGTTTTCTCCTGACTTGAATTGGGATGAAAGGTCATCATCTCAAAAATATCACAAATTTAAAAATCCAAATTGCTTGGTTTGGGTGAGTTGAAACATTTTATTTGAATAATTAAATGTGTTTCAATTTGAACTTTTTTTTATTTTCTTAATTCATGTCATGCTAATTTCTTAAAAAGACTCCAGAGATGATCCTGGCAATTACAGGCTGGCAAATTGGTTGAAACAGTAGTAAAGAATGGAATTATCAGACACATAGATTAACACAATTTGTAGTGGAAGCTTTTGTTAAGGGAAATCATGCCTCAAAAATCTATTAGAATTCATTGAGAGGGTCAACAAACATGTAGAAAAGGGTGATCCAGTGGACATAGCGTACCTGAAATTTTAGAAAGCCTTTTACAAGATCTCTCACCAAAGGCTCATAAGCAAAGTCAGTAATTGTGGGATAATAGGGAAGACCATCTCATGGATGGTTAAAAAACGGGAAACAAAGGTTAGAAATAATTGGTCAGTTTTCAGAATGGGGACAGCTAAAGTGATCTTTACCAGGATCAGGTTTGTTCAACGTATTCATAAATGATCTGGAAAAAAAGGAATAAACAGTGAGGTGGCAAAATTTGAAGATGATATCATATTCCATAAGATAGTTAAGTCTAAAGCAGACTGAAGAGTTACAAAGGGATTTCACTAAACTGACTGTGCAACAAAATGACAGATGAAGTTCAATGTTGATAAATACAAAGCATATTCCCAACTCTACATAAAAAATTATGGCAGTCTAAATTAGCATTTACCACTCAAGAAAGAGATCTTGGAGTTGTGGATAGCTCTGTGAAAAAATCCTCTCAACATACACTGGCAGTCAAGAAAGCTAGAATGTTAGGAACCATTAGGAAAGGGATAGATAAGACAGGAAATATCATAAGCCACAATATAAATCCACACTGCACCCTGTACCTTGAATACTGTGTGCAGTTCTGGTTGCCCCACCTCAAAAATGATATATTAGAATTGCAAAAGGTTCAGAGAAGGGCAACAAAAATGATTAAGGGTATAGAACAGCTTCCATATGACGAGAGATTAAAAAGATTGTGACTGTTCCATTTGGAAAAGAGATGACTAAGGGGGGATATGATAGAGGTCTATAAAATCATGACTGGTGTGGAGAAAGTGCATAAGGAAGTTTTATTTACCCCTTCATATAAAACAAGAACCAGAGGTCACCCAAAGAAATGAATAGGCAGCAAGTTTAGAACAAACAAAAGGAAGTACATTTTTATGCAAAACAGAAGCAACATGTAGAACTTGTTGCCAGGGGATGTTGTAAAGGCCAAAAGTATAACTTGGTTCAAAAAAGAGTTAGACAATTTCATGTAGGATAGTTCCATCAATGGCTATTAGCCAAGATAGTAAGGAATGCAACCCCATACTCTGAGTGTCCCTAAGCCTCTGACTGCCAGATGCTGGTACTAGATGACGGGATCTATCGCTTGATAGTTGCCCTGTTCTGCTCATTCCCGTTAAGGCACCTGGCACTGGCCACTGTCAGTGGATAGGATGCTGAACTAGACTGATAATTGGTCTGCACCAGCATGGCCATCCTTATGTTCTTATGTTAATGGCTGTTATAAAGAGGACTATGATCAATTGTCCACTGAAGGTAAGACAAGAAGTAATGGATTTAACTTACAGCAAGGAAGATTTATGTTAGATATTAGGAAAAACTTTCTAACTATGAGTGGTTAGGCTCTGGAATAGGCTTCCATGGGGGGTTGTAGAATCTCCATCACTGGAGGTTTTTAAAGTACAGATTGGACAAACACCTGCCAGGGATGGTATAGGTTTATTTGGTCTTGCCTCAGCAAAGGGTGTGTGGACTTGATGGCTTCTTGAGGTCCCTACATTTCTGTGATTCTATGATTCCTTCAGCTCAACTCTTTGAAAGTTCTTCATTCTAGGACCCTGAAAGGAAGACTGCAGGTTTTCTCACCAAACTGAGTGAATAAATATCACATATATGCCAGAAATCAAATGTCTTTTTTTAAAATGTTTCTTTAAAAATATCTAATTCCATATAAAGCTGGAGTCTGCAAGCTGTTTTCAGAAAACAAACCTAAACACCCAAATTTAAGGCTAGGTTTTGAAAGGTGAGGGAATTGTCTACACAGGGGACACCCAGGAAAGTGAAAATGAATTAATTAAAGCTATGGAGATAAAGTGCATTAGTAAAGTGCATTGACCCCTTTGTTGATGTTCCCAGTCACAAGTAAAGTGGCCTTAGGTTTGCTTTAACTTCTGTACATTAACTTCATACATTTAGTTGATTTTTCTTAACTTTCCTAATTTTTTCCATATAAACAAGCTCTGAGACTCCTTTGAAAATCCCATCCTAAACACAGCAACCAGTGATGCTTGCTAAATCCAGTTTGTGATCTATAAATTCTGAGTACACTTGACTACATATCCATCAGATCTTTTAGTAAAATAAGCAAGCCTTACAGAGAACTATTCTATTGAACTTGGTCAGAAATGAGAGCTAATTATATGGACCAGCTCCTCAGCTGGTGTAAATCAGCATTGCTCCATGGACTTCAGTGGAACTTTGTCAATTTATGTCAGCTGAGGATCTGGACCCATATTTCTATTAATTTTTCTTAGACCTTTAAAAATATACTTTATGGATTGCATTTGGGGGTTGGAGGAGAAGCGGGTTTCTATAATCTCTTTCCTCCTGATATATCCATAATGATGAGCTAGTGAGCTGCGATACAAATGTTTTGAAATCCAGCACGGGGCATGCAGATGAGTTATATATTTTTTATCCAATTAGGGTGGAACAAGATGCAACTTCAGCCTCCCATTCTACGTAGAAACTATCTACTGTGCATACATTCATTCTTTAATTCTGCCACACTTTCCCTGTTAACTCAGTGCACTTTGCAGTTCCATGTAATCTGATGTCATTTTATAGCACATTGACAAAATGATAGGTGTGGTGAATCTGTTTTCCTTTCCTGGTTTATTATCTTATAATGAATTCTGAAATCAATCTGTTACAGGAAGATGCACAATACTTCACAGTGAGTCAAGCCCAGGAAGTCATGGGCTAGATAGAACATTTAGGTAGCATGTAGGTAAACCACTCCAAGAGGGTCACTGGAAGGGAATTTTTGCATGACAGAACATTCCATACTGGACTCCTCTCTTGTGGTGAAGGAATGCAGAAACTAATTTACTCCACATCTTTTTGGTCTGTAGCCTATCCCTCCTGTTCCCAGCTTGCTTTGCTGTCCTATGAGGGAGCCTTGTGTATGGGAGGAGTATCAGGTGTGCAGCCCCTGCACTCCTAGCCATGCCTGCAGCCGTGATCCTGGCATGTCTTACACAACAGAACAAGTAGAGTATTGGAGGAGATTTCTCCTCTTTAATCCCCTGTGTGGCTGTAGAACACAACAGCCAGCCCCATAGAAAATTTTGTGGTTTTCCTTCATGTTTCATATGACAAGTAGCAATAAATGAACTTCTAAGCTCCTGTCTACATTGGGGAAATTTTTCAAAACTTTAAAAAAAAAACCATAATTGCTGTCATCTCTTTAGCTTTTACCAGGGATTAGACCTCACGTTACCACTATTTTATAGCCTTGTTATCTGATCCTGAACATAATGAATTTTAGGCTGCTCTAAACAGCAGTTCCAGCACATCTGAGGATTCAGTCCAATGAATTTCCTTCAGGATGGCTTGCATGCTTTCTTACCCTTTTCAGACAGCTCAGTGCAATCTGCAAACCACAATGTAGAATGGAAAAGAACATCAAAGGCAAAAATACTTGAGACTTAAAACAGAATTCAGATCTACTATGTTTGGCTTACATGCAACCATATCTTTCTCCACATGCAACTTCTCCTCCTTCCCACATTATTACTGGTCTTCCCTATATCCTTTCATGTGATTGAATACAGCAAAGTACAATTCTGTTTTGTATTGCAAGTTTGAAACAAATTTCTCCCTCTCCTTTCTTTTTGTCATTGTTCATCTTTTTGCCTGGACTAACTTTAATGAGATTCCATTACATTCTATTTTGGAGCTGATGACTGGAACTGTGTTTCTGGTTTTACCTAAACTGTGCCTTACAATTTGTGAGGGAGAAAATAATGTATTATTTTTTTCCTCGTTTCATATATTTTTTTCATATCTTGCTTGAATGAAAAACAGATTTGCGTTGACTTCATCTGTTTGTTCCCACCCCCATAAAATAGGGGTGACTCAGCTTGAAAAGAGAAAACATCAAAGTGAGATTTACTATTTCTCAATTACCATTTTGCTCTGATGCTCTTCCCCCACCCTTCTTGATTATAGTCATGTCTCATGGTAAAACTAATATTTTATAAAAGAGAAACAGGTATAATGTAAATGCAATCATCTTCAAAACCACAAAACTTTTCAAAAAGGAATTGCTGTCAAAAGAAATAAAGTTCCAAAACATAGTACAGGTTATTAGAAAGTAGTCCATCCAGTTTCTTAGGCTCTATGTAAGCTAATATTTACATATAAGATAAACAAATCTGACTCTGCTTTCAGTTTTCACTAATAATGTTTATTTTGCATCCATAATTTAATTGATATATTGTATAATAAGTTATTCCACTTGAAGGAAACTGAGACATCTTCATTATCAAACCCAGTGGCTTTGTTTAGGGTGAAAGGCACAAGATGACAAGATTTCAGCTCTGTTCATTGCAAGATTGTTGGCTGATTAATCATGGAAAACATTAACTTTATCAGTGAGTTTTGATAAATGAGTTCCACTGCTTTGCTTGTAGCACTAAGGGGTCTTAAACCACGGTTTTGGTATCTTAAACATGGGCCTAAAACATGGTATAATGGTTTCTTTATCTAATTTGCTCAATTTACAGGTAAAAAAGATTTTATTTTTCTAGCTTTCATTGCTGCAAATTCAGGCTAGGATCTGAAAGTCAAGCTGGACTTTGACTCCATCTCTTTCTCCCTTAGCTTTAATGGTTCTACAG
The DNA here is from genome assembly GCF_003597395.2 of Chelonoidis abingdonii. NCBI lineage: Eukaryota > Metazoa > Chordata > Testudines > Testudinidae > Chelonoidis > Chelonoidis abingdonii. The sequence goes on from NC_133773.1 coordinate 97,139,005, forward strand.
TGCTTATAGAAGTTAACAGTAATAAAAACATGTTTGTGTCAATTAAGTACACTTATATGACCTGGGATAGGACAGGGAACTGATTACTTGTGTGAGATGGTTTTCTGATCCTAAGAAGGAGAAGTTGAGTGCCAAGCTAATCTGTGCTACTGACTATAACATGGGTGAAAAGTTGCCCTCTTCAAAATAGGGTGTAAGTGGTGCATAGGAATTATGTTGGCCTTCTGCTTATGACAATTCCATTCAATATGTGCTAGCCAGGTTGGGGACTAAACATAATCTTTAGTCAACAGACCATGCCCTCTTGAACAACAGTACCTACAGCAGGATTGTTGCTTGTTTATCTTCTAAACACACTCTTTGGAAAAATGCTACTCTGCTGGTTGCATAGACCTGAAAGCAAACATGGGAAGCCTCTGAAAGTTATGAGCAACTGAAAATGATAGATTAGAATAGACCCTTCATCTCAGCCTTAACTAGATCATTCATGGTAGTAAATGTTATTCTGTATTATCTCCATCTTTTTAAAATGACTTTGTTGAAAGCTGTGTTCTGATTGACTAAGGAAGTGTCTTAACCCAACTATTTATTACCCAAGGAACACTCAAGCTGGGACTACAAAACCTGTCTTTGAAATGTTACTCTGTTGTATTCAAACAATTTTTATTATAACATTTATGGTTAATTATGCATCAAATATAAAATAACCTATGCTACATTTTAAATGCTTTGTTTTTTGGTATCAATTTGCTAGTCTATGTGGCTAGGGCTTTTAAATAAAATCATCATAAAAAAAATCAAAGTTGCCTCTAAGCCACTTTAGCCACCTGATTGGTGAAGGTAGAGCTGCTCAAAATTCTTAAAAACACACAGCTTTGGCATTAAAAGAATAACTTTTTACTAAATATTTTCTGTGCAAAAAATGTCAAAATTGCTGAAATGTTTCATTTTTCATTAAAAGTTTCATTACTTTTTTCATTTTTCTATTTTTTTATCAAAAATATTATAGACAATGTTATCAAAATGGTCAACACATTTTTACAGTTTTTGAAATCCATTTGCAATCAATATATAGTGTTGCTAAATATTTTGGAAAAGATTTTGTACAAATTTCAGAAAATAATTGACAAATTTAATGTAAATATTTGAAAAAAAGAGGGGAGGTTTCTATTCCAAACTTTTCAAAAAGGAATAAAACCTTCAAAACTTCAAAATTATCTATAAAATTCATGTTTTTATTTTTCAGCTGTCTCTAGGTGAGGAATATATAGATATTAATAGGTTCCCTTCTATACCTTTTATTTTCCCCTCCTGTCCTCACATTCATCATTCCCAACCCCACACACGTTCTTTATTCCTTTTCTCTTTCCAGTTGATCAAGAAGGTGCAGGAGGTCTTAAAAGAAAAAATCAGCTGACTGGGGACACTAGGACTTCATACAGGGAACTGCCAGTCCTACTGTTTTATCTGACATTTCTGGCTCTTCAAAAAGGAAGCCAGTCACAGAAGGGTGGGGAGTGGGCTGATAACAGCAGTTTCACTTTTGAAGCTCCATTCAGGTCAACTTTGGCCAGCAGCATCTGTCTGTTCTTTGAAGCCCAGCTCACACTACTGCAGAAAGTGAAGAGTCAGGCAGGGACAGGAAAAAGTGGGAGAAGGAGGCAGAGAGTGGAGAAAGGAGGAAGAGATGCATGGGGGAGGAACAAAAAAGAACTGGCTGTACAGAGTTGATCAGCTGTTGTTTTTTTTACCATATACTCCATTGTCATAGTGAAGGAACTGAGGGATTTCTTGGTTCATTATGAATCTTGTCACACATCGTGTATAGTATAAAGATCCAAAATAAAACACTTGTATCTAAAATTCAATAAAGCTTTTAAATATGCAAAACTATTTGTATTGAGTGCCACATTTCTAGCAGTGGAGTTTGGGGGCAGGGGCTGTAGCATTTCACCATCAATGATTTTGCTTATAAATGAAATATTAGTTTTTGTCCCACAATTTATACATAACGACAGTACAAAAAAGGAAGAGATAAAATGCATCAGCATCATTACTCTGAGTTTCAGCATGACCAGGCATTTTTAAAAAATGAAGTAGGAGAAATTAAATGTGTTTGAGCTAATGCGGGTCAGACGTTATTGATGCAAACCAATTTCCAAAATGCAATCAAATTCCAAAAATGCTATTCCTGTGCATAAAGCAGCCTGTATCAAGAGATGTCATTCCTTCAAGACAAGAGGATAGTCAGCTCAGGAATATTACAAGTGGGGCTAGCCCATCTTGGAACCACTCACTGTTATTGTTATAAACATTGTTTATATTGCATGGGAAATTTTCATGGCTCTTTGAAAACATAAACAATATTAGAAACTGTACCTATCAACAATATTGCCAAAACAAACAAACTCACACACAGCATTTAGAAAAGTTTTACTGCATGTTTAAATTAAAGGAACAGAGTCAGACAAATAATGGGTGAAGAAAGTTGCTGAACAAATGTTAGATCATTTCAGGATGCACAGTATTGGTCTTTGCGAAAACATATCTTAAGTCAATCTCAGAAGACAGAGGAAGGGTGGTTCGTGCTTAAGTTCTTGGGTTAAATTCCTGGCACTGCCTACAAAGTTCTCGTTTGTCCTCAGAATGGGTTCCTCAATGATACTTAGGGGCCTAAGTTCCATTTCTAGACACCACTGTGATCCACAAAACTCTTGCTAAGCTGCTGCCTAGCCCTGCAGGCACATAAACTAATTTGATGCCTGGAAGTTTTTGCCTCTGGGTATGCTATGTGCAGCCTCACTCTGCAGATGCCTGTCTTCTACCTAAGCCAGAAAGCAATCCACAAACCAGAAAAGATAGGTGTTTGGCTGCCTAAATTTCTCAGGTAAGTTACAACCTTTAGCCTGGTGGACAGGGTACTCAGCGAGTTTGGCCAGTGCAAGTCCCCCTCCTCCTAGGGACAGCAGGGATTTGAATAAGGATCTGCCACTTCTCAACTGTGTGCCCTTACCAATAGGCTGTAGAGTCATTCTAACTTTTTCAATGTCCCAATTAATATTTAATTATTCAATTATTTAATTAAAGTGGAACAATTTCAATAGGAGAAACAGAGGGAGACCCACATCAGAATATTCCATGCTCAGTAGTTAGGACACTCACCTTGGAAGTGACTGATCCATGTTCAAATCCCTTCTCCCCTCGGACAGAGGGGTAACATGAACTGGAGGTCTCCCATGTACTGGGTGAGCACCCTGCCCATTAGGCTAAAGGTACTTCTCCCTTTCCTGCACCTCTGTTATGTGTGAACTCACCAAAGGAGGCTGATCTGGTAAGTGGCTTCAGAACACATCTACTGGATCAGGCCCCCACATGTAACTTAGGTGGCTGAATGCCTATATTCTCTGGTTCATGGCTCACAAGCAGAGATCACAGGCACCTCCTTGCAGCCTGGACTTAGGCACCTATCTCCATGAGAGGGGTGGGTCTTAGCGTGTACCTTTCTGGTGGGTGTCTCCCATTGGCTAGCTTAGGCAGGGAGCCACCTAGTGTGCTGGCTTTGGGGGTTGCATTCTAAGGCATCTATCTTTCCCTACTCAACAAACAGGATCCTAAGTACCTAAATCAGGCTCTGTGGGTTGCAGAGTTGTTCCTGTGATTTTCTAAGCATCTAAAAGTTAGGCACTACAAACCTGGGCATCATAATGCCTAAGTCCCTTCATGAATTTGAGCTTTCTCTGTGACTCTGTTTCATTTCTGCAAAATTGGGATAAAATGCCACATTTCTTTCATCCTTTCTTTTGCTTATCTGTTTGGACTGTAAACTCTTTTCTCTTCCAAGTCTATTTTTTTACTATGTTTTTTGTATAGGCTAGCGCAATGAAACACCAATTTCAGATGAGATCTGCAAGCTCTACTAATCAAAATCAGAACCCTAAAATGAAGATTCTGATTGTTTAACTATCCCAAAAGGTTTTGTTTTTTACTGTAGGAAAATATATCAAAGTGAAGCCTATAGTGAAAACCAAAGCGTTCTGAGATAGCTAAACAGTCAGAATCTCCATTTTAGGGTTCTGAAAGATCTAGCGGTAATGAAACCTCTCTACAAAATCATTCCAGGGTTCATTTTTGTTACAGTATGTTTTGGATGTAATGTTATTCCAAGTCACTATTTGATACCTGTAACATTTATTAAAATTTCAGTTTAATTGAATATTGGGAAAATATTGTAAGAAATGTTGTGGTACTAGTTTGGCGGGGGTCTTTTAGAAGCTCTTGCATACAGCAGAAAACTTTTGTCATTGCCTGAATGTCTTTAATTTCTTAGATGCCAAACCTATTTTTTAGAGGATGGCCACACAAGCAAATAAGCACACATTTATATGTAGAAAAAATATACTAAATATCCTGAATATAGATTCTTAGAACACACTCATTCTGGAGCACACAGGAGACGGTAACTATGGACTTAAATGTGTCTATATGAGAAAGTTTTGCCAGTTACATTACTACAATTATGCAGATATAATGAGACTTGTATAAGTGCTATTTGGACACTGTTATCCCACTATAAGGCTTTCTTCAGTTTAGTTTAAGCCTCTTTCCAAGTGACATAAGCTATACCAAAAAAGCAATCAAACAAACCCCCAAAATTACAAAACAATGCACCATTATATGGAATATGAGTGTCTACTGGGGGCAGAATGGTTGGTTTATATCAGTATAACTCTGTTGGTTTTAATTCACACCTTAGGTGACACAGTAAAACCTTCCCATTTAGATAGAGCCTTAGCCTTAATAACACACAAGAGGTGGTTTAGAAAGTGAGTGTGAGTGAGCCCCTAATTAACCAATAACATACCTGTTTCTGTACTATACTGTAGAATGTATGCTTGTGTGAGGTATATGACTTGCTGAATTCCAACTGAAATTTTATCAACTATCAGACAATAGAAACACAGCCCTCAAAATCGTCCCAGGAGTACGCAGCATGATATAATCCTTTCCATCGCATCCTGTCAATCATTGCTATAAATTACCACTAAATATACAGAAACAAAACTTCTGACTCACAAGTGTAGACTGTGGGTCAGTAAAATGCATCTCTATGTTGATTTATCATTGTGATGAAGGAATACAGGCCAGGACGAAGAATATCAGAGCTGTTGTTGAGAGTACCAATGTCCCCCTGTTAGTAAGAATAGCCATCTATCTTAGATACTTATATGGCCCTCACCACTGCAATATCTGAGCCCGTCACAATCTTTAATTTATTTATTCTCACGTCTTTGTGAGGTAAGGAACTCCCATTTTACAGATGAGGAAATGAGGAGCAGAGAATCTGACTTGCTTGAGGTCACACAAGAAGTCTGTCATAGAGCAGAAAATTTAAATCGGGTCTCCAGAGTCCCAGGCTAACACCCTAATCACAGGACCATACTTTCCACCCAGTCCAGAATGTCAGAGAGAAAATAGAGGAATCGTCTTCCAAAAAACACATTGGCTAACCAGGAAGACAGAGAATGGAATGGACTAAATGAAGAGACAAAACAGCCCATCTACAGTCAACTCAATGGATATATGGTTATCGAGGCCTTCACCAGCTTCCTTGTAACTTCTCCACCAGGTGCTTGTCAAGGACTCTATATACTTCTACTCTATATCTGCTCTTTCCAATGTGCCTGCTATTTAGATCAGCCTCAAGAAGGTTCAGCAAATGTTTGTGAGTTTTCAAGAGCATCCAGGATAGTACATGCCACTCAGCTATTGGGTCTTATTCAGTGTAAGTCTGACTTCAGTTGGGCCTTATTCAGTGTAGCTATGGAAATAAATGCTGTTGCTCCTGATTTACCCATCATGAGCAATAAGAGAGCAATGCAAATACAAATGGATTTGTCAAAATAAGGTCATTTCACACAATCTGGTTGAGACAACACTTGGAGCAGTAAGAAAGATACTAGAATTTATATTTTTGCCTTTCTGTTCTATAAATGGTGATGGTTTTATTCATTCTATTTCTGGAATCTTTTAAGTATCTCATCCCTTGCCTTCTCTACTCCCTGACTGTATGTTATGTTTCTCTCGTCTGGTTCAAGAGGTTTGTGACTCACTCCCACACTGTTGTGCACTATAAACTGCAATTGTTATTTCCATTATTTGGTGGGTGAGTCATTTTCTTTGCAGCTATTCATTACAAACTCTGAATCTTACTTTCCATTAACATCTGTTTGAGTCTCTTCTGCGCTGGTGATTATTACAGTTTATTTCCATTGTGAGCATTTTGCTGCATTGTTGTTTACCATAAACTGAGTTCTGTTAGCATCACCTGTAGTTCATAATCTTCCCTAAAGTTGTGTCCCAGGTATGGCTTGATCTATTTTTTTACCTTGCTATTTTTCCTTCACCTGACAGAACTGTTTGAACCTTTCCTACACTATTTATTATAGTGCAACTTTCATTGCATCTAAAGATTTCTTGCTCCCATTAACACATTTGCTCTTCCTTATGTAATAATCATTAGTTTTGATGAGGGAGAATTACCCAATGGGAGAAATCCTGGCCCTAATGAACTAAATGGGAGTACAAGTATTCACTTAACTGGGCTAAGATTTCACCTCATACCTTTAGATGATTTCCTTTGCAAATTAACAACAATTGCCACAGCAAAGGATACTTAAAATTTCCCTAACCAACTGAGAAGTCAGAAAGTCTCAGAAAGGGGCCCGCTTGATACAAGAATTGGCAAGCAATGTAGATGGAATTCATCTCTGTGCATAAGGCCAGAATAAGGGCTATGTACTACTAAATCCCACATAATTACTTAAAATGGAATTTATGTAGTACCTAAGCTCTGCCCTGGCTCTCTATGCAAGGGAGAATTTCACCCTTATGGATGAAAGTTCAGGTTTCATGGTATTTATATATAAGAAATGAAAAATGAATACTTTGGCCATAATCACGGCCAGGTTGAGTTCATAGATATATCTTTCTCGGACATTTGTAGAAGTAAACCTATGCTTTCAGCTAAATCGGGTATTTATTTATAAATCCCCATTTGAATAGTATGATTCATTATCACCCTTTTCACGACAGAAGCAGCAGCTTCCATCATATAGGGTGGGAGAACTACCTTAACACAAATCTGCTCCTTCTGCTTCTTCTTGTGCCCTGAAGGCAGCAGGCTTCTTATCCTGGTTTCGCTGCATGCCACCCAGTGAGAGGAAAAGGAATATACTCAGAATGTGCACATGTGAAGATATGGAAAATCATCTTCTATCCCCCAAAAGGCAGAACTGCTTAAAGCAAAAGTTCACTAAGTGCTACCAGTTATATTTTATGATATTGAGTCTTAATAGTCAAAAATAGAGTGGCATAGATGTGCTGAAAGCAAAAGCCTGCACAGACTGTGTCTGGCCCTAGTGTGGATGTGTAGTAGGAGGAAGAAAGTAAATTTCTTCACTTGTATACACCAATTACGGGGCCAGACATAGCAGCAGTCGCTGTGCTAAAGGGACACTAGAGGTTGCTTCATCCTGCTGCCCTCAGGTTCGAGTCACTCTAAAGGGGCCAGTCTCCCTTCTCCCACCATGCACCAGCCTAAGGAGATAGCCAGGTGAGCTGCAGGGAGAACTTTGCATTCTCCTAAGTAACATATAACAGTTCCCAACTCAGGCAAGAACTAAGTGACACAATCTGGGCCTTTAGTGAGAAGTATACAGTAACTGAGGCTGAAACAAAGAGTGGAATTCTATTACAACCATAACAATGTCTGTATTGCAAATGAAAGGGGACTTGTCTGCCAAGCTTTGCGGATAAACATGGCTTGTTGCTGGCATTTATTATATATGAGAAATTACAGCAACTGTAAATGAATAGATTAGAATTTACTCCCTTATCCAACAAAAGCAAAGATATTTGTCAGCTTGGGTAAGAGGAGGAGGGATAGCTCAGTGGTTTGAGTATTGGCCTGCTAAATCCAGGGTTATGAGCTCAATTCTTGAGGAGACCATCTGTGGCAAAAATCTGTCTGGGGATTAGTCCTGCTTTAAGCAGGGGGTTAGACTAGATGACCTCTTGAGGTCCCTTCCAACCCTGATATTAAATATGCTGTGATTATACAGTTAGACAATCTACTATATGAATCAAACCTTATAGCCATATTTTGTGTTTCAAAGTCATTCTGAAGGGTATTTTCTCTTATTTTGAATTAGTGTCTACAACAGACAAATGATTAATCTCTGATCAGCACAATTAAATGTACTGGCAAGAGACACTGGTTGTGTTGTGTTGTCTACTAATAGATTTTAAGACTATTGTGTGTAATGATTATTCACGTCTCTAATTAGGTTTATTTAAAAGGAAAGGTGGAGATCTTTGACAGTTACTGAATTTCATTTTAAGGATTCCAAGGAGGAAAATTTCTTCCTAAAAAAAAAACCCCATAGAAATCATAAGGCTAAAAATCCTTCTTACAGCTCACACAGTGTAGCGAGGGGGCCCCCCTCCCCCCCGCTCCTGAAGGGAATAGGCCAGGAAAACTGTGGCCCCGGGCGGAGGCCCTGCCACCTATCCCCGCCCCCTGGAAGTCAAGGGGTGGGACCGGAAGTCCAAGGCCCCCTCCACCTGTCCCCGCCCCCAGGAAGTCAAGTGGCAGGACAGGAAGTACAAAAGCCCGGCCCCAGCCCTCAGTTAGGAGGAGGCTGCCAGAGAAGGCAGATGCTGAGGCCCGAGCTCCTGTTGGACCCGACTTACCCTGCGCCCGGTATCCGAAGGCGTACTGGCCTGACCTCCCCTGGGGCCAGTAGAGTGGGAGGGCCTGCGTTCTCCCTGCCACCCCTTTAAGGATGGCAGACTCCCCCCTCCCTTTGCCTAAGGAGACCATCTACAGTGGTTGCCTTACCTGCTCAGCACCTGCTGAAGGGCCTGAGCTCAGACTGTGTGTTGCCCCGCCCTGCCCAAGGGCCTGGGCTCAACTATATACTGTTGCCTTACCTGCTCAGCCCCTGCTGAAGGGCCTGAGCTCAGACTGTGTGTTGCCTTGTTTGCTCAGCCCCTGCTGAAGGGCCTGAGCTCAGACTGTGTGTTGCCTTGTTTGCTCAGCCCCTGCTGAAGGGCCTGAGCTCGGACTGTGTGTTGCTTCGCCCTGCCCCGGGGCCTGGACTCAATTATATACTGTGGCCTGGTTTGCTCAGCCCAACCGGAAGGCCGGAGCGTGGTGAGCCGGCGTGGCTCCCCTCCCCTCCTTGAAGAAGGGTTGAGCCCCGGTCACGCTCTACTATGCACAGACATAACTATATAGTGATATGTAAAGTGTTTTAGCCTTCTATTCTGTCATCAACACATATAGGGGTTTTGTTTTGTTTTTGGTTTTTGAAGTGCATTTTAAAAGAGTGGGACAAATTGAGCAAAATAGACACAGGGGAACTTACTTTTTTTCTGTGTGTGTTTGTTGTTGCTGTTTTCTTCTACAGCTTGTCCCTCCCAACATGACAATTTATAATTATTTCTGCTATTAAGGGCCCAAGGTTGCCCATAAGGAAGATACTGAATATTTGTCTATTAGATACAGATTGCAACCTAGTAAAGTATCTCCACTTGTCTGCTACTCAGCTGACAGGTTTGATTGCAGAGACAATGTCAGTGAGGCAACATCCTTTACTGAACCGACTTCTGTTGGTGAGGGAAACACGCTACAAAGAGCTCTTCTTCAAGTCTGGGAAAGATACTCAGAGAGTTACAGCTAAATACAAGGTCAAATAGTTTAGCAGTTCCATGAAGGGCTTGAATGGAGATAAAACTACTGTTGTTCAACAGTGCATATAAATAGACCCACTGACTGCCTATATAGCTTGAGAACTGACCAAAGGAAAAAGGCAATTCCCACAAATCTAAGATTTGAACTGAGAGTCCTTTGTTTCCTGAAGTCATAAGGTTTGACCTAATTTGTCTAGATTTGCTAAGCCTTGCTTAGTGGGAAAGATTAAGAACGTCAATCTTCTATCCACTAAGACAAGCATTTACCATTTCCAGCATGCAATGTAATCTTACAAATACAGGAACTGTTGAGTTATTGCCACATTATGTTCTATCAGCAGAATAAGGTATTGCACATAAAACAAAATGATGGGAAAATTATTAATAAAGTATAAGCAGACTGGATGGAGCATCTTAATGCCTAATAAATAAGCATCTTCCTCAGTTTTCATTCTTAAACAGCCTGGTTATGTCATGTAAATATTGAAGGCACACACTGAATCTATAGAGTGCATAATATTGGCATTATGAAAGCCCACATAAGCACTGGCATCAACTTAGTGGTGGCTGGCAGCTTGTAACAAATTTTCTGGATGGCTTCTAAAGAATAACAATAAATGTCATTTTAAAGTTGTCAGATACATTATAATAAACAGACATAGGATGTGTGATGCATTTTGGTGCTAATAAAATCAAATTTAGCTGTACATAGTAGAGATAAAGAGGGGGGAAAGCCATATTCAATACTGGACAGCTTTTAAGTGGCCGGCATTTCAGTTTATTTTGTTTCAGAGTTGACAAAGGAATGCTAAGTTGCCCAAGAATTGGCATATAATTACTTATTAATAGTGAATTAAAAAGTGGCACTATGCTCAAAATGCCTGGAAAAATATACAGGAAATTGCACAAAAGAACATTGTTATAGATGGATGTGAATATATTATGATATTACATGCAAATCTCATGGTTATGAATGAGTATTTAATGTAACAGGCAATAATTATTTTACCCATATGATTTCTGTTAGATTTACTAAGAGAATAATGTAATTATTAAACAATACAAGATCAGAATTGCGTTATGGGCAATTCACAGAGGTTTGAAAGGCACACACAAAAAAAGCCCTAATGACTGAAACAACCAACAACTACAATAATATATGGGGTCAAAGATGTCTTATTTCTATTATGAATAGCCACTTACAAAATGAAACAAAGAAAAGACTCAGGTGCATGTATTTAGTGAGGATTTCCTGCTATGGCATCATCTATTCAGAAAATTAAATTTATGTCCAGCATTCTAAAAATAACCCTTCAAAGTAAGTGTATAATTGTTCTGGATCACAATAAATATTATCAATGGATTATTTTATATGATTTGCATTCTGGTAGCACCCACAGTATGCTAGATGTACAGGAAAACAGTCTCTGGCCTTAAGTGCTCACAATGTAATGTGACGTCTACACTTGGAGCTAGGACTGTGATTGCCAGCTTGTCCAAACATATCTGCTCTATCTCTCATTGAGCTAATGCACTAAAAACAATAGTGTAGTTGCAGGAGCATGGGCAGCTAGCCACCCTGAGTATATACCCAGGGGTCCAGGAGGGTTTGTAGTCAAGGTGGCCTGTGCTACTATGGCTACATTACTACTTTTAGCCTACTAGATAGGTGGGAGCTAGCATGAGTATGTCTACACCAGTTGGGAATCACATTCCTTGCTCCAAGTGTAGACATGCCCTTAGAACAAAAGGAGTAGACAAAAGGTGAGAGAAAGAATAAAATATACAATCACTTTTTCAAACAAGCAAACATACAAACAATTTCTTTGTCTCTCAGCCTAGTCATTATTCATTGGCAGTGCCTGGTAGGTAGAAGTAAGTTTTGAGGTGAGGATAGATTTGAAAGGAGAGGGTGATGACCTTATAGTTAAGTTGACAGAGGAGATTTCTTCTGTAAAAGGCGGCATGAAAGAAAGCATGGAGATGGCTATGGGAGACAGGATGGATATCGATGGATTGGAGGTCTTGGAAAATATATTCAAAGGAGCAAGTGGCCTGGGCAGTGGGTGATCCGAACAGATGAGGTGGTGGTCAGAGCAAAGGCAGTCAGATGTTAGAAGAAATAGCATGGTTTAGTGAAGATGAAGTCAAGTGAATGGCCAAGAGCAGAAGGATAATTTGGGTGACGAGGCTCCTCATGAAAGACAGCAGCTGTTGAGTCAGTACTGGAGGAGGGAATCCAAGTTTCAAGGGACAAACTGGGAGTGGTACTGACTGTGTCTTTGGAAAAGCAAAACCAGAGACTGGATAAGTAGTACTTGGATCTGAACAAATATTTCAGAGTTCAAGGTGGTTGAAAAATTATTCTAGTTTTGGCCTCTCTCTAGAAGTAAGGAAAAATTAACAACCGAAATAAAAGGAAAAGGGGAATCTGGAAGGTAGATGACTAGATAGTAAATATTAGAGTCTAAATTCTGATTGTCTTCTAACACCAGTGCAACCTCCAATGAACTGAGTTGAGCTAGTTACAGTAACCCACTACAAGCAAATAGAAATTGGTTTTCCCACTATTGCTTTTTTCCTGCTACCTGATAACCAACCAAAAAACTTGTGCAACACTTGTTTCTAGGAAAATTTTCTAGGTTGTGTGATAAGGCACTTCTTGGAGGCATAAGGTCACATTCACGTCTCATTTTCATGGGTGCAACAATGGGAGAACAGGGTCGCATTCTGGGAAACTTTTCTGGGGACAGGTGCTCGGTGTCGGTTTTATTTATTTATTTACTTAGGCTTGCTCTGTTCACTGCTGAGGTTACATATAGAACATTTGCACCAAAGAGTATGGGTTAAAATGTGGGGTGTTTCCTCAACATTAATGTGACTTTGAGGGTTCCAGCTTTCATGACGTACACTCTGGAGAGATCTTATTTTGTCCTATGACAAAGCCTATTTTACCAAATCAGAAATTAATCATTTGGGGGAGGGAATATTTTAATTGTTCCTGATATCACTAGGCCAATAGTTGTCAATTATTTTCACCTGCTTCTCAAAATCCTCACAAGATTTCTTGCAGAGATTCATTCATGTAAATCATGCAACTGTTGCTGCTGCACAGAATCGGAGTCATAGTGACAAAACTTTGGTTACTTTTGTTAACTACATGCAAACTGGGGAGCCACTACGGCTTTTGAGGAAGATTCCAGAGTGATGTAGGGGGAGGGGATTGATTGAATTAGCTAAATTTTTACCTATATATTAACATTTTTATATTACCATAAGTCTAAGTAACAGTTAGGGTGCCTGAATCCTTTTGCATGGGCATATTTTTTTTTATTGTTTAAATCTAAAATAAAATTAATAAAATAAATCTCTGTCATGATGGGGGTAGTTGAGGCTGTCAGGGGGAAGTAGTACTTTGTGATGTGTGAAGACTACTATTTGGGGTTGGTGAAGATGATAGTGCTCTACTCATTCTGCAGTTGAGGAGTTCCACTTTAAGAAGCTGTGGCGTGGGTACACACAGTGTGCATCTACACAGTCATCAGCAGCATGTGGCAGGGAGTCTCAGAGCCCAGGTCAACAGACCTAGGCTTCCAGGGCTTGTACTACAGTGCTAAAAGTGGCTGTGCAGATGTTCGGACGAGGGCACCAGCTGGAGCTTGGGTTCTGAAACCCAACCCTCTCCCCAGGCTTCAGATCAAACCTCATTCCTCTGATGTAATTTGTGTATCCAGATCCTTTTCCAGGGTGTCCGTGTGGACATTATTTGGTTAGGAAAGCAGTCTGTAAAGATAGATATTTTTTTTTTATTATTTTTCTTATTGACAAAATGCCATCACTTCTATTAAAGTTAGCTTTCTGTATAAAACAGCTTTTCTAGAATGTTGAGAAACGTAATGCCTAACTGAAAGTACTGGTACTATGAGTAAGTGGGCCAGTTAAAGTTAGTTTTGATCACTAAATAAGTTAGAATAAGTCAGTAGCTGTCCAACCATTGGCATTCCATGGCTCTTTCAGTCATTACAACTCTCTGGTTCTTGATTTGAGTTAAGATCTGGATTAACTGTAATGGATGTCATTGGTGATGGAAAAGAACTTCTCTCTAATTCTATACCAGACCCAAAGAGTAGCCTTAGCTAAAGGATGTGTATAAATTTCGGGGGGGCATGATTCTTTTATTAATCCATGATAGTCTAGTGACATTTTCACTGCCACAATTTTCTTCTTTAATGAAGACCCAGTGTTGGATTGTGATAGAGTAGTGGTTTTCAACCTGTGGTCTGTGGACTCCTGGGGGTGCCCACAGACTAGTCTAAGATTTCCAAAGGGGTCCACACCTTCATTTGAAATTTTTAAGGGGCTCACAAATGAAAAAAGTTTGAAAACCACTGTATTCGAGTGCCCCAACTCCACTACTGTTTTGGACTGGCTGGCTTGATAGTACCATGGCATATTTTAAACAGCTAGTCTACTCTGTTTAATGGGTTGTATAAAATAGCTGCACTCATGCTTTGTCTTTTACTGTTCCATATAAATTCTAACAATATCATCTATATTATTGCTAGAGTTTTATTTGGGATAATCACAGAAGGATTTTGAAACAAGAAAGATATTCTTGGCAGAATGTTCATTTTGACTGTGTATATTCTTCCCAAAAAAGAAATTACATACTTCCCCCAACACGCCAGGTCTTTTTTCATTTGATGAAGTGGTGACGTTTAAATCATAGAGCTCCTCTAGGTTGTTTGAAATTTGAATTCCCAGGTATTGTTTTTAGAATTTGCTTTTCATTTGTACCCAAATGTTTTCTGGAGGAGTGACTTCTCAGATTCTGGCTAATTAATAGCTAGCATTTCAAATTTAGTATAATTTACTTTAGATCCAGACAAAGTCCTGGATTTCTTTTAGATGCTATCTTTGGAGAAATATTTGCTTTAGATAAAAATAATATTACATCATCTGCATGTAAAGCTATTTTCTGATGTGTTCCTGCAAGTTTTATTCCTGTGATAGATTCTTTGTTCCTTATCCTCTGTTCAGAAGGTTCCATGGCCAGTGCAAAAAGTAAAGGAGACAAAGGACATCACTGCCTAGTCCCTCTATGTAACTCAGATGGTCGAGATTTTACACAATTAACTCATACAGCTACTTTTGGGCTGGTGTAAAGAGCAATTGTCCATTGAAGGAACTGGGAGGACTTGAAACAGAAAGGTCCCCCCTAGTCTATTAAAAGTTTTCTCTGTGTCAAGTGAGCAAAAGAAATTGATCTTTTTTTAATCTGGCATTATGAATGATTCCAAGTACTCTCTAAATATTATCTGACACTTGTCTATCCTTAATTAATCCAATTTGATCTGGATTTATATGAGCTGAAATCATAGATTACAATTGGCTAACAGGTCTTTTTTGTTAGAATCTTTAGGACATGATGCAACAGGGATATGGGCCAATAGGAACTGCATAAGGTATGTCCTTTCTAACATTAGGGAGAACAACAACAGTTGCTTCTTTCATAGCTGTGGAAGTCAATCCCCTAACAGCATTTTATTGAGCATATGTCTCAAGGGACTTACACATACCTCTCTGAATACCTTGTAAAATTGAGCTGGAAACTCATCAGCTACCGGAGTTTTATTACTTTTCATAATGGCTATTGCGACAAAGATTTCTTCTTCTGCTATTTTTTATCTCAAGTTTCTTTATCAATTTTGCTTATATTTGGCAAGCCTGCTACTTCCAGGTATTTTTGAATAGCTTCAGAGCTTTGAGTATCTGAGATATAGAGAGTGTTTTTATAGCAAACAACAAAAGTAGGACATATTTCATTGTGCTGATTATTTTTAGTTGGTGGAATAGTACATTATTCTTCAATTCTTTTAAGGTTTTGGGCCAACAGCTTATCATTTTTATTTCCTTTTTAATAAACATCTGCTTTGTATACCTAAGAGCTTTATCAGTGGCATCTGTCATCAACATATTCATTTTCCATCTAATATTAGTTAATTGTCGATATACTTTGTTTGAACCTGTGCTCTTATGAAAGTCTTGTAACCTTTTAATCTCCTGTTCTAGTTCTACTTTTTCATGAGCTCTTTCTTTTCTTAGTTGAGAGGCTCTGTTTATCAGCTGGCCCCTAAATATTACTTTACCTGCCTCTCACAGAAGGACTTTTAAAATTTGTCTTTATCATTTCTTTGAAAGTATTGAACAATGTACTATTTAATTGCTGCAACTGGATCTTTGTCTCGGAGAAGCAACCTGTTCATTTACCAAAAAAAAAATTATCTTTGGTATCCACCCCAACTATCAAATATTACTTCAAGTGGTGCATGATCTAACCATGGAATGGTGCCAATTTCTGCAGCTCTTGTGTGCTTCATTAAGCATTTAGAGATTAACATTAAATCTATTCTAGCATATAACTGATGAGGGTAGGAATAAAATGTGTAACATCTTTCCCCTGGGTGCAATTCTGTCCAGCAAACTGACAGACTGAATTGTTGGCACATACAAGTCAATGCTGCACCTGCTTCCCTATACCCCTTGTCTTTTTGTATCATATTGTTCCTAGTAAAGAATCAGTGTGCAACTGAAGTCTTGTCCAAATATAATTTCCCTTTCCCCAAAGTGTTGTAGTATTTTCACTAAGTCCTTAAAAATAGGGTGGGTTTTTTTGCTTTCAATTGGGAACATACCCACTATTATTGATAAACCAGCAACTGTGTTTCATCAAGATAAACTTTTCCCATCCTTAAATTGTTTGGTAAATATTATGGTATGTCCATTTTTTTTCTTTTCTTTGGCTGAAGCAAAAAATGTCAGCTGAAATCAATTACCTTTTATGTCCACAATTTTCCCTTCCTGGAAGAGAGTGTCTTGAAGTAAAATAAAAATGAGAGTGGGCTGGGGATTTTGAAATTCTGCCAGGGCCTTTTTTCTTTTAATAACATTATTTAGCCCTTTGGCATTCAAAGACATTAGTTTTAAAGGAAGAACCGTTGAGAGTAACTATTCTGATTACTGAAAACTTGACATTTCATGATTTTTAGCTGTTTGATGGCATGAACCCTTGTGCAGCTAATGTGTTCCTTGTTATGTTGCATTCACAAACTGTGCCTGAATATGGCATGGTTTGTATTTGTAAACTTCCCTATTTCTTGTGACAAACTTGGAGGGGGCAGGGAGTTAAGAACATGATGAAGAGTGATAGTGATTCCATGTCACTTTGTCTTGCATTAACCTTTGACTGAACCAGTTGTTTAATATTCCACCTATTCTTACAGTATTATGCGAGTCCTTGCAGATAACCTTTATAATCTCAGTTAACTTATCTGGAGCTCTATATGATTTTATTACATTACTACTTTTGATTACTTAAATTGAACATTAAGAATGGTAGATGTTCTGAAGGGTGTTACATTGGATAAAGTAGAGGTAAGCTCTTTAGCATATGCTGGTGATGTACCACTGGTAGACATGTTTGAATAAATTATGATACTCTTCACTACCTGAAAAATTGGTGTAGTCGACTTGGATTTATAGTGAAAACCAAGAAGACAAAGTGGATACATCTTGGAAAAGGAGCAAAAGTTGAAATGCAGCAGTGGTGATGTCATGAAACAAATAAAATCTTATGTGTACCTAGGAAGATTCATCAGTATTTATGGTACCATCAGGATGAGGTTAAAAGGAGATACATTTTAGGTACAACTGCTGCACAGAAGTTGATGAAATCATGGACTGATAAAAACATGTAAGTTTGTACCATATCAACAATTTATCAAACCAGTATGCTAATAATATTTCTTTATGGTCTGGAAGCACCTGCATTAAATGAAATAGACATCTGAAGGCTGGAGGCAGCAGAGATGAGAATTATTTGGAAGACAGCAGCTGTTCAGTGGAATGGTTTTAAGACATGATGTAAGAAGGAGAGTTGGTGGTGAAATCAGGGTACAGGATTGTTTGCAATCAAAAAGGTTATGATGGTGGGCAGAGTGTAGACAACAAACAGATGATAGGATGGAAAAGAAAATAATGGAAATACAACCAATGTCCATCAGACCTAGAGGCTGATGACCAACTAGATGGTGGGACATTGTATGCAGAGGCATGACCAGCCTGGGCTTAATGAAGGAAGAAGCCATGGACAGAAATGAATGGTGATGTTGTACTGCTCCCCATGTCTGTAAAGACGCTTTGGGATGAGAAGGAAAAGAAGAATTCCATCTCCCACTTTCTCAGTTCCCTCTCATCTCCTGCATTCCCATTTCTTTCAAACCACAAATAAAATACCAATATAGTGTGAAAATCGGTCCCTAAATGGCTGTGCTTTGCTGAATCCCAAACTCCATTCTCTCCCCATGAACTCTGGGATGGCTTTTGTTGCAAACCAAATGAGGTAGTTTCTTCACCAATGGGACCGTAATCCTTGCTGTCAGAGATTACCATCTAATCCTTTGAATTACCTGGGCAGGCTTTACACAGAATCCCTTAAGGATCTTCCCTATTCCCTCTCTCTTCTTCTCCATCCTCCTCATCCCTAAGACTACCCACTTACTCCCATTTTATTGTCTTTTATGTTCTCTACATTTTAAAATACAGAACACAGCTATCAAAGAGCTATGATCACCCAAAATTAGGAAACTTCATGCTACTTTCCCCCCAACAGTAACATAGTTACTGTTCAATCTCATTCTTAATAATTCCCAAGAAGACTTTTCTGGATAATCTTAGTTTAGTCATCAGGTATCTGAGACCTTTGGTTCAGCTTCAGTTTTGCCTTTGCCAGTATATTCTCTAGAGTCTTTTGTCTTTTCTTTTTCTATTCCTATTTTCTTGGGTATCTGCCAGGATTTTTCTAGCATTTTATCCTTGGTTTCTACCTCTGAAGTATCCTCCTGTATGTCAGTGTTTTGGAGTTCAATCCCAAGTGACTGGAGTATATTTTTAACTTGTTTGAAGTTTCTTACTATATAATACTGATTTTGGAAGCTGAATGAGAGTTTAAATAAAAATCCCTGTCAGTAGCAGGTATTTGCCCTTCTAAGTGCTGCTTTAATTTCCCCAGTTCTGTGCTCTTTTTTTAAGGTTAGTACAGAGAAGTCATGAAAAAATTGTAGCTTGTGGCCTTTGAATATACTTAGGACACTTTCTGGCTTTGTTTATAATGAAATCTTTCCACTGATAAAGGTTAATTTTCACCATTATATTAGGCCCAGGTGATGACAGCAGTGACCTATATGTTCTCTCCACAATTAAAATATTTTTTATGAACCAGATTGTATTTCCTCCTTCAGAGTTTTCCGGCAGTTCCTTAATTCTAATGTTCCTTCCAGCTCTGTTTTCTATATCATTCAATTCTCTCTCCCTCTCTCTCTTTCTGCTCTCAACAAAAGAGATTTAGGGAGTTCCATTTCAGAATATCCTCAGTAGTTAGAGCACCCTCCTGAAAGCTTTGGGAGACTCCTGTTCAAATCTTTCTCCTGTGGCGAAGTGGGGAGAACTGACACCAGGTCTGCCACATCCCAGGTGAATGCTCTAACCACTGGCCTAAAAGTTATATGGTAGGCATCACCAACACCACCTCTTCTTCTGGCAGCCAGATTTTGAATGGGACCTGATCTGTAGGCAGCCTCAGAGCATGCCTATCAGATCAGGCTCCACAAGTGAGATAGGTGGAGGAATATCTACCTTCCCCTGGTTTGTAGGATCTCTCTATAGCTTCAGTGGGAAATAGGCATCCAGACACCTAGAACAAAGCAGCAACATGCATGCCCTCAACTAAATAAAAAGGTGCCTAGAGAACTTTTACCATGAAAATGTAGAGGCGAAGTGAGATTAGGCACCTACAGGGTGAAGTGGCATCTGAGCAGGAGTTTTGTGGATTTCAGTGACACCTAAAACTGGGATTTATCTGGGGATTAGGCACCCAAAAACCTTTGTAGATCTGGGCTTGTGTGGCCTGGCCAGCACTAAAGTCAATTGAGTGAAGCTACCCCAACAATTGATTGCAGAGTAATAATTTGGGCAGGGTATGGGAGCAGGAGGAGATAGAAAAGGGGTCAGGCTACAGCAACAGAAAGGAAGGATCATGTTCTTCCTCCCCTGGCTCTTGCTGTGTCCGAGAGTGTTACCCTTAAATTTAGGCTTTGAGGTGTCCCTAGAAAACCTGGTTATCTCCCCCTTAATGTGCTCTTCCTGGAGTGTGAGTCTCCCGGTAGCTAAGTAACACTTGAAGGAAACAGATATACCCTTCTGATAAAGTGATTGACGTAGGCAGTCTTCTTTTCAAAATATTTTTTTTATTGCTTTCACTAATTCCTACAGCAATATGATTTAAAATACAAATCCTCATTTCAAGTTAAAGAGCGTCTAAACTACAGTAGCATACCATTTGAATGATTCCAAGTGATGCACTTTATTACTGGTGATCAGTCCACAATAGATCACTGACAGGAATTTTTTACTTATATTTTAAGTTTTACATAAGAAAATTACAATTAACAACCATTCATTCACACACTCACATATACTAATACTATACTTATACTAAACTGTAGTTAAAAATAACAAGTTTACTATCTGTCGATTCCACTGTGTTGTTACAAATGTTGCCACTGTTTGCTCCTGAAGAGACTTTTCTCAGCAATGCTTTCTTTAGGATTCTGGAAATCTTTGATCCTCTCAATAACCGTTCTGTCTGCTTGGTAACCCCTTGAATCACTCTTCTTGATCCTTTCCAGCAGCTCTTCTTGCTGGTTTGTGACTGACTTCTTTGCCTACTCTCCAATCATTTTCTTAAGTTTCTCAACGTCCTGCCTTATATACTTGTCTGGGCATGTTTGCTGCTAACATTACCACATTCTTGGACACATGTCAACAATTTCACACATGTTCACTGCCCTTGCTTTGCCTCAGAATCATGATTTCCTCATCTGACCCTACTGCCCATGCTCCAGATCTATTTACTTTGTGGCCATACCTCATTTTATGTAACTTTACAAGTGGGCATGCTCAATCCAGAGATTTCCCAGTTCTGGTCAAATGACCTATATTATCCAATAGTAAATGATCTGCAGCTTTCAGTTGGTGAGGTGACTCCTGCTTATTCAAGAGGGAAGCCAGAGACAGAAAACGGAGAACTACAACATTCACTACTGGGGATTTTTTCCAGTATCAAGAGCTGCATGATTTTTATTTATTTATTTATTTATTTATTTATTTTTCAGAGTATGACTGGTGGGTGACCCCCACAACTTGTATGCGAATTGCATTTCAGCTATTGAGAAGTCTTGCTCTTTATCCAATGGCCATAAATTTGACTCTGTTGATCCCTGTTTTACATAAAGAAATGATTGGTTCTTAATTAGAAAAAGACAAAATCACTTTGCCTAAACTAAGACTCATTGGAAGGTCAAGCATTTCTATGTTTGACTCCAACTCAAACACAGGCTAAGCATGGAAAATTTCAGTCCCACAGGTGCATATTTCAGGAAATTAGGAGCATCCATAAACAGTGGTTATCGTCATAATATAAATAATGGAAAGTGTTCTGCAACCTAAATTATATAAAAGCATCTCTGTATTCCCTGTGCTAAAGGATCTTTATTATTTTAATTCCAGAGGCCAAACACTCTGCTCTTTTAAGTTATGTAAATTCATGCAGAAGCTTAGGCTTTGGGGATTTGTATTCTAGATATATAATATAGTTACCTAAACTGTTTGCATTAAGAAAAAATCCAGTTTGTATTTCTTTGATGGGTTGAAATAACATATGCACCATTTGGAAAGAAACAACATGTACACCAACTCCAAAGAAGTTATGCTGTCCATATAGTATAATATGTACTAACTAAGGGAGCGGGAACACAGATAGCTACACAATTGCCTTTAATACACTCATTTTCCAAAGGGATTATAAGGTTCCAAATTGATATGTACTTCAATCACAGAAATGAATATTTGGCCAAATGTGAGAAATATTTCAGTTCTTCCAAGGGAAGATTCTGAATCCCACACCGGTGACCATCTGCTGCTGCAGGAGTTACAAGTGGTTAGGGGAGAATTCCCCTGGTTCAGGAGCTGTCAGGGTCCAGTGCTTTGACACTATCTAGCCCTGACCCAAGAGACATGCTGGGGATGGGTATGAAGACAGGAGGCATCAACCAGGGAACTGCTGAGAACAACAGGGAATTCTGGGCTGCTGGGCAACCTATAGACAGCCCTGTGAAGGCTATAAGTTAGTTCAGCAACTCCTCACCCTTTTTGGGGGGTGTACTTTCTCTCACTACACACAGCACAGAAGCAAGCCCCAAAAAGTTACTGTTTACAAAAAAAAGATTAAGGCACAGTCCTGAAAACACTCACACATGTAAGTATCTCTCTGTGTGAGAGTAGTCCCATTGAGTTCAATGGGACTGATCATGTGAATGCAGTTACTCACATATGTAAGGCCTTGATCAACTCTGTGTGGATAGATCCCTGAGCCTGTATACAGACAGTTCCAGGATTTGTGACTTGTGGTTTTTTTAACCACACACAAGAGTATTATTCAGAAATACTAATTTAGTCTATTCTACCAATGATATTCAGATATAATATAACAACCATTTCCAAAATAATAATATTAAAGCACATCTCAGATACACGATGCAAACAAAAGTAAATTACATTCTCATTGTATTAGTTAGAGTCTTTGAAAAAATCAAATTGACTACAGCTGCTGACAATTCCTGAATATTCATTTTGTTCAGTGGGTGATGGCAAAAGCAAATGATGAATCTGTCACAAATACAATAATGAAGAATTAATTGCACCACATTTTTCTCTGCTGTGCATCTTGTGTGCAGTCAAAAGAGCATGAAATAGTTCTGTAAATATGATTTTCATTAAAAATATAAACTGCAATAAATCATTGAGGAGGTCTGGGAAATTATTTATGTGGCTGAATTATATATGTTGGGGAATTGTATATTGCATTCCTCTGCAACACCAGTACAGCTAATACTGCAATGGTGCTTTACCCATTTGATAAACACATTTTTTTTTAAATATAGTACTGATTTTTATGTCTACAAAAAAACAAACAAGATCTTTAGCTCAGTAAAAGCACCATCCCACGGGGATTTAGTTAGTTCTCTGGGACAGGGACTGTCTCTTTCTTTCATTTGTACAGTCCAATGGGATCCTAGTCCATTAGTGGGAGTCCTACATGCTATTGCAATGTAAGAAATAAAATAAAATAAAATAAATATACTATTATGGGATATTTATGTTCCTGTCTCAGTGCATGAGCAGCAGCCAGTGAGAGCAGCAGCTCTTTCCAGTTCTCACCTGTGATGTGACAGCAAGGAGAAACAAGCCTCTACTTGTTTCCCAGGAACATCTTTGCAGAATAAAGACATCAGAAATGGAAGAGGTGTACTCTTTTGAGTCACCTTATCCACCTTCCTGCCAAACAGAACAAGTGTTTTAGCCAATTTTAAACCTCTCAAATGATAGGGCTTCTACCACTTCCCCAGGGAGACTATTCTTAATCAACCTCACTATGATGAATCCGCCGCCCCCTGCACATTTGACCTACTTCTTTCCTTTTTTTGCAATGGCATGCCTTTACTCTTAGTTATAACCCTTTGTACACTCAAAATAATTATACCCTCCATATATTTGTAGATTGTTATGATCTACCCCTCCACCCATGTTACCTTATATGTATTTAGTTCTTTTAATCCTGCCACTGGTTATGTTTTTCTCCTATAACTCTCTCTAACAATCTCAGATATGTCAGTGTTTTTCAAGTTAATGAGGTTCCAGAAATGAATCGGATATTCCTGATTCATAGACAGATGGATTATATATGGAGATATACTTATCTCATAAAATTGGAAAGGACCCTGAAAGGTCATTGAGTCCGGCCCCCTACCTTCACTAGCAGGACCAAGTAGTGGTTTTGCCCCAGATCCCTAAGTGGCCCCTTTAAGGATTAAACTCACAAGTCTGGGTTTAGCATGGTAATACTCAAACCACTGAGCTATCCCTTCCCGCCTAGATTAGAGCATCTAGTCTGACCTCTCCTTTACAAAACAACTCATAGAATTTCACCCTACTCTTGTATTGAGCCCAATACCTTGTGTATGAGTAAAGTATATCTTCCATGTGATTAGATCAGAGCCACGGAAAGAAAGAATATTGCATGTTGATCCCTTCATGCCACAAAACTGCATTCACCTTTTTGCTGTGATATTAGATTTCCATCTCATGTTTTATTAACTCTGTTATCTGCCTATACCCACTACTATAGTGTCCTGATCAGGACAAGGGTGGCCATACATAGTGGTTGGAGCAGGCAGGGCTGGATTAACACAGAGGCTTTAGGGGCTGCAGCCGAGGGCTCTGGGCTAAGGGGGTGTCCAAGTTTCTACCTCCACTTGAATATCTGTGTTTTGGTTTTCTTTCGTCAAGTGTATGGCTTACATTTTCCCATTCTGCATATAATTTCAATCAGTCAATCTACATTCATTCATTTTATCTACATTTCATTCACCATTTTGGCATCCAAGTGTTAACAGAAATATATAAGTAAAACTCAGCCAAGAAGACTTCTATTTTCTACCCTGGCCTCTAATTGTTCAGTATGAATGCAAGATGCCATCTCTTTTTACTGCTGTAATTATGAATATATGAAAGTGGGTACCATAGAACAAGGACAGTGGCAGGGTCTTCATTTTTGCTCTGTCCATGGTGAGATTTCTGGCCAGAGTTCTATTCTAACATGTCTCGGTTCCTTTGTATTATTTCTCAGTCCTAACTGCCAATAGTATTTAAAGAACAACTTCTCTGGATAGTAGATTTCACTAGTGCGCTGTCTACATGCTCTTCTTACATCGCTGATGACAGCGTTCAAGACGAGACCCCCAGAAAGATTCTTGTGGTACCCTACCTATCACCATCAAGGAAGCACTTGCTGACTGTATTGTATTAACAGGCAATAGGTTGGAAATGAGTAGCAGTACAGCTCCATTCACTGTAATAACAGACATATTTTATTTGGCCATTTAATACTAGAAAAGTATCTTTATTAACTTTTCCTCACTTTCTCTCTCAGATTTATCGGCCTCTCATACAGTTCTACACAAAATTCTTATTCAGTCCAGTCCATTTAATCATGTCAGTAAGTTGCCAAACATGCCATTTTTAATTTTAACTAAGTAATTTATAACATTATGTGCCAATGCAGAAATGAAGCATAAATTAATTATAGCAATATTTGCTTCCAATAGATTGTGCCACTCTCTAATAAAATAGAAGTTAAAAGAAAGATAGGTATTGTATGTTTAGCCTAAGAAAAAGACCAAAAGACCTAATAAAAAAAGATGCTAACCTTTCAAGGTCCAGTCATAAATTGTTTCTGCACCAAAAACTTCAACTAGAGTTCTGAGGAGAAATCTTGGCTCTGAAGAAGTCGGGGCAAAATTCCCATTGACTTCACTGGAGTCAGGATTTCACCTCTTGGAGAAAGGATACAGGATCAGGTTCAATGGAGGGATCTGTATATGCACTCTATCTTTGAATAATAGGAGTATCACCTCCCAGCTAATGGAGGTATCTGTACCAACTCCATAGGCAAGTTTGTGTTGTGATTTAGAAAAGGATTGAAATACCTCCATTTCATGCTTTAATGGTTTAGTTTAGTCTCCAGATTTGCCACAACAACTCCCCAGAAGACCAAAGAATTTTTAATATAATTTTTTTTTTAGAAAAATACTTACTGGTTTTATCAGGAGAAACCTTTCCAAATGCCTCCTTTTAAAATGCTTGCCTCCCACTAGTTAAACACATACACACACACCTTCTGAACATTTCAGGGATAAGGGCACAATTAAAGTGTTACATTTAAGGAAAAAATTGCTAAACAAAACCTAACTAATCTTTGCCAAGGGAAGCTAGTGGAACTGCTCAGATCCATCAGCTACTTCTTCTGTAGTACAAGTTTCTACTTTCTGACACCTTGAGATTTAGATCTCCCCTCTCCTTGTCCCCACCAATTCTTTCTTGTATCTGTATTAGTAAAAAGATTCCATGACAAGGAGAACTCAACCCCAAACTGCCAGATACAAAGTCTCTAGGAGTCCAGCTAACAGAGCTGGCCAGAAAATGGAAATCCATTCCCACAAAAAAAATCTGACATTTTTAAAAATGGTCTTCCTATCCATTGAAATGCACAGCCTCAGTCTCATTCTCTTTCATGTACAAATACACCATAGACTTTACCACTACACTACAGTCAGCATACAGTAGTCCGCTGGAGTTCTAGTTGTGCATTGGAGTGCGTCTTTGAGAACATAAATGGATGCATTGGGCGTAATAGTGTTTGTGTAGTAAGGCATGTGATCTGTGGTTAGCTTGTGAGTTAATACTGCCAAAAGTTGTGATTTGATTTCCTTTAATTTTTGTGTTTATTTTTTGGGGAAAAAACCACTTGAGCCACCACTAACAGGAAGCTAGCAGAATATAGCTAGCATCCACTCAGCACCCGTCTCAAGAGAACAGAGGCAGAAGATGAGTCTAGTATTTTTTTCAAATGATTGCATTTTTCTATCAAGTACTTACAGTCCTCATATATTAAAAAGTTGCTATAGACTGCCTTGTCATCACAGTGTGTAGGTTAGCAATGTTTATCAGAAAGCTTTAAATTTATGAAACATCCATCCAACAATTCCAATTGTACAGAATTAACATTAAGGGAGAAACGATGCATGGAATTGTTTTACACTGAGCATTTATCATCTGTGAATCTGTAATGAGGCATGTATATTAGCTTATGATAAATCTGCCTTATTGGGTTGCAGGAGATATCGATAGTTAGAAGTGAGATTCTCATATTTTTAAAAGGAGTACATTGCTCATGTTTTCTGCTGCTCAAATGGTAAAATGGTCAAAATGCAGGTGTGATGTCTGAACAAATATTGATAATGTGACCACAGGGTAAATTCAGGCTCCACTGAAGTCAATGGGAGTTTTCCAATAACTTAAGTCTAAGATTTCACCCAGAGTATCTTGGCGCCCTTCATTCTATGAGAGAAACAACCCCCTGCTCCCCCTCCCTCCAAATGTACTAGGATATATAATTATATAACCTAAACTAGTGTATGTATTCAAAGCTGGTAGATGGCTGTCAAAATGAACATCAACAATCTCTTTCTTATACTTGAGTAACTTCTGAAGATGTATATACTAGCTCAGTACAGTATGTGCCTTGCACTTTTTCCTCTAGTCTTCTCAGGGTTATTTGAGTTCATTTTCCTTATTCCTCTGAGCTGCTTATATTTCACAGGTAGTACAGAATGTCTTGCTAATTTGAAATTCCCTTAAGAAGTATTAGAAAATGGCTTTTTACAAGAGATTTACCAAGTTACCTGAAAATGTCACATCTGAAATGGCTTCTTAAAAAGTTTGGTTTCTTTTCTCTTTGAACAGCATATTTGTGGAGAATAGACTTCAGGATGTTTTCCTAATATTCAGTGGATCAGACTCCTAACTGGTGTAAATCAGTGTGCCTTCATTGAAGCCCCAGAGTGGTTTTCTTTAGTTTTGCTATAATTTAAAAACACTGGCATTTCAAGGACTTATTATTTAGGAAGACAAGACAGGTTGGCAAAGCATAGTGTTAACCTCTTGTGAAAGTTCTATGCCTTAGGGTTTTTTTAATTTAAGACAAAAAGAAAAGGACTGATGCAATTTAGTGCATTTTACAGCAGCATTTCGTTCCATTGTAACTGCCTCAGTTACTGTTTAACTCTTCTGAAATGGAAGGTGAGTTAACTTGTCAGAGCTCTCACAGAAGCAGGTCTTCCCATCCCTATCCTCATCCCTTCACTCTTGACTGCATGCTTCCATTGGGGAATCATAGAATATCAAGGGTGGAAGGGACCTCAGGAGGTCATCTAGTCCACCCCCTGCTCAAAACAGGACCAATCCCCAACTAAATCATCCCAGCCAGGGCTTTGTCAAGCCTGACCTTAAAAACCTCTAAGGAAGGAGATTCCATCACCTCCCTCGTAACCCATTCCAGTGCTTCACCACCCTCCTAGTGAAAAAGGTTTTCCTAATATCCAACCTAAACCTCCCCCACTGCAACTTGAGACCATTATTCCTTGTTCTGTCATCTGCCACCACTGAGAACAGTCTAGGTCCATCCTCTTTGGAACCCCCTTTCAGGTAGTTGAAAGCAGCTATCAAATCCCCCCCTCATTCTTCTCTTCTGCAGACTAAACAATCCCATTTCCCTCAGCCCCTTCTCATAAATCTTGTGCTCAAGCCGCCTAATCATTTTTGTTGCCCTCCACTGGACTCTTTCCAATTTTTCCAAATCCTTCTTGCAGTGTGGGGTCCAAAACTGGACACAGTACTCCAGATGAGGCCTCACCAATGCCGAATAGAGGGGAATGATCATGT
This sequence comes from Chelonoidis abingdonii, assembly GCF_003597395.2. Taxonomy (NCBI): domain Eukaryota; kingdom Metazoa; phylum Chordata; order Testudines; family Testudinidae; genus Chelonoidis; species Chelonoidis abingdonii. The sequence continues at coordinate 97,167,214 of NC_133773.1, forward strand.
CCCTTGATCTGCTGGCAATGCCCCTACTTATGCAAGACGTATCTCCCATGTATTCAGCACTAGGTCATTTTCTAATATGGCTACTTAGGTTACTTCATGGCCGATACCTATAATACATGCTTAAATCCTGGGCTGCATCCAAGCTGCACTTGGAAATGTGATGCTGGGGAGCAAAGGGGATTTTAAACCACCATTATTCCCTGCTCAAATGGAGCCTCAAGTCTGCTCCAATGTACGCCTAGCTCCTAGTCATCCCAGTGCCTTTATGGCAGTTGTGATCCCCTGACGATTAAGTTTGCCCTGGTCACACCTCCTTTTCCCCAGCCACACAGCTAGTGGCTGCAGCTTGGAGGAAGATGGCACAGGGAGCTGCTACACTGGCTCTATTCCACCCAACAATTTCTCCCTGCCAAGACATTCACTAGGAAGCCAGAGCTGCCATCTTCACCAGCTTCATTGTGCTGCCCCCACAAAACAGTTAGATAGAGACAGACTCTGGCAAAGAGTAATTAATTCTGTGGTGCATCAAGGCTTGTGAAAAAGGCACTCTCTATCAATCCATCAAGAATAAATAAAATAGCACTCCTGGTAAAAGTAAATCTCTCCATGCTGAAAGTATGGCTGTAATAATTTTGAGTAGAAATTTTGAGTGTTTCATTCAGTTCTACCCTTCTCTTTTTTGAATTGTTTAAAGTTCTGCCAGCCAAATTTCAAACTGTGTGTCATGACTTCCACTGTGAATGCGTAAAATGAATTATGTAATGGACTCTTCTGTTGCCATAAGGTCAGATTTAGTTTTTAGAGCAGAGCAGAATGGATTTCCCTTCATTTGGAAGATACACATTTCAGCCAGACAAGGCATGCCTCATAAATTATAGTCCTGCACAAAAACTATGCCTAAATATGATCTATGGTGGCAGAATCTTGGAGCCCATTCTGCACACACATCCTTACCTCCAGTGGCGATGCTGAAATCCTAAGGGGGGAAAAGTGGCACATATTACAAAAAGGCTGATTATATATTACTAGCTGTGGATCTGTAAGGCATGAGATCAAAGCTGCATTACTCTAAAATGCAAGTTTGTAAAAAATTAACAAAATTGCAGGGCAAGCACTGGCTTCAATCTGCCCCCTTGCCAATGTCTCAGTTCCTTTCCCTGTGCTTAGACTGAGTTGGAGGAATCATTGCTTGGATACTGTCATAGCAGTATCCTGTGTGGCTGTAAACCAATACTGACTAAAATGACTTTAGATTTCTTGGTTGTTTGATGGTGATGCCTGAAAGATTCCTCTAGTGATTAAGATCAGAAAATCTAATTACTTTTCTTAAAGTTTTCAGGTGAACAGCACTGCAGTAGAAGGTTTTGCATAATCCTGTAGTCATTGATATGGTAGCATTTGTGCTCTTATAGCTTGGCAAAATCTCAGCAATATGCAGTCTGGCTGACAGAAATTGCTCCTATTTAATGGTACCTTTTTGCAAAGCCTTTTGAAACTTGCCAAACAAATATATAGTGCAAAATATAGGATGCAAAATGTCATCCTATTTTAGACCTTGTGCAAATTCATTGATGGACTATATGCTCAGTGCTGTTTTATGACATTTTTTATGACATAATTGTGGTGGCTTCCTATAATTATGTCCTGCAAATATGATAGTTTCTCCCTATCTAGAGAATAGCAAATATTGAGATTTTAATGGTGCTTTAGTCAGTTCCAAGTTTGGAAATTAATTTTTAAACATGCGTCTACAAAATTCTTGGGCAGTCACAATAGCACTTTTGGGTGCATGGGTTTATGACACAAAAAAGCCAAAGTTTGCGCCCTTTGGAAGAGATTTTCAATAAGTCCCATTGCGTTGTAAGGAACCTAACTCCCCTTTGTGCCTTTGAAAATCTCCCCCATAAAATATTGAAGTGTCCCTGGAAAAATCATGGAGCAGGTCCTCAAGAAACCTATTCCGAAACACTTGGAGGAAGGTGGGCAGGAACAGTCAACATGGCTTCACCAAGGGTAAGTCATGCCTGACCAACCTGATTGCCTTCTGTGATGAGGTAACTGGCTCTGTGGATATGGGGAAAGTGGTGGACGTGATATATTTTGACTTTAGCAAAGCTTTTGACGTGGTCTCCCACCGTATTCTTGCCAGCAAGTTAAAAAGTATGAATTGGATGAATAGACTATAAGGTGAATAGAATGCTAACTATATCATTGGGCAGCGATCAACAGCTCAATGTCTTTTTGTCAGCCAGTATCAAATGGAATGCCCCAGAGGTGAGTCCTGGGGCTGGTTTTGTTCAACATCTTCATTAATGATCTGGATGATGGGATGGATTGCACCCTCAGCAAGTTCATGGATAACACTAAGCTGGGGGGAGAGGTAGATATGCTGGAGGGTAGGGATAGGGTCCAGAGTGACCTAGACAAATTGGAGGATTAAGCTAAAAGAAATCTGATGAGGTTCAACAAGGACAAGTTCAGAGTCCTGCACTTGGGATGGAAGGATCCCATTCATTGCTACAGGCTGGGGACTGACTGGCTAAGCGGCAGTTATGCAAAAAAGGACCCGGGGATTACAGTGGATGAGAAGCTGGATATGAATCAACAGTGTGCTCTTGTTGCCAAGAAGTCTAATGGCATGTTGGGCTGAAATAGTAGGAGCACTGCCAGCAAATGGTGGATTCCACAGCCACATAGACATATTACATGACACAACAGTTTTCATAGTAACAACTTCATAATATCAACCAGAATTCATAACTTGTACATAGACAGAGTCCCCAGATAACACTGGTCTACAATTTTTGAGAAGTCGTCTGCTTCAGAAATAAAATGTGGTATTTATTATGTATTTTGATGTGCTGAATTCAAATATGACAATTAAAACAACTGATTGGCTACTGTTTCTAAGATATTTAAATGTTTACATTTTATGGCATGTATATGTGTAGATGTAGAGTTTTAATCAAAATTGTAAACCTAGGTCTTTTATGTGTTTATGGTTGCTTTACATGATAATATTTCACCTGTCCTGTTTATGTAACACTTAAAAATCAGCAAAAGGGTTATATAAATAAAATTCATTAGAAACAAAAGGCAAAAACTATTATGTACATAGTTTAGTCCTATTCAGTGTCTACTCAGCGCTTCTTGGTTTGTCTCTTGTATTCATTAAATGGAGCATCTCTTGTCACTGTCCAGCAATAGTCTGCAAGCATTGATGGCTGCATTTGCCCTGATAGCGTTTCCTCCGTTGTTGCAATGTCCTGGTGAATCGCTCGCCGTGCTTATCGCTCACTGCTCCGCAGTTCGGTGGAAAAAACTAGATGAGAGTGCAAAAAATGTATCTTTAGTGACATGTTTGCACCAAAGTTTTGTATGCTTGAGGAGGTTTCCACCAACAACCTGTAGTTGTCTGCCTTGTTGTTTCTGAGAAAATTTATTGCCACTAACTGGAAGGCTTTCCATGCCGTCTTTTCCTTGCCACGCAGTGCATGGTCAATGCATCATCTCGAAGAAGTTCATGAATCTGAGGACCAACAAAGACACTTCCTTTATCTAGCTTCACTTAACCTTGGAAATTTCCCATGAAGGTACTTGAAAACTGCTTGTGTTTTGTCAATGGCCTTGACAAAGTTTCTTCATCAGACCAGCTTTGATGTTAAGGTGGTAACAAAATCTTCCTTGGTTCAACAAGTGGTGGATGCTGAACTCTTTTCCTCCCAGGCTTCCAATGACTGTCGGAGTGGCCAATCTTTCTTGATGTAGTGGGAATCTCTTGCACGACTATCCCATTCGCAGAGAAAACAGCAGTACTTTGTGTATCCAGTCTGCAGACCAAGCAAGAGAAATCAACCTTCAAATCGCCACAAAGCTGCCACTGATGTTGCCATAGTTTTTGCACTCAAAGTTGTTTCATGTTGTCATAGGTTTCCTTCATATGGATGCATGACCAACTGGAATTGATTGCAAAACATTGCCATTATGCAGCAAAACAGCTTTAAGACTCATCTTCGGATGATCAATGAACAGTCTCCACTCATCTGGATTGTGAACGATGTTGAGGGCTACCATCACACTATCGATGTTGTTGCAGGCTACAAGATCACTTTCCATGAAGAAGAATGGGACAAGATCCTTTTGACGGTCATGGAACATGGAAAACCTAACATCACCTGCCAGGAGATTCCACTGCTGTAATCTGGAGCCCAACAGTTAGAATAGAGCCAATCAACAATTTTAAGCATCATTTTCGTTCTCAGTGACCCAGAATTAGTAAAGTTTGACTACATTTATTTCAGAAGCATTTTGGCTGTAGAGCAGTGTAACCGGACCTATCCTTTTCATTTGGGTATAGTGGGAAAGTTTTGTGAAAGAGGAAAGTCCTGCTGTGAACCTTGATATTGGACAGACTCTGGACCGTTTCACTTTCTCTGGAAGTGTGTTCCTTTTAAATGCCATAGCACACACATTAGAGAGACAAGGTGGGACCAGCTTCTGTTGGTGAGAAAGACAAGCTTTTGAACTTACACAGTGGTTTTTTTCAGGTCACTTTTGAGCTCTGTGTAAGCTTGAAAGCTTGTCTGTCGTACCAAAAGAAGTTGGTCCAATGAAAGATATTACCTCACACACCTTGTCTCTCTAATATCCTGGGACCGACAGGCTACAACAACACTACATAGCACACACATATAACTTAGAACAGCCCAGAGGCTGTTCTGAGATCCCAAACCACCCCCAGCTGGCCCCAAGATCAGTGGGGGCTGAGGCAATGGGGCCTCCAGCTCTTGAGCTCTATGTTGAGCAGAGCTTGACCAGACCCAAGTATTGGACGTAAAGATTTTCATTTCACAATAATAGTGTTTTGGGGCTTCTCATTTTTTCCTGGATTTTAAGGAACTAAGCACAGGAACAGCTCAGCTGTAAAAGATCAGACAAAACTGATCATGTTTTGGCTTCAGGGACAAGCTGAATTATTGTCGTAATGTGCCATGTCTCCAATGTTAGAGGGAAAAGTCATTTGCCAGAATCGATGGCTTAAAACTAACACAAGTTTGAAGTTTATCTATGAAATGTTTTAAAAATAAGTGTCTGCATTCAACATCGTTCTTTACTCCTCTACTTTGGCAGGTACCCATATTAACAGTGGTGCTATGTAGGCACATCACCAGTATTAAGTTTATTGTGGCAGCTGATTAAACAAAAACTTCCTCTAAAATTCATGGTAGAGCCATAGATCCAGCATTCTGTCTCTTAACACAGTGCTGAGTATGTGCAGTGGACCAATCCAGTGCATCAAGTGACTCCCAGGTATCAGTGGGATTGAACTAAGTGCCATTCTTTAAAATAATACACATTTTAAAGGATTAAAAATGTAGTATCAGCACCCACTGAGTTGCATTGCAAAGCTGGGGGAGGGTGTATTTTATATTTATAGATATAAATCCAAAATTCCTCAAGATTGTTAAAACATTGAAATGTAAGTACCAAATTGCTAAAATTTGCCTTGCTTAGCATACATATTTGTCAATTGCATAAATATTTGCATATTACCTACATATACGTTGTTTGTATATTACAGTAGCACCTGCATGCCTCAACTGACATCAAGGCTGTATTTTACCAAGAACTGTACAAACACATACTACTTAGGGCTGATGCTTCTGAGGTATTAAAAAAGGGACATCCGGGTTGATCCTAAGAACAAACTAGCACTGTGTATGGGGCACCATTACAGATTTCCCAGGACAGCTACTTTAAAAGAGGGACAATCCTGGGAAAACCTGGACAGGTGGCAATCCTAGTAGTATGAGCCAATCCTTGTCCTGAAGAGTGTACAATCTAAAGAGACTAAATAGACAAAGGATGGAAAGTGTGGTGTATTGGGGGCTGTGTTGGAATTGCAAGCTATTGCTTTAAGAGCTGAGTAGAGTGTAGGTGTCTTGATCTGCTTGCAAGCTAGGGAGTCTGTAGCAAAGCATGCAATGGTCAAAGTCAACCTGAAAAGAGCCATCTTAAAGAAAGGTGTGGTGAATTGTTCCTCTGTTTTAGGGAGTGGCCTGTTTTCGGGGTTTAGTGTGCTCTGAATTCCAAGAGCTAAAGTGGTGCTATGTTGCAACCTTCCAGAAAGAGTATTTTATGTTTTTATCTAATTTCTCTGTTTGAGGCTGCATATAGTAATATGACCAATTTCCAATGTAATTAAAAAGAGGAAGATTTTGCAGCATATACTCAGAGACTTAAGCAGTATTTTTATGCACACTATCGAAGATACTGATAGGCTGTTTTCCTAACAGTGCTTAAAAAAAATGTATGTTTTCCATAAGAACCTGGTGAGCTGGAATATAAGGACATAACAGATTCTGAAGAAGCATTATGTGCCTATCACTAATTTAACAGAACAATGCAAGTTTAATGTAGGAAACCGTACAGAAAGAGAAAGTATCCCTGAATTTCTGGCCAGTCTGAAAACAACTGTCTGCTACTTGGGTTTTGGTAATTTTCTGAAAGATGCTCTCAGAGATCACTTTGGTTTTGGAGTAAAACACCCTGAATTAAGAGAGAGGCTGTTGAATGTTGTGTATAACAAGGAACTGACACCAGAGGGAGTGGCAGAGATTGTGGATTCAAACAGAGCAAAGAAAAACATGCATCAAAATTTGAAAATAAACTGGATGCATTGTGCCATTCCTGGGATGAAGGGCCTCAACAGGGATGAAAAGGATGATGAAGCAGGTTGTCATCGCTGACAGGATACAAACAAAATGGAGAGAGCCATGTTTCTACTGTTTAGGGACACCACACTGCCAGGAGCAGTATGCCTCTAATAAGATGCTGTGGAAGAAATCTGATCAGAGGGTAAGATGCCACCTGGGCTTGCCATAGCACACCAGGGCACACCAAAGGTTACTCTGAGAAGCTGGCAGTGCCTATAAGTGGGAGCCAAAGAACTAGTTATCTGACTGTGGAGTCAGGCTTGGAAGCAAGTTGTCTCCTGGATGAAAGGATGTGTGAGATGTACCATTTCACAGAAGTGTATGTGGTAGAAGATGATCAGATATATTAATGGAAAGGTAAATGATGTGATATTGCAAATGCAAATAGATACAGGAGTGGCAGTATCCATGATTTCTGAGGGAATTTACAAAAAACAGTTCTTGAGGTCCGAGTAAGAGAAGTAATGTTCTTTTACAGAAATTCAATAAGGGGCACATAGGAGTATCAGGCTCCCTATCAGTGTAACCTATAAATGTATCTGTTTACCATTCGAGTTAATTGTAACTGAAAGAAATGGGCCCCCTGCGAAAGGCAGTCACTGGCTATAAAAGCTCAAATTGGATGTCAGACCAAGTGGGGAAATTGAAACAATACAAAGCTGTATTTAGTACAGAAATGGGTTTGGGTAAAAGGCAGAACAGTGAGGCTGTCTGTCTCTGTCAAGGACATTGCTAAATTCCAAAAGGGGAGACTTGTGCAATATGCTCTGCAAAAGCCTATGGCAGAGAATTGGATAAACTGCAAAAGCAGGGCATAATTTCACCTGTGGAGTTCAGTGAATGAGCTGTACCAGTTGTGTGTATGCCAAAAGGTAAGTATTGGGGGTGAGGTAGGGGGAGACGCTAGACGCATTAACTCCTGGCTGGAAGTGGGCAAACATCCAATTCTTAAACTGCAAGATTTATTTGGAAAACTGGCCAGGGGAGTGAAGTTTAACAGACTAGAACTGTCCCAAGTCTAGCAGCAGGTGCTTTTTGATGCCAGATTCAAAACAATTTATGGCAGTAAACATACACAAGAGTGTAATTAGGTATGAAAAATTGAGGAGGTAGCCAGTGCACTGCTGTGTTTCCAAGAATAATGGTTCAGGTACTGCAGGGGGTAAATGGGGTTGTCTGTTATTTGGATGACATATTAGTAAGTGGGGGGAATTCAGAGAAATGTAAAAAAACTAGAATATGTTCTAAAGAGATTGCAAAAAATATGGTTTTAAGGTTCACAAAAACAAATGTGCTTTTTTCAAAATCAAGTCTCTTACTTGTGACATTGTATAGATGTAACAGAGGCACAACCACTAAAAGAGAAGACGAAAAAGCCATTGAGAATGCCCTCATACCACAGAATGTCTCAGAGTTTAGCTCTTTTCTGGCTATGTTAATTACGGAATATTCATTCCAAATTTATTCACATTACTCAGTCCGATGTCTGCTGTGTTATGAAAAAATATGAAGTGGGCTTGAACAGAAAAGGATAATAAGTGTTGTTAGGAAGCAAAAGAAACTGAGCAGTTCCAGCCTATTGATACATTTTAATCCAGAGCCTCTCATAACTATCCTGTGAGTTCTCTCTTGTAGCTATGGATAAAAGATGAAAGCCTTTGATAATGTTCTGGAAGAAAATGCTGAAAGAAACACTTCACAAATAGAAAAAGAGGCTTTAGGCATCATTTTGGAGGTAGTTAAATTCCATGAGTACTTGTTTGGAGGAAAAAACGTTGTTCACACCAGTGATCATAAACCACTTGTAAAAATACTGGGCCCAAAGGTGGGTGTTCCACAACTAGCAGCAGCTAGTCTACAGAAATGGACTTTGATTGTAGCTGCCTGCCAGTCTTACTTTTATTATAGACCACCAGAAAAACTAATGCTAATGCAGATGCACTGTCCCATTTGCCTCTTTACAAAGGGAACATACAGAGGAAATTCTGTGCACTTTCCTAAATGACCTTCCTATTACAATTAAGAAATTAGCCTTAAAACAAGGAAAATCCTCATTGTGGTTACAGTGATGCCTTATAAAGTTTCAGGGTGGCCAAATCACATAACCAAAGATCAACCTAACTCCAATTTCCTGAAATAGGGCCATCCATGGAGAAAGGTTGTTTTTCTATGGGGACTATAAGTAACATTATCAAAGTGTTTACACAAAAAAAATGCTAGTGGAATTACATAAGAGGCACCAAGGAGAAGTGAAAAAATGAAAGGGGTAACCAGAAGTTATTTTTGGTGGCTAGATTTAGAGAAAGATATAGAAATGGAAAGCAGCTAGTGTGACTCCTGTAATAGCCGTTGAAATATGCCAGAAACAGCACCCTGTCATGCATGGGTGTTGTCTATAATTTGAAGACATGGCAGTGACTTCACATTGACCTTGCAGGAAAAAAAAGAGAATGTACATAGTAGTGGTTGAGGCTTATTCTCAGCGTCCAGAGTGCACTTAACAACTTCTTCTGTAAAAACAATTAATTTGCATCAAAACATGTTTGCCATCTATGGTTACCTGAGAAGCTAATTTCAGTTATTGGTCCACAATTTATTTCTGAGGATTCAGATATTTCTATGGCAAAATTGTGTAACACACATGAGGTCGGCTTCCTATCACTCAGCATTATATGAATTGGCAGAGCATTTTGTGCAAACACTGAAATGAGCATTAGACAAAAAGGATGGAAGACCCCTGCCACATTGCATTGCAGAATTGTTTCCATATAGGCATACCCCACAGTCTACAACTCAGCACGCCAGTGGAATTGTAACATACTAGATTTTATTTACTTAAACCAACACTCAGTGAAAGAGAGCACAAGTGGAAAATCTACCATCTAAGACTCCCATATTTTTCTGCCTACGTAGGTTGGCACAAAGTTACAGGGGATGGATGAAGCAGGAAAGAGGTGTGCTAAAGCAGATATTAGGATCAGTGACATAGTCCATAGAGGTAAAAAGGGAGACAATAAAGAGGCACATTGATCAACTGTTGCCAGATAAAAGCTCAGTATGGTTACAGTATGGGTCCTGTTGTTCCAAGACATCATTACAGATTTTGTTCGCCAATGGAAGAGGAGGTGATAGTGCCAGGAGGTGGTAGCCAAGAGAGGGCGAGCAAGAGTGCTCCTGTGGGGGGTCATTCAGACAGTATCAATAAGGAACAGGACAAACTCAAGTGTCACTTTCTGTCCCTGGCAGGCACCACCATTCATGGAGAAATCACAGACCTCCTGTCATAGGTCTCACCCCCACTCTGAACTTTAGGGTACAGATGTGGGGACCTGCATGAACAACCTCTAAGCTTAACTACCAGCTTAGATCTGGTCTCGCTGCCACCATCCAGATGTCTGAGTTATCTGGAGAAAACTGTCTTCCCCCCCAAAACCTTCCCCTCCCTGGGTAGCCTAGAGAGACTCCTCCACCAATTCCCTGGTGAGTCCAGACCCAATTCCCTTGGATCTAAAAAACAGGGGGAAAAATCAATCAGGTTCTTAAAAAGAGGGCTTTTAATTAAAGAAAAGAAAGGTAAAAGAAAAAAACCTTTGGGAGACAGCATACCAGCTGATCTCACAGACAACAGTTTTAAAACACAGGATATTCTCCTGGGCAAAAACCTTAGTATACACAGGAATACCCAAACTTGATTACTCCCCTAATTGCACAAAGACAAGTTACAAAAGAAAATAAACATAAACCTATTTATCCCTTTCTAAAACTTACTACTCTGATAAGAGACTGGTTCCTTGATCTTTTTCACTCCCGCTGAAACTAAAACTGACTCTAAAAAAAGGAAACTTCCCTCCTTCCTGTTGAAACATCTTGTTCCCCCATTGGATCCTCTGGTCAGGTGTCAGCTAGGCTAGGTGAACTTCTTAACCCTTTGAAAGTAAAAGAGGCATTAACCCTTAACTATCTGTTTATGACACCTCCCTTAAGGCTAAACTTGTAGTTTGTTTTTATTATTGTGTTTATTAATTATGGACTTTACAGGGGAAGACTGAGCAGTCTGGTGTATTGAGGACTATGCTGGAATTGCAAGCTAGCATTTTAAGAGTGGGGGTGAGGTCTAGTCCTGCTTGAAGGCTAGGAGGTTGTATAGCAAAGCATGCAGTCAATCTGAAAAAAGCCAGCTGAAAGCAAGGTGGCGTGAGTTGTGTCTCTGTCCTAGAGAGCAGTCTGTTTTGTTTCTCTATTTGGTGTGGGGTTTTTTGGTTTTGGTTCTCTGAATTCTAGGAAATAAAGTGGCATGTGCTGAAACTGTCCAACAAGAGTATTTACTGTTTTTAATCCAATTTAAATGTGTACGCTGTGAATATAACGGAAAGGGAAACAGACAGAGATGAAGTCATTTGCCCAATGTCACCCAGCAGGACAGTGACATAGCTGGGAATAGAACCTAGGCCTCCTGACTCCCTTTCTAGAGTTCTCTTCCTAAACCATGCTACCTCTCATATTTGAATGTAAGTTTTTTTGCCTTTCAGAATAAATAATCTGACTTCTGAGAGCTTGCTTGCACAATCTATGTTTGGAGTGTGTTCATTTATTTTGTTTGTCCATTTTTAGGCCATTAGAAAGAACGTCAATATCAAGCTTTTCAGACCCAGTGGAGTGTAAACAGCTCAAAGCTAGAAGACTTGCTAACTTGATATAAAATTGAAGAGGAGGAATCACATAAAGGAAGGCACTAGACACATCACACACACAAAATGAATATTACAGTAAGATAGAAGCTGGAAATAGCTATTATAAGAAAAAGTAAGGTACTATTGAACTTACCATTTCCATTTATCCTAAATCATTTCCAGAATATATAGATAAATGTACTGTGAGTTACAGTAAGCCACTGGAAATTTCAGAAATGCATTAAAATTATAGCTTGGTTTGCTGCACTTTTTCTATAACATGTTAGTTTCAGAGGTAATGGCTTGTTAGGCCTGTCCACACTATCCAGCTCTTGGGAATGCCATGTCATAGCCTGTTAACCTTGTAGGAACAGATAGCAGCAGCTCCACCCTTGTCTGCTTGCCTTCCAAAGCTAATGAACTTGAATTTGAAAGCCAAGTTTTCATTCCCCTAGGCAGACTTGCCTGAAAAGACTAAACAAGCTCTGTCTGCTCCCATTTGAAATCACAGATTTCCTTTTCTGAGATACAGTTAGTTCAGAGCCCCTCATTCCTTAGTGTAATTTGCAACCTTTCTAGGTTTCCCCAAGATGAGTCACCTCCTTTCACCATCAGGGGGATGCACCTATACACCATTATATCCCAGCATAAAGGTGCATGCAAACACAACCAAGATCAGTCCAACACATAGGCTGACCAACTAGATGGTGACACATCATAAGCAGAGATGTGACCAGGCTGGGCTTAATGAAGGAACAAGTTGTAGATAGGAATGAATGTCAGTTTCCCATGTCTGCAAAGATGCTCTGGCATCAAATGGTGATGTTGATGATTACAGTTACACTGTAAAGTGCTCCAGATGTCTAGGTAAACCCTTACCAAGCAGGCAGATAGCCCTCAGACCTACCAGAATCTCCAAAGCTTTGAACTTTAAAATCAAGCAGGATTTATAATTTAAAACCTATTTTTCTATTCTATTTGGCCTCTTGTTAATCTTATCCTGGGTATTCCCAAATCCACTGTTGTCCAGTTTATCTGACCCACTCTGGCTTCTCTTCAGGAAGGTCTTGTCCATTCCAGCTCCCTTTCTCCAGGTAAATCTGATCAGGGTGCTCTCTTCTGGTCCAGAATTCCATGCAGGTTTACACCAGTCTGGAATCTTCTAGGAGACCACCACCTGCAATTTGCGTAAAGCAATGTTAACTAGCTATAGTACACTTTAACAGAGAGTCTTCACTTGATGCTTTCCCAAGGATTTTATTGTCACTGAGTCCTCCACAACTTAGGACAATCACCCTGTGAAACACTCATCCTCAAAACCTACACTAACGGTGCAAAAAATAGCAGGATCAAAGGATCCCTGCATGTACAAATTAGATTGATTCATTTTTGCCAGTAGATGGTACAATCTGTATTTAAAATAAGTAATAAATCATACCACTTATGCTATTATTAAATTTGGCCCTTAGAGCCCAGTTGACTGCTATTATGACAAGTTCATCCTTCATAATAATCTGTTGTAATTTTAATATGAAAGCTGGATAGGTTATGATTGGATCTGCAAGGATTAGACACACACCAACAAAAACATATTTCCACCAATAATAATCACAATGTACACACAAAGTAAAAAAAAATAATCTGCTTGAGAACTTAGCTTGATTTAACAGTATTTTATATATTTTGCATGTGATGTTGACCGTTTCTGTTTTAATGGTTGTAAAGTTTTAACTTTTTGAATCTCAACATCTAATGTAATTAAATAATTATTGTCTGATCTCTGTTATGTCTGATTCCGCTCCAATAATTTCTCACAACTGTGAAAATTTAAAATGATATTTTATTGGGCCCACTCCTGACCCCAAAAATGCTGTAATACAAGTTTGTGTATCCTTTACTCCCAAGCACAGTAGATGGCTCCATGCTGTCCTAAAGACTATCAAAAGAGCTTGTTAGGGTGGTGTCCAGACTGCAGAGTTTTTGTTAGACAATACACACGAGGATAAGTGATGTTCCTAGTTTGCTGTCTGTGGTATAAATGTGTGTGAACCTATTTTATATCCAAGTTATTTTCAATAAGTGTCTTAATTTTTCTAGAACTCAGAAGAGAATAAAATGAATAAAGGCACATTGCCAATAACCATCAAAATTTTGCTAATGCCAAACATTAAGTGATTTCATTTCAGATTATCTTTTTTTTTTAAACTAAAAAGCATTGAAATGTCATGCTGTGCTCAGATAAGTTGTGCTCGGTTACCCAGTCAGAAAATTGCCATGCCAATTTGGGTGACCAGTTTCTCTGGAGAATGAAGAAATTGTCTACTAAGCAGAAAACGGCAAGTCGCCAACAACTATATTTCCACACCTCTTAGATTTAACATAGTATGTCTCATTCTTTCAGATAGAAAATTTGTTTACTAGCAACTAATGATATTTTGTATGAATGCATTCAGGGGAAAAAGGCTTCAGGAACAACAGTATCACAAATCATAACAAGTAATTTATGCTAAATCACTAGAATAAGCATATGAAGGCTGATACATTAACTATATCGTGTTGTTTCAAGCTTGATAGACTAAATGTAGACATCTTTCTTCAACTCTTTACTCACCAATAATTCATCAACTTTTGGTAATTTGCATTCTGTTACCCAAGGTTCTGTCTTTTACTTTGCAAAAGTCAATGAAATCAAACACTTTTGATTCTTTATATTGTCCTGTGTGGAGACAGATAAGAGAATATGCTGTTATGTTTTAGGACTACATTTGCAAATTGTTCTTAGAATATTATGCTGTCACTGGAAAACATTGACACATTCAGAATGGTATGAAATGTTCTCATTAATATTCTGTGTTGCCTTCTGATGATCACTAATGACAGCTCAATACAGAAGGGGTCAGATACAATAAAAAGGTGACTATAATAATCCTTTCTTAAGAAGTTGAATGCCTGGAAGCTATATGTTCTTGCAAGAAATAACCTCTAAAAATGTGAATTTTCTTCTTTAATAGTAACATGTCTTTCATCTAACTCTGGATATGATCTCAGTGAAGTAGCACTCTATACCAGCTGAATATGAACAGTCCATTTTACAACATTTGAATACATTATTGCATTTTAAACTCAGGCTTATTACATAATTCTATATAAAGAAATTTTGTAAAGATTTGTTAAACAACACTGGATGCAGCTTACAGACTGGCTGTCAATGCTTTAATACTTAGGCTATAAATGACCATTTAATGTATGGGGATTTTTTTTTCTTTATTTCCATGTGTAAGTTCCATGTCATGTTGTTAAGAAAACACTTCCTGATCTGTAATTGACTAGAAATCCACTGTCTCTTATATCTCATTTCTTACCAATCAGCTCCAGTAGAGTAACTAGTGTAGAAATACTCTGAGAATAAGTCATTCTAATTCACATTCAGAACCCCTATTCCAAAAAAAGATCAGTTAATTTCAGCAAAAGTGGACTGGTTTGAAGAATGTCATTTGTTGCCAAAAAAATAAGACACTTTTCAGTTTCAGTAAGCCTGCAGGAAACGAATACAGCCTGGGTATTAAGATTAAGAGAGATAATTGCGTGCTGGAAAGTATAATCTCCACACTCCATGCCTCTATATTACAGATAAAGATGTGTATGATTTACTCAGTTATGCAAATTGGTCCAGCACTCAGGTAACTGGCCAATTGCCAATACAATCTTGAGTTGGGTGAACTTTACAAAACTTGCAGCTTTTCACTATTATGGGTGAATGACTTGAACTTGGACAAAGTTTGGGCATTTCTATAGTAAGTCAATACAAATTACGTTCTATAGACTATGTGGGTCACATTTTGAAATGTGTGCATAGAATTGTACTTGCAAAGCTTTCACATCCAGCTCTTAGGTGTACCAGCCTTACATTTACATGTGCCAAACTAGTAACAGTAGATCTACCGATTTATAGAATTATCCATTTTGCATGCACATTTACCTATTAACATGAATAAATACAAGCTTTATGCATTAAGTAGTTTCATGGGGAAATTACTCCTAGGAGTCTTGTCCACAGATGGTATTATAAAGGCTTTTTAAATCAGAACTGTTTTATTCAACTGCTATGGTAACGCATACCTTCAGTGCCTAGCTTCCAGATTTCTCACTTCACTTCCTATGTCATTCTTAAAGTGACAATACCTTTTTAAGGTGCTGGTGAATGAGCTCATTAATTTACTGCAGGGTCAGATTTTACCACTTGTCAGTAAAATCACGTTGAACAAATATCTGATTCTGTGAGCAGTTCTATAGATTTCAGTGGGCTAGATTCTGATACTTTCACTCATATTGAGTAGCATTTTACTCTGTTAACAGAGAATTTTATGTGTTTACATATAATAAAGAATTAATAAAGAGCTAGTAAATTACTCTGAAGAGCACACAGCATAGTTCCTGGGTTTTGCAGGACCAATAAAACATGTTGCTGTGCATCACAAATGGCTTCCCCTGTGCAGCATTTTACATGGAGCATTAACATACGTCACAGGAACAAATTGCTTAGGGAGGTTGTGGAATCTCGGTCATTGGAGGTTTTTAAGGACAGGTTAGACAAACACCTGTCAGGACCAGTCTAGTTAACAGTCTTAAACGGTCTTAGTCCTACCTTGAGTGCAGGGCACAAGATGACCTATTGAGATCCCTTTCAGTCCTATGATTCTGTGATTTACAGATAGGCCTGTAGATTTCAATGGGGATACTCACAAAAGTTAGTGAGGATGGTACAATCTTACCCTGAGGAAGAAATTAATTATCAATGGAAACAACTATGCATCAGGCCTTTGGGCCTTTCAGTCATTTTGAAAGGGACCATAATCTGTCCGCACATCCTCAGCAATGAATTCCCCTGGCATCAGAGTTCCCCTAAGTGTGCAGCTGTACTGCAGCTGGGGTACACAGTGTGTTGGGAAGAGAGGCTCATACTGGGGAAATGTTCTACTACACCAGTCCTCTGTTGCTATAGGATCGATTAAGGACCCTACATCAGTGAAGGCATAATTCAGAGATGCCTACCAGCACCTTTACATGGCATCGAAGCTGGATCTAGCCCTGAGGATCAGAGAATTGAAACCAACTCCTTGTTGCCACCCACACCGACTTTGCCCTGAGTTGAGCTCTCGCACATGTGAGACTGTACTCACGTACAGAAAGACAGATCCAAAACAAGCCTGATTGCAATGATGATCTTTATAATTGTTAGCATTGTTTTTTTTCCAATAGATTTTGGACTGTGTTCTCAGTTCCTTATGCAGCTGTTACTCAGTCCTTGCTCAGGTGAAACTCCCATCAATTTTGGCTGAGGAAGCTAAGGTTTTGGCTCAATGCAATAGGAAACAATGAACTCCATTTGTATAGTCTTCACAGGAGGTATATTACATGATGAAAATAATAATAATCAGATGCAATGATTGTATTTTATTAAAGCTACATACAATTTCATTGCCACAGCATGTCACAAATAAAACTATAATCCTAGTGAGAAATGTCACAAAGGATCAAAGTGAAAAAAGTTTGGTTCACAACTGAAGGACAAATTCATTCCCTGCTGGAGCCCTTAGTCCATCTAAGAAAAGGTCATCACTGACTCACAGCTGTAAAGATTTCTGAATGCAGTGAGTTGTTGATAGTTCAGTCCCCAGAGGATACAAGAAAATAGCATAATTCTGTTTCTAACTCAACAGTGTCCTCTAGGGCAAGCAAGAGATAAATATAAAGGAAGAAAAACTGGGTTTTGGCACTCAGGAATTGGGTTGAAGACAAGTATGGAAAAATAAAGCCATAGTTTATACAGCATATTGTGCTAAAGAATACATACGCAGATGTAACTGAATATTTATTCAATACATAGCTGACATAACTTTACAAGCAACATTTTTTTTTCATTTAATAAAATTAACTGAGGCCTGAGTCTGCTCATATTTACACCTCTGTAAACCAGGAGTTACTTATTTAGTGTGTGCACAGATGTCTAGCCAAGCGATGGCATCTTCAGTGGTGTGATGCAGTTCTTCTAGGCCACCGCCGAACCTAGTCAGCAGGCATTCATTGAGAATGTACATCATCATCTGTGTTGCTCCACAACTAAACAAAGGGCTGTCATAAAGGCCTCAGAGATACTGGTTGGCTGCACAGAGACCTTGCCCTGTCTGGAACCTGTTCAACAGGGACCACGAGAGATGGGGCAGGTCAAAACCAGGCGGGAAAATTGTGGGGTTGGTGACAAGGGACTGGTTGGGGATTATAACAGATATCCATACCTCTCACCAGAGTATTTCTGCCCTAACATCCTGGCGTAGCAGATGAAACCATAATGGGCTACGTGATGGCAAATGTGTAACTGGTGAGTTAAATAGGTCATTGTGCAGCAGCAGGCTTGGGTTAGTGCATACTTTCTCCAGTAACTTGCCAGTGGCAAACTCTTCGTCTGATATGAGGAGGAGCAATATTGCTCAGAACTGGAAGCCATGGGAGTGGAGTCGGACGCAGGGTGCTGGAGATGATATGCATGGCAGCATGTAACTGCGTATCCACCAGTTTGGTGTGTGAAGATCGACTCCAAACTGGTGAGCAGTGCTCCGCCACTGAATACGAGATGGCAAGAGCTGACGTCCGCAAACCTGGAGCACAAGTACTTCATGGTGAACCTGCCAGTTTGCTAAAAAGATTGTTGTGAGTCTTAACATTAACTACCGTCTTCTTCGTGTGGGCATGTGTGCAGTCTAAGGTCACACCTAGGCAGATCAGTTCTACTTCATGCTTCGCCTTCTGACCATTCAGATAAACATTCAGTTCTCAGGTTGTGCTGATGCGATGAAGATGGAACAAACTGGAGACTGTTTTTATGACACTTGACTGGAAGTGCCAAGTCTTACAGTAGTCAGTTAACTTTGTCATGTCCCAGTTTAAGGTGGCATCAAGCTCGTGAAACTTCCAGGCCTGGGTACTGCTACAGATGTTGTCTGCATAAATGAGCTTTTGTGACTCGTTGGTAGGTCACTGATGTAAAGAGTGGACACGGTTGGAGAAAACACAGAGCCCTGGGGTAACCCATTGCTCTGACGTCTCCAAGCATTCATCTTCTCTCCCATACGGACTCTGAACTGC
Organism: Chelonoidis abingdonii; assembly: GCF_003597395.2. Taxonomy (NCBI): domain Eukaryota; kingdom Metazoa; phylum Chordata; order Testudines; family Testudinidae; genus Chelonoidis; species Chelonoidis abingdonii. The sequence continues at coordinate 97,185,743 of NC_133773.1, forward strand.
CTATTGAGGAGGAAAAGTTTAACAGTGCCTGTGACCCAAGGTTGCAGGACCTGTGATACCTTTATGAGCAGGCCAGTGTCCCATACCGTATCATATGCTGCTGTTAGATCGATGAAAACAGCACCTGTTTTCAAGTGTCTCTGGAAGCCATTTTCAACAAATGTGGTCAGCGCGAATACTTGGTTACATATGCTATGACCTTGGCAAAAACCCGCTTGGTCAGGGCTCAAAATTGTCTCCACATCGGGTAATAGGCACTGTATGACCAAGCACTCCAGTGACTTGAAGCACACCAGGAATAATACCAATGAAGTCAATGCAGCTACACCAGCATGAAATTATAAACTAAGGAGTTGTCTGTACAAACATTTTGTTTTTAGCAAGCTGGCGTTTGAATGTACCCATGCTAGCTTGCCACAAATTAATTGTGAATTGACAGTTTCCTAATGCATTTGAACTATTCCTCTTTGAAATGGGACTAGTAGGGGGTAGATTCATACCCTGCTTGGCTCAAGCTAATTATGTAAAAATAAACCTAAAGAGTCCAACCCTGTGTTTCCAAAGATAGCTGTGGGTGTTCAGCATCTGTGACAAGCAGACCACTTAAATGTATATCCTAACTTTCAGCACTGTAATTTGGAAATGTTTGCTTGTATTTCTCTGCACCATCTGTAAAATGGGGATAATGATTCTCCAGCCACCTTAGCAAACAGTTTGGAGAAATAGGGATATAAAAGATCTATGTATTTACTAGCTATTCTATGCTGCTCTTTATGATACTTTGTTGAAATTGTACCTGCAAAAAATTTATACTGACTGGATAGGTAGAAGGTATGGTATTCTGCATGTTTTACTATTGCCCAATATTGGAATATGTTGATCTTCTTGATTCAGACCTCCTTCAGGAATTACCAATAAAGGAAAAAGGATAACACATTTCCATTTGGATAGTAATCCTAAAGTTGGCATTATTGTGTTGTGGTTTAAATTATGCCTATATTTAGGATAAGTGTTTTATTCCTTTTGCAGACTACTTGGTGATGAAGTCACCCTATTTTTTCCCTCTTTCTTCTCTTTTACTTTATGTTAGAGGCATCATCTTCATTGAGATAAAACCATATTCACATACCCATTGTTAAACCCAGTTTGCAAGGAGCTTTGTAGCAGGGCTTAAGTGGTTTAGCTTCAGGCTCTGTTTCAGACTCAGTTTCCTCTTCTTGTTCCAGTTAATTAAGGACATGTTCTCAATAGTCATTCTTGTTTCAGATGCTGGTTTATTAATATAAAGTTCAAAACATCACAAATCTTAACTGGCTCACAGACCTTAGGTTAGGGTTCACAATCCTGTCCCTACTGAGGCTTTCCTCTCAGCAGACTTGACCCCACCCCAGGCTTCCTAACTGACTTCTACTCCCTGCAGACTCATACTCCCCAGCCTCTCTGCCTAGTAGATAAGGCAATAATCACTGCATGGAACAGCTTGTACTCTTGTTAACCTTTCATCTGAGGTGTGCACAGGCTGCCCTTATATCTCCCAGCAGGTCTGGCTCTGTCACATGTTCCTACTATCACATGCCTCTTGTATTCATTTCTTCCACCTGCAGAGGTAGGCTAAACCAGGCATAGGTAAGTCTGAGCTCTAGCGTTCTTAAAGGGCCAGTTCACCCAGTGTCAGGTTCCCACTAATGCTGTTTTTTAAACACCTTCCTAGGCAGTACAGATTAGGCATAAATATGGTAAAATAGTGTTTAATCACAATTCATCTGGTGATGGTCTTTAAATGGAGCTAGTGACTATTTATTTAAACAATTGAGTGCAACAAGCACTGTTCTACCCCCTTTTAGATGTAGCCTCATATTAAAGAGAAGTGACAATAGTAGTAAAGCCCCCCCCCTTTTTTTTCATAACAAGCTCAAATCAGGGCATACCAAATCTTCTAATAATACTTATCATATAAAAAGCTGACATTAAAAATGGCACAGAGTAGGTGGAGTGCTATTAAAATCTGAACAGCACAATGCTGCAGAAAGGGAGTGAAACAGTAGAAGAAATGGAGGAAGGCAAAAAAAAAAAATCTATTAAATTGTGCAGCATGGAAAACTTTACAAATAATAAAATAATCATTGTGGAAGGAAAACATATAAGAAAGTATTGTTTGTATTTTTAATCAAAGTATAACATATGATTAGCAGTTTTTAACATTCAATACAAGGGTGTTAGGAATAAATCAAAACATAGTACCTAGAGAATAACATTAATCATCTTGCAAGGTTCAGCAAAGCCTGGTGAGCCTCCTATGTTTCAGAAGAGTCACTTAAATAAGCCCAGAAATAGCTAATTATTGATGCCCCAATCAATGCCTTATCTCAGCTATTTGAGGTCTTTCTTTTTATTCTCCTGTGATGGGGTATGTACACCACATAGGCCCTTACGGGGTTAATATGGGCCAGAGGGGCTAATTAAGATACCTGAATGCACCTGGAGGGAGCCAGGTTTAACTGAACAAATCGCTCAGCTGGGCCAGAGTAGGCTGAATTATAGAAATAGGAAGTTTGCAGCAAAAAGGGCTGCAGGGAGAAATTCTGCAGTCATTCTCTGAGAGAAGAGAGAATAGAATGTGAGACCTTATGAGGGAGAATGAGCCCTGAGTTTCTAGATCTAGAAAAAGGTCAACCCCAGAGAAGTTGTGGGAAAAGGAAACCTAACAGGGCTATTTAGGAAGAAGTCCAGGGAAACAGCAGCAAGGGATAGGATGGCGCAGACCTTGACTGCTTGTTATAGGGTTCCTGGTCTGTAATCCAGTGTAGAGGGTGGGCCTGGCTTCCCCTGCCAGCCAGTGAGAAGTGGCACAAGAGCTTTGGAGATGCCAAATGGACAGCGGGTCTGGAGAGACTATTTCCCAAAGGGGAGAACTACAGTGACTTGGCTAGAGGGTGAGTCATGAAGATAGAGCACCCTGGGTCTTAGAGAAGAAAGCTAGTTGAGGTTCTCTTGTGCTAGTGCTTGGGGTATGCTATAGATTCCATGGGATCTGATTTGGATATGAAGGAAGACCTACTTACTGTTTTTAATGAAATAAATACTATTGGTAACAATGTGATTATGGGATACTTTAACTTCCCAGATATAGATTAGAGGACAAGAGCTACTAATAATAGTAGGGGCCAGATTTTCCTGGCTGTGATAGCTGACAGATTTCTTTACCAAATAGTCACTGAACCAACAAGAGGTAATGCCTTTTTAGATTTGGTATTGGTGAATAGTGAGGACCTCACAGAAGAACGAGTTGTAGGGGATAACCTTGGTTCAAGCATTCTTGAGCTAATTCTATTTTAAATGAAATGAAAACTAAACAAAATAAATCTACAACTAGGGTCCTTGATTTCAAAAGGGCTAACTAAAAAATTAAGGGAATTAGTTAGGGAACTGGACTGGACTGAAGAACTCCATGATCTGAATGTGGAGGAGGCTTGTAATTACTTTAAGTCAAAGTTTCAGAAACTATCTGAAGTCTGTATCCCAAGAAAGGGGAGAAATTTGTAGGGAAGGGTTGCAGACCAACCTGGATGAGCAAGCATGTCAAACAGATTAAGAGAAAGCAAAAAGCCTACAAGTTATGGAAGATGGTATGGATCAGCAAGGAAAGCTACCACTTGGAGGTCAGGAAATATAGGGATAAAATGAAACAAGCCAAAAACAAGCAGAATTGGACCTTGCAAATGGAATTAAAATCAACAGTGTCTGGTTCTATAGCCATATAAGTAAAAATAAAGCAAGGAAAGAAGTGGGACCTCTTAGCACTGAGGATGGGGTAGAAATTAAAGAGAACCTAGGCACGGCCCAGCACCTAAACAAATACTTTGCCTCAGTTTTTAATAAAGCTAATGATGAGTTTAGAAGTAGTGAGAGGGTGGCTAATGAGAATGAGGATATGGAGGTAAAAATTACATCTAAAGTGGAAGTCAAGCTCAAAGATCTTAATGGGACTGAATCAGATAATCTCCATCTAAGAATATTAAAGGAACTGGCACATGAATTACTAGAGTGGATGGGTGAGGTTCTAATGTCTGTAACGTGCAGGCGGTCAGACTAGATCATCATGATGGTCCCTTCTGACCTTAACATCTATAATCACCGTGGTATAAGGACAGGGGCAACAGGCCTGAGTAGAGCTAATCCTCAGACAGCACCACAAGAAGGTGCTCCTAGTGGTGACTGAACCCCGTGAGATCCCCTCTCTTTTCTCTAGGAACATGTATACTTACGCCTGTGATAGTAACTGATGTATGCTTCTGGAAGTGAGCCTGCAGCCCAAAAATCATGCATCTGATAAAGGGTGCTGGCTGCAGTCTAACAACACTGTGATGGAAATACACTGCATGCAAGGTAAACAGTCTGAATGTTGAGTGATGGAAATAAAAATGAAACAAGTTACAGTATGAAATAACTCTGAAAAGAACCTGTGGCTAATCTTGTCAGTAACACTAGGAAAGCCATATTTTCCATTTCCCAGGTTTACCTTTCCTAGTTGTACTATCACCATCCTGACTGCAAATAATTGAAGCATAAAAGAAGAGTTGCCACTGGGGTCCCCAGACTCCTCATTCAGTTTAATACTCTGCTTCAACTGGTCACCAGCACAGCCATTATTGAGAGTGAGCAACCTGTCAACTGCAAATAGTTGTTCTAAAGTGACTGCCAAAGCTATTAATGTGTTTGGTGCCAGTGATGTTCTCCCTCAGGAGAGCAAGCTGTTTGTGCTCAAATACCAAACAAAAGGGAAAAAAACCTCATTTTATTCCTCTTTAGTCTGAAAGTCAGAAATGTAGCCCAACATGTCTTCTGTTATACAAGAAAATGAGACTCAAACACTGTTACGATGGAAATAAAAGGAGATAAATGTGCCTCCGCTTTCTTCTATTGGCCAGGAATATGTGCTAAATCAGGTGGGCAAATTACAGCCTGTGAGTCATTTTAAGTTGGCCTGCGAGCTGCTGCTGGGTCGGGGGCCACACCATGTGGCTCCTGGAAGCTGCTGAATGGCCCCGCTCCGAGGGTTGCAGGCTGATCCACACCTAGGAGCCAGAGAAGGGATGTGCCACTGCTTGCAGGGGATGCTTGAGGTAAGCACCACTGGAAGCCTGCAACCCTGAGCCTTTCCTCACGTCCCAACCCCCTACCCCAGCCCTGATCCCCTTCCCACTCTCCAAACCCCTCAGTTCCAGCCTGGAGCACCCTTTTGCATCCCAAACCTCTCATCCCTAGCCCCACCCCAGAGCCCACACCCTCAACTGGAACTTGTACTCCTGCCCTGATCCCCCTCTAAACCCCTTGGTCCCAGCCCAGACCACCCTCCTACACCCCAAATTCCTCATCCTTAGCCCCACCCCACAGCCTGCAGCCCCAACCAGATCCCCTACCCCCTCCCACACCCCAACCCCAATGTTGTGAGCATTCATGGCCCATCATACAATTTCTATTCCCTGACATGGCCCTCAGGCTAAAAAGTTTGCCCATCCCAAACTAAATAGTATAGTACCCATTACTATTTAGTTACAGGCAAAGATGCTGTTGTGGCTTATGAATCTATTAGATGTAATTTAGTGCAGACTATGTCTATTGCTGAGAACTTCGGGGTTCTTCCTCATGGTTTCCAGTTTAACAGGATATTAAATCTAAATAATCAGGCTTGAATATTTTGGTGCAAGACATAAGGCTGGACAACAGAAATGGAGTTATACTCCTATGATCCAGAGGGCATCTGTTCCCCATCTGAGATATCCCCCTTGTCAGGGCTCTAAGAATAGGTGGCATAGAATTAGATACAGTGGCTGTGTACTACATTGGGATTCCTTGGTGCAAGGGGAACTCTCCAGTTGTCTATTTAAACTGTAGCTTCCAGACACTGTTTGTGAATTGGTGTAAAAGCAAGAGAGGCTGACAACTTGACCCTCTGTCTTCATTTGCTTAGACATGATAGGAAAACTTCAGATTACAGGCCCAGTTTTAAAACTGTTATGAAACTAAGTATTAACTACATGATATAACAAAACAAAAAACCTCCAGTTATTTACAAGGTATTAAACTTTGGAGATATTGATTTGACAAAACTCAGACAGATAAATGGAGACAAGACTGGAGAATAGAAAATTTTAATGGACAGGTAATAGGTGGGTGTTTTTGTCAGCTTCATATCTAAGAAATGGTTCAGTTCTCATGCAGTCCTTGGTCCTTAGACGGATAGATGGGGCTGGATAAGAAGACAAGGCCCAGTTTGCCTTAATTCTCAGATTGGATTGTCTTCCCCTGTTGCAGAAACAGATTCTGGTAATCACGCAGTCTTCTGGGATACGTAGTTGAACTCCGGGAACATGGGTGTTAGATTCAGTAGCTAGAGTGGGGTGAGAAATGGTTTTCTCATCCCAGCAAAATTTGACATTTCAATTTTGATAATTCAGGTTTGTCCTGAATGGAACAAAGTTAAAATCTTGGACAATTTCACACTAAATATCTGAATTTTTGCATGAAGTCATTTGAAATGTTTAATTTCAATTTTGACCACTTTATTTTTTTTATTCTAATTAGTCTACATTTTGAAGTAACTTTTCATTTCAAACCTAGAATTTTATATTTTGAAAATGTAGAAACAGGACTTTGACAATTTTGAGAAAAAAAAATTCAAGTTGAGAAATTTGTCATAACTGACCCTTTCCCTCAAAAAGATTTGATTTTTAACTAATCAACATTTTTCTATGAAAAACACCTTTGTTGAAAAATTCTCAACCAAGTCTATTAGTAGCCTTTACAAATCTGTAACTTGGCATGAAAAATAAAAACAAAGAATAGTTTGGACATGTTAAATTGTACCTATTGGGTAATAAGAAAGCAATGCTTTCCCTACAGAATTGATGCAACATGTTCCCTTTAGCTAATGTTGCCTGAAGCAATAGTGTACTGCTATCCACACTTGGGAGCTCAGATGCCATTGATGTGCATAGTATAAAAACTGAAAAGAAGCCACTAGAAGTTTGCTAATAAAACGATAGCCTTCCTAATGGACATGCTGACAAAAGACCTCTTTTGCTGTTGTGATTTATCCAACATTCTCCAAATAAGGTGTACCAGCCAAATAACTTTTTTTTGCTAGTATAACTGTGTCTACACTAGGATTTTTGCTGGTACACCTATATTGCTCCTAACCAACATGACTATGCCAGCAGAAATTTCTAGTGTGACCAGGCCAAAGCAGCTTAGGTTAGGGGTGTGACAGGAACCTCAGGGTGCAGCCTGGAATTGTGGGACCATTGTACCCCCTCAGCTCTCAAGTCTGGGCTTTCTCTCACAATGCTTTGCTTGTGACAAACAGCTATCACTCAACACAACCACATGTGGAGCCCCACACACAGCTAGATTGCATGAATGCTCCCAGGGCCACAGATGAATCTCACGTAGATAAGCACCAGCCAATTCCCCCACCCACCTCTAGCTCCCAGCCATGTACCTCAGGAATATACCATCTTGCACTGCTCAAGATGATTAGTGCAAATTTATTAATTGGTTCACCACTTCATCAATGGTAAGTGTATATACACCAGCCTTTGTAAAACCTGAGTAAATTTACCACACTCCAGGCAAACCCATTGGTAAAGATAAACAGTAAAAGAAGTTATTGGATACAAAAGATAGATTAAGCACTTTTAAGTGATAGGCAAAAAGTCAGAGTGGTTACCAAAATGAAATAAAATACACCTCTACCTTGATATAACTCTGTCCTTGGGAGCCAAAAAATCTTACCGCATTATAGGTGAAACTGCGTTATATCAAACTTGCTTTGATCCATTGGAGTGCGCAGCCCTGCTTTACTCTCTTATATTCAAATTTGTATTATATCAGGTGGCATTATATTGAGGTACAGGTGTATAAATATGCAGTCTAACCTAACCTCTCAACCCTATTAGACTGGGTAACATCTACATTAATCAGTTTTTCTCGTCCCTCTGGATATTGCAGTCCTTAATATAAAGGTTTGTTCTTTTAACCTGGGCCAGCCTCATGTTGGAGTCTTCTTCTGAGTGTCTTTGTTGCTTGCAGCATAAGTTGGGGAAGGAGAAAGGCCACCATGGGGCCCCTGTGTTCAGTTTTATACCCTCAGTTCCATGTCCTTGGAGAAAACAAATCCAGGCCTGTCTGGTGGACGTTCCTGAGTCCCCAGGGAAAGTTGAGCAATTCCCCTGGCATGGCCTCAAGCAGGTGAGTCATTGAATTATAGCTCCCGCATTGGACAATGGCTGTTGATGAGTTGTTTGACATCTCACCTGGGCATTGATTACTTTCTTTGCTGTTGTCTTTGGGGAGCTAATATCTGGCTGATTCCTCAGTTTACAACATGTTTTAGTGACAACCATACAACACAATCTCATAACTTCATATGCCCAAAAGATCTATATATTTAGATAGAACAGCAACTTTCAGCTGTTCATAACCTTTTCCCTGATACCTCACCTGCTTTGTATGACATCATAGAATCATAGACTACTGGGGTTGGAAGAGACCTCAGGAGGTCATCTAGTCCAATCCCCTACTCAAAGCAGGACCGACACCAACTAAATCATCCCAGGCAGGGCTTTTTCAAGCCAGGCCTAAAAAACTTCTAAGGATGGAGAGTCTACCACCTCCTTAGGTAACCCTCCTAGTGAAATAGTGTCAACTGCTCCTTGTCCTGTCATATCACAATATCTGCAATATCACAATTATATACAGATGAGGAATATGGGGGTTACAGAATGCTCCCCGAAGGTATAGAATGTCACAAGGGGTTCTAACTCGTTCCCTGGGCAAAGCACTAGTTTTGCTTGAGTAAAAACTGAATAAAGATATTAAGATAAAGCTAAAGTTAAATAAACCAATGAAAAAGGCAGAGTCAAATGTAAATAAAGCATTACCTAATACACATGAAAATATACTTTCATGTGAGACCGCAAAAATTTCAAAGGTAAGTTAAAAATTTTAAATTAATGGTTTTAAAAGATGTTAATTTCCTGTGGAGAGTAATTTTTATCTCTAACAATACAATCAGAAATGTCACTCGAAGGATAAACCAGCACTGAAATGCTGAGCAGCAAGGGATAGAGGGATACTTTACCATACCTGGTCCTTGGTGGTATGATGGGGAATCTTGAAGGAAGGATTCAAGAAGAGTTCCCTTTGCATGCCAGCACCATAAGCAAGGTTCAGGCATCTTCACCATCTCTGCACTCAGAAGCACAAGAACTGTTTCCTTCTGATACATGAAGTACAAAGCACTCCAGAAAGAGTAAGGAGAAGGAAAACCAGTATCATTCAATAGATAGGGAATGAGTGCAATGCGCAAGAGAAATGAGAATTATAGTCTCGGTTCTTCTGCTTCTCTTATCCCCTCCTAACCGTTGTCTGTCTTGTCTATGCAGACTGTGAGGTTTTTGGTGCAGGGACTGGCTCTTACTATGTATTTGTACATTGCCTAGTACAATTGAACTTTAAATCTCAGGTGGAACCTGAGATGCAGTACTGGAATATTAAAAATAACTCAAAGGACAGTGCTGCACCTGCAGAAATGCAAGCAAATATGGAGTGTATATATAAGTAGGTTGGAGTGTATAATTTATATAAATGAATATTTGCACATTCATTTTTTATATTTCCTTGGCTCTATTAATGAGGTCATTTGGTCAAGCTGCTCAAAAACTATTCGCCAACTGCTAAATTTTGAGATATTTTGCCAAATAGTTTATCCAAATAATATTTTTATTCAAAAAGCTTCATCATTGGATGAATAAATTATTCAATCAGTATTGGCTCTTTGAGAAAAAAAGATGAATTATTTATGGCAATGCTCATTCATTATGTTTAATTGATATTCAATTCAACTGGAAGGTTTTTATTACTATTCGAGGTCCAGCTCAAATTCTGTACAGATAGAGATCCACTCACACAAAGCCAGATTGAATTCCTAAGAATTGCAATACTGGGTCAAAATAATGGCGCATCTAGCCCAGTATCCTGTCTTCCAACAGTGGCCAATGCCAGGTGCTTCAGATGGAATAAGCAGAACATGCAATTATTGTATGATCCATCTCCTGTCGCCCATTCCCAGCTTCTGCCCATCCTGGCTAATAGCCATTGATGGACCAATCCATTAACTTATCTAGTTCTTTTTTGAACCCTGTTATAGTCTTGGCCTTCATAACGCAATTCACAATGCACAGTTCAGTGCAGCTCCACGCAGGGGTACACAGACTGGAATTCAGTGCAGGATTGTTGTCAGTGGGCCTGATCCATTGAAGTTAGTGGGAGTCTCTTTTCACTACCATGGATTTCAGATCAGGTCTTAAGTGAATAATAAACTAGAAAAGAAGTATGTTTGTTTTGTTTTATTTGGGGGAGGGGGAGAGGGAAATCACATCATAAATGAAGGCTGTTAAAGAGCACATATCAAACATGTGTATGCCAACCCGCTGTACATCAGTCTACCAGACTTGGGAGATCAGATATTAGCCCCTGATCTGATAAGAACTCCCTCAAAAATAGTGAACCATCATAGATTATTAGGGTTGGAAGGGACCTCAGAAGATCATCTAGTCCAACCCCCTGCTCAAAGCAGGACCAATCCCCAACTGGCCCCCTTAATGATTGAACTCTCAACCCTGGATTTAACAGGCCAATGCTCAAACCACTGAGCTATCCCTCAGTTTTGTTCAGAGTTATGAGTAACCTCCATTCCCAAGGTGTTTATAACTCTGAGGTTCTACTGTATTTATTATACTAGTGTAAAAAGAGACTGAGTTGCAGCATTAAAAAAAATGATCAAATCTCTATTTTCTGAAGATACAGAAACAATTATATCTTTGCAGCATTATATAATTGTTTTTAAATACATTCTAGTATTCATAATTTGATTTTAGTGATTTGCTTTATTAACTTCAAAAAGTCACAGTACCTTTAATTGCCCTGTTGTATTTATACAGTAAATTATGGGATCAGTTCTGTATTCTGCTCTTTCCCAGAAAATTAAGACAAACACTGAGCCTATAAAATATAGAAATAAACCAATTTCTTTCTAGCAACACTCTGTGCACTTCATTCCTTTTAAAATAGCATCATGAATAATGTTCAACGTACTGTAGGAAAATAAAGCAGAAGTGCACTTCTTTCCCTTGCTTTTACTGAACCACAGTCTGTCCTTGCTGAATTTTGTTTTCATTAGCAATTCCCTTGTCAGTCTTGAAGTTAAAAATGCAAAATGTCTTTCGAAACCCAAACACAATTGCATCTGTCAAAGATATTCCTTCTTCAGCAATAAAACTAAATTGTAATTGTTCTATCAATGTGTACAAATATTGATATACTGTGCAAACCAATGTACTATATTGTGCACTGGAGAAACCCTAGAAATGAATACTCTGATGGTAAATGACTGAATTATAGTATTAAAAAATTAGAGCCAAATTCTGAACTGCTGTAGATTGGTATAGTTCTGTAGACTTTGAGGTAGCTACACCAATTTACATTAGCTGAGAATCTGGCTTTTATTTTAGACACAGACTCTTCCCCATGTTGATATCAAGAGAGAGAGGTGCCTGAAGCTCTTGACTCTTAATTGTATACATTTTATATATGAATGCCTTACTTTATTTTCAACATAATGGATGGTGTGCCAAGATTACACATGTTAAAAATCAGTTATTTCATGAAGACTAATTAAAGCTTTGGTACCTCTAGGCAATATCTTTGCATCTGATATAAATTAATTCCTGTTTCAACAGCTATTCATTTTTGCAGTCTGGAACCTAAAAAGTTTTTATTTAGGAAACTGCCGAAGGGCATATATTTGTTTTCCACATCCTGAAAGGTACATTAGATTGACCTTTAAGAGAAGTTATCATAGGCCAACAGTTTTTGTAGCTATGTATTTCATTGAAGCTATTTGAAGAGAAGGAATTTTATATAATTTGTGGCTAGCAATTGTTGAATCAAGGCTTGTCTTCACTACCATGCTGCAGCTGCACCAATGTAGTGCATCTGGTGAAGATGAACTATGTCGATGGAAGAGCTCTCTCCCGCCAATATAATGCTGTGTAGAGACAGCTTTAAGTCAATGTAACTTATGGCACTCATGTGGTGGCTTTTTCACATCTCTGAGTGATGTATGTTACATCGACTCAAGCGGTAGCACAGACAAGCACTTGTTCTCAATAGACTGGATTCTGATCCTCTTCCTCTTGTTGAAAAGCACCTTACTCCAAGAGGAGTTCCACTGACTTAGTAAGACTTCTCTTTGGGTAAGATGATGCTCATTGTGAGTGAGGGGTATGCAATCTGGCTCAGTGTGGTTGTACATAGAATGATGGTACTTCAGCTCTTTAATTGTGCACACCAATATGGAGGGTTGGGGGAGGAGGAATACCTCACTTACACCATCCCACTTTCCACTACCCCAGTTCTGTATATTGCAGACTACCAGGAATGGATTTCATAACACTGGCAGCTAATAATCCATATTTTGAGAACCACTGTACTAGGACAGTTTCTTAGTAGCTTTTCTGAATTGAATGGATAAATATTCTGCTCAATATCTTCATCAAGGATTTAGATAATGGCATAGACAGTACACTTATAAAGTTTGCAGATGATTCCAAGCTGGGAGAGGTTGCAAGTGCTTTGGAGGATACAAATAAAATTCAAAATCATCTGGACAAACTGGAGAAATGAAGTAAATATTATGAAATTCAGTAAGGCCAATGCAAAGTACTCCATTTAGAAAGGACAGCTGCACACATACAAAATGGGAAATGACTGCCTAGGGAGGAGTACCGCAGAAAGGGATCTGGGGGTCATAGTGGATCACAAGCTAAATATGAGTCAGTGTAACACTGTTTCAAAAAAAGCAAATAATTCTGGGATTTATTAAGAGTGTTGTAAGCAAGACATGAGAAATAATTCTTCTGCTTTATTCTGTGCTGATTAGGCCTCAACTGAAGTATTGTGTCCAGTTCTGGGTGCTACATTTCAGGAAAGATGTGGACAAATTGGAGAAAGTTCAGAGAAGAGCAACAAAAATGATTAAAGGTCTAGAAAACATCACCTATGAGGAAAGATTGAAAAAATTTGGTTTGTTTAGTCTAGAGAAGAAAAGACTGAGCGGGGACATTATAACAGTTTTCATAAAAGAGAGGGAGAAAAACTGTTCTCCTTAACTTCTCAGGCTAGAACAATGAAAAATGAGCTTAAATTGCAGCAAGAGAGGTTTAGGTTGGATATTAGGAAAACTTCCTAACTGTCAAGGTGGTTAAGAACTGGAATAAATTGCCTAGGGAGATTATGGAATATTCCTCATTGGAGGTTTTTAATGACAGGTTAGACAAACACCTATCAGGTATGGTTTAGATATTACTTAGTCCTTCCTTGAGAACAGGGGACTGATCTCTCAAGGTCCTACAATTCTATGGCTAAAATCATGTATGTTGGTATTACAATTTCTTCAATTCTTTTCTATAATGGAAAAGAATGAAATGCATGGGTTTCTGGCTTTGTAAAGCAATTCGTTTATTTAACAGCTGACTACTTTCATTTTATCCACACTGACGTACAATTTATAGAAATAGGATATTGGCTATTTATGAATGGTTTGAAATCCATTAGTGAACATCTTCCTCTTACAGCAAACAGGAATGCCCAATAAACAGAGGTGTTAGAGAGTAGAAGCAGCTTTATTTCCTAAGTGCAGTTCTACGATAATGGCCAGCAGCAGAACAGCAATTATGACTTGAAATAGATGTGCCATGTTTTCTTTTCTGCCTGAAGCCACAAGGGATGTCTGTATTAAATTTAACTTGGTGGGCTTAGGAGAAGAAAACATTTCTGGTTTGGAAGAACAAGAACTGACACTGTCGTGCATCGGAGAGGGTGAGGAGTACTTGGACAACCAGGTTCAGAAAGCATCACTACTCCAGATGTAAGGAACCAGACCATGGAAACAAGAGAGGAGGATTTGCAGTTTCTTATCAGAGGCAAGAGCAGGAACCAGCATTCAACACAGCTGGAAAAAAATGATGATAGTCAGGCTGTGACTATCAGAGAGGAGACGACCAGGAGGAATTTACAAAGCTAGAATTATCAGTTTGTTATCATGAAAACTGCAGAAAATATATCTGAAGATTCTGCTAATTGAATAGAATGGAGTGCTGAATAGGACACACCTGTGGATGGCTACTCAGCCCAATCCATAAGACTAGGAAGTGTGCCCACAAAGATCTCCTACCATCCAAAGACAGACCTTCACACCAAGAATTCTGTGCTAAGAAGAATGGAAAGAATGTCTTGCAAGAAACAGGTGGGCAACAGGATGGTATGCAGTCTTCCCTGAACCAATACACAAGATGTCGCTCTAAAACTGGATAGGCTTCTTAAATCACCAGGAAATGATCTACTTGTTAGGATGCATAACTGTATTAACACCACTTTCACACAATGCCTCGCAGATTATAGACAATTCAGGGAATGTGCAAGGGTGCTGAAAGGAAGAAATGTCCAAGTGATCTTCTCAGAGACCCTTCCTGTCCTGAAAGCATAGGATGACAGAAGATTCTGGAAGAGAACCACTGGGTAGATCACTGATGTGAGGTAGAGGATTTCCACCTTCTCAGGGGCAACAGGACTGCATAGTTTGGATGGACTTCATCTCAGTACAAGAGCAATTAATCTCCCAGGGGAGGGGCAAACTAGGTGACTCAGGGGGGTTTAAACTAAAAACAAGACTGTAGGGGGAAATGAGGATACAAATGAACACTCATTTGGTGAAAAAAAAATCAAGATGTTGAGAACAAAACTATTCAAGGAACAAAGGAAGATGAAGAGAAGAAATTATTTAAATTGCCTACACACTCATGCTAGGAGTCTAGGTAATCAACAAGAAGAACAGGAATTGTTCCTTTATGAACATAAGTTGACCTAGTTGAAATAGCCTGATGGGAATGTTAAATGTTATAAACTATTTATGAAGGATTAAGTGAGCAAAAGGAGAGAGGGAATGGCACTGTGACAGTGCTGGGCAACAGCAGCTGTACTGGGACTCTCATCACTGTATCACCAATTACATCATCCTGGAGTAAATATGAGAGGGAAAGTTGTGCTTAATTGACGGATTAGAATGCGCTGGGGAGAGTTAAAGCACTAATGAGATCATTAGCTCAGGGAGCAGAAGACAGGGGAAGGAAGTGGAAGTGGGAGAGCAAGTCAGAGTGAGGTGGGCTTTGAAAGCCAGAACCAAGAAAGATCTTGGAGGGGTAACTCTTGTTCCTACTGTTGATCTAAGAGTCTGAGGAATTATGTTGTTGTAGATAAGGCGCTGCACAGTGCTGGAAAGGTGATGGGGGAATGCCGTAAATCAACCACACATACTATTTACAAACCTTGAGTCTCCAAGATGTCTGTTTGCACAGAGGAAGACAGGACTGGAAAGGAACCCATGTTACAGACACTGTGTCAAAAATAGTACTACCTGTTTGACAGTTCAGACACAAATGATCTTGAATGCTTATGGATAAATATCCTAAGAGATAAAGCACAAAATGGGGTACTAATTGGTGTCTGCTACAGGCAGCCAAACCACACTAGAGAACAGGGTCACTGGCTCCTTAGGTGCCCGTCTATAACGTGTAGGTTAAACACTTATTTTGGGGGACTTCAATTTAAGTGACATATGCTGGATATCTCATACTTACAGTATTAAAGTATCCTTGGAATTTGTAAAAAAGTTATAGATGACAATTTCCTAACTCAAAAAGTATCCCATCTAACATGAGGAATTCTACATTAGATCTCATCTTGGTAGATAAAGAGGAATTGATCTTAGAACTAAAAGTTGGTGGCTGCTGGGTGCAAGTGATCATGACTGGATTACATTTGTTACATACAAACAAACTGAAATTCCAATCTTTGACATCAGTGGGAGTTAGGCACCTAGGACCTTTGGAAAATTCCACTAGGCACTGATCTGCATCTTTAGGGGCCTAAATGCCTTTTAAAATCTGGCCCTCGTGCTTTAAAAGGGCCAGTTACACACGGCTGAAAATAATAAACGAAATCAGGTAGGAGAAAGATTTTAAACAAAAAATGATTGGGAACTGTCTAAGAACATTTTACTAGATGCCCCAATATCCCACAATCAAGAAAGGGGGCAACACTGGTGTTAGAAATATTGTAAGCAAGGGTCATGTATAGTGTCTGAGTTTGGAGAGGCCAAGGTAATACTTAGCTTAGTGTAACTGACTTTGACCTAGTCATTGATTGACATGAGTGATGCTTGCTGAATTCAACCTCATGTGACTTGCTTAAATAACGCTTACAGCTATGTTGGATGAAGATGCTGTTTTGTACTGTGTGGAAGGGCTTATATAAAAGGAAGTTAGTCGGTAAAACACAAAAGGTACTGACAAAAAGTCCCTGTACCAGAATAAGACAGGAAAGTATTTATATTCAGTGGTATGATCAGAGATATGGTGGAAAAAGAGACATGGTGACATGAAAATAGCATGAACAGCAAAATGTATATAAACTGAAGCCTGGGCATGCATATTGTACAAGTTATTGGATAGATACTATGGGAAAGTATAATTATGATAGAGTAGAAGAATAGAGTCAGATTCATAGGAAAAATCCATCATAATCTTCCTATGTGTCATTCATTACTTTTATAATAGTTAGAAATATAAGGCCATGCATTTGATTCTATTAGAAATTTGAATTAGTATATCAGTGCCTTGGCTCTGTGTGGTAGTTTTCACCCCAAACCAGCTAAACACACTAAATCAGGCTTAGAGGAAAATTGAAAGCAGCTTTTATTTAAAACAAATGGAAATTAAAGTTGAGAGCAATGACTATAAATTAGAAGCTAGAAATTGTAGAAAGATAAGGGAAGAAAAAGAATAGAAGTTTATGGACAGCAGAGTTAAGGAAAATAAGGAATTTGAGTAGAGTAGGAACAAAATAAAGAAAAAACTCTTAACAATGGGTACTGGTCCATTACTACATGGACACAGTAGCATTGTCAATAATAATGAAGATAAGGCAGAAGTGTTCAATAAATATTTCTGTTCTGTATTTGGGAAAAAGCCATATGATGTATCCATGCCATATTATAATTCCTTTCGAATAGTAATTAAAAGTGATATTAAGTCACAGCAACTAAAGTTAAACATTTTTAAATTAATGTGTCTGGATAATTTGCTGTAAAAGCATCCTCACCTCTAGGGTGCCCTCTCATCCCCAGACATGGTATTGCAGGGGGTTACACCCCACATACACCTCTGGTAGCCACTTCCTTGGCCCATCCCAGATGACATCTTCTCCCAACTCCCTCTCTGGGTGATTGGTGGCTCAGCCTTCTGTGTGGGTCACATTACCTTTCCAGGGCAAGTAAAGGTCCAATTTAATGTTCAACAAAAACATCCAAACTGGTAGTTTTTCTGTCCCTCTTGGGCTTCACAAAAAGCCATTGCTTCCTGCTGTCTACAGAGATTCTCTTGAACCACTGGTTCCCTTCAGCAATGACTCCAGCAATTTACCTCTGAGAATCTCCTTGCAAGCCTTATCTAAGGGATCCCCCATAGCAGTCTACTTTGCTCCTCAGACTCTTCCTAGAGGAAAACTCACATTGTTTCTTTATCCAGGGTCTTCTCTCCTTCACTGAGTTCCCAACTCTATTTAAGTAGTGATTGCCCTGCTTCACCACCACAGCTGAGGTCAGTCTTTCTAAGTAAGCTGCATTACACCCAGCTAGGATGACTAATTAGTCCCTATATTGCTGGCTCATCAGTGAAGCTAAAGAATAACTACTAAGTCATGGACAAGGCTGAGCCCAACTTGCTTCAAAGGGCAAACCAGCTGGTGACATTTGCATCCAAGAATTTTAAAAAACCTGATCAAGGAGTTGTCTGGATCACTAATGTTGATTTTCAGTAAGTCTTGGAACACCAGGGAAATTCCAGAAGACTGGAAGAAATCTAATTTTGTGCCAATATCTGAAAAAGGTAAATGGGAGAATCCAGGTAATTATAGGTCTGTGAGCCTGAAACTGATCCTTAGCAAAAAAATGCAATGGCTAATAAGGGATTTGATTAATATGTAACTAGAAGACAGTTATATAGTATATGGAGTTTATGGAAAATAGATCTTGCCAAACTAGCTTGATATCAGTTTTGTGAGATTACACATTTAGTTGCTAAAGGCAATAGTAGGGATATATACAGTGTAGCAGGGGTTGTGGTGGATTTTCTCTCTCAGAAATTTTTACATCAAGATTGGATGGTTTTCTGACAGATATAATTTGGTTCAATCACAGCTATTGGACTTGAAGAAAAAATTAATTCAGGTAAATTCTATGGTCTGTGTTATTCAGGTAATCAGATTAGATGATCACAATGATCCCTTGTGGCCTTAATATCTACAAATCTCTGAATCTTAAATCTGATGTATTCTTTGACCAGTTTTGCTTCATATTTACATAATCTATGAAGAAATATGTGGACAAATGGGAGAGAGTGCAGAGAAGAGCAACATAAATGATACAAGATTTAGAAACCCTGACCTATGTGGAAAGGTTAAAAAAACTGGGCATATTTAGCCTTGAGGAAAGAAGACTGAGTGGGGACCTTGTAAGTCATCAAATATGTTAAGGTCTGTTATAAGGAGGACTGTGATCAGTTGTTCTCCATGTCCACTGAAGGTAGGATAGGTAGTAATGGGCTTAATCTGCAAGAAAGGAAATTAGATTATATATTAGGAAAACCTTTCTAACTATAAGGCTAGTCAAGTATTGGAAAGACTTCCAAGGGAAGTTGTGGAATCTTCATCACTCAAGAACAGGTTAGACAAACATCTGTGTGGGATGGTCTAGGTATAATTGGTCCTACCTCAGCACAAGGCACTGGACTAGATGGCCTCTTGAGGTCCCTCCCAACCCTATATTGCCTTGATTCTGTGCTTCTAAGTCTACATTTCCAGCGGAATTGCATATTGGGAATTCGCTTTCTAGATACACAAAGCCTGAATCTGATATAATAGCTGTACCCCAGTATAGCTCCGTTGACTGTAATGGAATTATTCATGCTTTACATGTATGTAACTCACAGTATTATTTGGCTTAGAATATATAAAGTAATTGCAAGCCTTAGTGTCACTGTGCCTCACTGAGGCACAGCCAAGAATGCCGGATTTAGGACAAACTGCTGAGAAATAGGACAGACTTACTGAAAAATAGAGCAGATTAACTCGTTATTCTTTCATTAGATTATACTCTGCAAGTAATAAAAGTAAACATTTGTCTCATTACACTAGTTAACAAGAAGTCAAAAATGCAGGCTCCTTAGGCATCCCAGCCCTCATCTCACCATCCAGACACTGGAATCTATGATGAGTGATTACTGAAAACCCATTTAATCAAATGTAGGGTCCTTCCAATCTCAAGAGATCAGCCTCTTATCTACATCGATATATAACTCAGATCTTACCCAATAATCATGCTGTTGCCACTCCTTTAGTAACTAAAATCTAAGGGTTTATTAAGAAAAGAAAAGAAGAGGAAATGTTTGATAAGTCATATACATACAATAATTGCAATGTCCTTATATCAGGTTTGTAGCGGTGATGTTATAGACTGCTAGCTTGTAAAGTCTCTGGTAATTTCCAAAAGATTGGAAGGTCCTCAGTCCATAGTTCAGTGTGCTCCTTTTAGTTTTAAATCCACAGTCCAGACAATCAGGGCGGTAAAGAAGCAAAAGGGAGTCATTCCAGGGGTCTTTTATACCCTTTTCCTAGAAATTTTCTTTTTCAAACAAAGTTCAAAGCCCATTTTTTTGAAAGTTACTGGCAAAAGATGGAGTTCAGGGTCACATGAGCATATTGCATGTCCTTACATGGCTTGATGACTTATAGGGGATAGCCATTGGCCCCCTAGAGGAAGAGGCATCTGCAGAAAGAGCCATCTGGAGGGAAGGAGTTTCTTCTATGGCCCATTGTGAGCACTAATGTCTTTGATGGACCTTTGATGGTCCATCAAATTTGAATAGTCCATTCACAACTGTGCTGGCTAGACTGGATGTAAACTAATTTGTGGGTGTTTCCCCAGAAACAAATTCATTTGTGATACATGTATATAGCCAATATTTATAACTTCAGATACAATGATGATACATGGATTTAAACAGGGTAATTTAATTTAGTAAATCATAACTTTTCCATTTTCCATTGACACCTTACATGCCACACTTTGTACAAAATGTGTTGCAATTGTCTAACAATGGCAATATGAGTGCTATACATGCTCATATTTCAATCATTCAGCATCACAATGACTGAAATGATTTATTAGGGATTTTGTCCCATTTTTATGTTAGTTAACATGATGTTCTTTACTATGTGCCTTAACCTACCCACTTTTGAAATCAATGGGAAGTTTGGTATTGACCTTAAAAGGAGAAGGATTAATTACATTGCATTCCGGATAGTCCAGGTCACTGCTTTAAGATAAAAATGGCCTCATATTTTTTGTAATTTACCCTAAATGTTTACTTTACTCATGCTGTTAAGAATAATCCTGGATGTTAATTCCCTCATGGATTACAGTGAAGTAAATCAAAGAAGTTTTGTTAGATGGCTCTCTTCAGAACCCATCGGCTACTTTTCTCTGAAGTAACCTGAAAGGGAATCTCCCTAGCCTGTCAGTACAAAACATGCTAAGCTGAAAAATATTCTTTGTGTATCCTATATCCTACATAATTTGTGAAAATAAATATGATCTTGACCTTTATTAGGAAAAGACGCTATTGATCCATGTTGATGTCAAATGATTATGCTGTGAGAACAATAGATTATAAAACAGAAGTTGTTTAATTGTTTTAATTAACCAATCACCCACACTTATTTCTCACCTTTTTCTCTCTTCCTTAGCTAAAGTGCACATTTGGGAATTATTGTGAACATGAATATTATCAGCCAGAGTAGAATTAAAAAAAGAAATAAGCAACAATAGAAATCAAAACAAAAATAGTTATGTGATAGTGCTGGAAAGTTCAAACAAACTAATTTAGCATTGATGCTGAAATTTATCAAGAGATAAAAATACAATTAATTGAGCAAAGTTCTCTGACTCAATCTGATTATATAGGTATATAGGTAGAAGAAAATTCAGTTCAGGCAATTTGTATTCAAGGTTCATTAGCAATAGAATTTCCTCACATTAAAGGAGCATGTTATACAATACTTTATATAGCTTTAATCTTCAACATTGTTTCTTAAGTTTAATCAACATTTTTCATTTATCCCTGCTGATAAACATTTATTTATTTCTACCGTACTATACAAAGTATAATAAATTGAGAAAGGCTGGATTAATATATACACCTCTACCCCGATATAATACTGTCCTTGGGAGCCAAAAAATCATAACTTGTTATAGATGCAACCGCGTTATATCGAACTCACTTTGATCCACTGGAGTGCGCATCCTCACGCCCCCTTCGAGCACTGCTTTACCATGTTATATCCGAATTTATGTTATATCGAGTCGAGTTATATCGGGATAAAGGTGTATTATGACCTCTTGAGCAAATTATGTAAAATGGAGAAATTACCTTTTTATAACTCAACAGCAGATCAATTATTTTATCTAAGACAGCTGTTACTATTACCCAGTCTAATGTTAATTTACTCTCTGTAAAAAAGACAGAAATTATTTGATGCCATTTGACATGTTAGGAGTTCACTATATTGGGGGGTTGAAGTCTGTACTAATTGATATGCTTAATATTATTACCACTAAAACAACAAGGGGTCCAGTGACACCTTAAAGACTAACAGATTTATTTGGGCATAAACTTTCGTAGGTAAAAAACCCACTTCTTCAGAAGCATGGAGTGAAAATTACAAATGCAGATGTAATTTGCACTCCATGCATCTGAAAAAGTGGGTTTTTTACCCATGAAACCTTATGCCCAAATAAATCTGTTAGTCCTTAAAGTGCCACTGGACTCCTTGTTTTTGTGGATACAGACTGTCAAGGTTCCTTCCCCACTCTGAACTTTAGGGTACAGATGTAGGGATCTGCGTGGATACTTCTAAGCTTAATTACTAGCTTAGATCTGGCATCACTGTCACCATCCAGAATGTTCAGTGTCTGGATCACTCCCTTTCCCTCCAAAACCTTCCCCTTCCTGGGTACTCCTTCACCAATTCCCTGGTGAGTCCAGATCCAATCCCTTGGATCTTAAAACAAGGAGAAATTAACCATCCCCCCTCCTTTCTCCCACCATTTCCTTGTGTTTCCAGATCCAATCCCTTGGATCTTAAAACAAGGAGAAATTAACCATCCCCCCTCCTTTCTCCCACCAGTCCCTGGTGAGTCCAGATCCAATCCCCTTGGATCTTAAAAACAAGGAAAAATCAATCAGGTATTAAGAAAAAGGCTTTTAATTAAAGAAAAGAAAGGTAAAAGAAAACCGATGAGTGGCAGAGCGCCCCCCCGCGGCGTGCCGCTGTGCTTGGGGTGGCGAAACGGCTAGAGCCGGACCTTGTTACAAAGAAATAAACATAAACCTATTTATTCCTTTGTAAAACTTACTACTCTGATAAGAGGCTGGTTCCTTGATCTTTTTCACTCCAGCTGAAACTGAAACTCTAAACAAATGAAAAACTTCCCTCCTTCCTTTTGAAGCATCTTGTTCCCCCGTTGGTTCCTCTGGTCAGCTGTTAGCTAGGCTAGGTGAACTTTTTAACCCTTTACAGGTAAAAGAGGCATTAACCCTTAACCATCTGTTTTTGACAGACAGAAACGGCTACCTCCTGATTATTACCACTATTAATTAAAATGCATATGATTTCTGTCAAGGCTACCCAGGGAACAGTGTACTTGGATTTCCAGAAAGCCTTTGACAAGGTCCCTCACCAAAGGCTCTTAAGCAAAGTAAACTGTCATGAGATAAGAAGGAAGGTCCTCTCATGGATTATAACTGGGTAAAAGACAGGAAACAAAGGGTAGGAATAAATGTTCAGTTTTCAGAATGGAGAGAGGCAAATAGTGGTGTCTCTCTGGGGTCTATACTGGGACTAGTCTTACTCAACATATTCATAAGTGATCTGGAAAAAGGGATAAACAGTGAGGTGGCAAAATTAGCAGATGATACAAAGCTCCTCAAAATGATTATGTCCCAAGCAGACTGTGAAGAGCTAGAAAACGACCTCACAAAATTGGGTGACTGGGCTACAAAATGGCAGATAAAATTCAATGTTGATAAATGCAAAGTAATGCACATTGGAAAACACAATACCAACTATACATATAAAATGATGGGGTCTAAATTAGCTGTTACCACTCAAGAAAGAGATCTTGGAGTCGTGGATAGTTCTCTGAAAACATTCACTCAGTGCTCCAGCAGTCAAAAAAGAAAACAAAATGTTAGGAATCATTAATAAAGGGAAAGATACAATATATTTTCTGTTTTATCTATATAAATCCATGGTACTCTCACATCTTGAATATTGTGCGCAGATGTGGTTGCCCCATCTCAAAAAAGCTATATTGGAATTGGAAAAGATTCAGAAAAGGGCAACAAAAATGATTAAGGAAATGTTATTTACTCCCTTTCATAACACAAGAACTAGGGATCACTAAATGAAATTAATAGACAGCAGGTTTAAAACAAACAAAAGGGAGTATTTTTTCACACAACGCACAGTCAACCTGTGGAACTCCTTGCCAGAAGATGTTGTAAAGGACAAGACTGTAACAGGGTTCAAAAAAGAACTAGATAAGTTCATGGAGGCTAGGCCTATCAGCAGGATAAGTTCATGGAGGCTAGGCCTATCAGCAGGATAAGTTCATGGAGGATAGCTAGGATGCATAGGGATGGTGTCCATAGCCTCTGTTTGCCAGAAGCTGGGAATGGGTGACAGGACATGGAACACTTGATGATTACCTGTTCTGTTCATTCCCTCTGGGACACCTGGCATTGGCCACTGTCGGAAGACAGGATACTAGGCTAGATGGATCTCTGGTCTGACCCAGTATGGCCATTCTTATGACAGTGAATAAATAATTGAAAACAAATAATTTCCACTAAATGGACTTTCTAGAGGATCCTATTTAAATTCTTATATTCAAGGTACACAGAACATTTTTTCATAGAAAGAATCACATTGTCATACACTAAGAAATCAGTCTGTCAATAGAAAAGCAAACAAAAGGAATGTCAATTGATGGACGGCTGAGCTTTAGTGAATTTCAGGTCACAAGTTTATTCTATACTTGCACTGCCTTTTGTTGCGAGTATATTCAAAATCAAACATGACATTTTGAAAGGTATTACAGATGAAAGCACAACATTGCCAACATTTTGTAAAACACATAAGTAGGGTTTTACCAGGTATGTCATGGACATAAATCCTGCCCTCAGCTGGGCAGGTGGACTATGAAGGGAAGTGAATGCAAGCATCTTTCACCCCCATGCCTAGTGCGTGCATGCATGCATGCAGCAGGAGAATTACTTAGTGTTCAGGAGAGTAAGGCCTGGTCTACACTACGCTGTTAAACCAATTTTAACAGCATTAAATCGATTTAACGCTGCACCCGTCCACACTATACTGCTCTTTATATCGATTTAAAGGTCTCTTTAAATCGATTTCTGTACTCCTACAAAGTGAGAGGAGTAATGCTAAAATCGATATTACTATATCGGATTAGGGTTAGAGTGGACGCAAATCGACGTTATTGGCCTCATTATTTTACAGTAGCTACCCATAGTGCACCACTCTAGAAATCGACGCTAGCCTCGGACTATGGACGCACACCACCGAATTAATGTGCCTAGTGTGGACACGCACAATCAACTTTATAATATCTGTTTTATAAAATCGGTTTAAGCTAATTTGAATTTATCCTGTAGTGTAGATGTAGCCTAAGAGAATGGTAGGCAGGGGCTTCGCTACCATGGTTACTGGTACACCATGGCATAAATAGATCTCATCTCAGGCAAGCTGTATGGATATGGCAATACCCTCAGCCACTCACAGAATATGCTATGATCAGTCATATGAATAAGAGCTGAATGTTCACTCCTGCTTCTTTGAGGAGTACTAAGGTGCCTCCCATCACACATTACCTTTTAGTTACACTTAACCATATTGCCCTTCACCAGCAGCTGGCCTTCAGAGTATGCCCACAACACGTACCGCTCCATTCCCCCACCCTCATATTTCCTCAACAGTAAGGGCAGGATTTTCCCTTGATCAGATTACCAGATTTTAGCCAGGTAGTGCAGCTGGTGATGCAGTTCTTAAATCAGCAAGCATTCACCAACACAGAGTGGGCTTCCATCAGAAAAAGAAAGTTGCAGTTACCTTCTTTGTTATCTGTTAACAGCACTGCAATGTTGCTACCTTCTGATCTTCTTAAAAATATACCGTGAAATCCTGGTCCCAGTTAAGTCAATGGGAGTTTTGCTATTGACTTCAGTGGGGACAGGATTTCACTCACTCTGTCTTGGACAAAGCTTGCTACTAGATCAAGTCATCTTCAGTCACAGTTACTGATATAGAAGGTTTTAAACACAGTTGCTGTTTGACTTTGAATCTTGAAAGTGGATTAAAAGACAAATGAAATCCATGGATTTGGAACAAGAACTACAGTTCCAACATTCATATTATTTGTATTATGTACTGAAAACTTATGCTGATGAATACCATTTTTTTAAGAGGCTCACTAAATATTCCTTCTGAACAATTTACTCCTGCTAAAGTGTTTGCAGGACTGGGGCCTAAAACAACATTTTTGGGGAAAAAATATTTTTTAAAAATAAATGATAAAGGTAGCTTGATAAATTAAAGATTTGCTTTCGCTTTCCCCCTTTTTTTAAAACTTAACGCCATTTTGTGACACCCACCCCCTCCAGCATATGAGCGCTTTTGTCAGTCACCCATGATACTGTCTTGTCTGATATGATATAATGCCAGATGACTTGTGGAACCATCAGACAGTGTGGTAACTCACAAATTGGGTCAAAGCACTGGAAAGACAAAGTAGTTTCTTAAAATTCTGGTTTCATAAATAAATTATTGTATTTTTTAAAAATCCACAGTTTTTGTAAACAGCTTTTAGAGCATAAGAATATTTAAGACCATAGAGTAGTTATTTTCTAACCTGGTGGCCAGGTTATCTCCATATCGTTAGACAGTGTCATGTTCACATGTCAATTACTAACTCCTGTTTAAATTATTGAACTGCAAGAGTTTAAAGGACACTAAAGTAAATGAGAGGTGTAGTGAGGCTGAGTGGGCGCCCTCTGAGCGGGAGAGCGAGGGATCCCTACATGCCCCTTGGAGGACGGAGCCTAGATTGCCCTGTCCCCCTCATCAGAAGGACCGGGGCAGGCCGAAAGTATAAAAGGCTGGCCCTGCAGCACAGTTGGAGGAGAGCCTGCAATGGAGGAGGACGCTTGGCTTGTTCTCCAGAGGTCACAGGTACCAAACCCTGAGGAGGCTGGAAGTAGCCTGGGACATCCCTGGAGAAGCTGGCTGCAGAGCCTGGCATGGCTCCGTCGGTGTGTTGCAATTGGATCCCCACCAATGCAGGGGCAGTCAATCCTGCCTCTGCCAGGGCCCTGGGCTGGGGTGCGGTGGAGTAGGGTAGGCCCGAGCCCCCTGCCACCCCACTCTGGGTGGTTGACCCACTACACGGTTCAAGAAGGCTCTAGCCCAGGACAGGAGCTCCCTTATCACTCCCCTGGAGAGGCTGTTTGCTTGCTGGATACCAGGACCCCACCCAGGCTAAAGCCAGCCCTGTAAAGACTGTTTGCTTGCTGGCTACCTGGGTTCCACCCAGGTCAGGGACCGCCCTTGAAGACTGGTTGTTTGTGGGCTGCTTGGGCCCCGCCTAAGCCAGAGCCACCCCTGATAGACTGTGTTGAGGGGCTGATCACTTGAGCTACCCCAGCCCAGGCCGAAGCCTGGTAGTGACAGTTGATCTCCCGGCCCTACTGTGAGCCTCCGGCTACTCTGCAGACTCTGGTCTGGACCCAGAGTGGGCCAGACAAAGTGGCCTCCCTCCAAGCAGGAAAGCAAGGGACCCCTACAGGAGGCTTTTAGGATCACTATTAAAGCAGAACAAACTGCTACCCATAAATCATCCCTGGTGCCTAAATTCATGCCGAAGAAGAAATTAATAAAATCATTTTATAAATAAAAATTTCCCTACCCCAAAAAGGGACAAGAACCAGAAACTCCATGAAGTGCAGTAGAGTCTTCACCATTGCTATTGCTTTTAAAAGGAAGGCTCTCAGATATTATACTGATGGCCAGCAATATTAAACCTTAAGATAGTCAGATGGATAATTCATACATCCTACTTCACTGCCACTTTTGTATGAACAGTATGTAAGGATGTGGCAGTATGATTGGTTCTGGAGAAATATTAAACTTTTTGTGGCTTCAGTACTGTCTACCACTCTTAGATGCTGGTGTTGTTTACCCATTCCCTGTCCAGGCAGTAAATTGGATTTGGGCTGAGTGCTGCCAGTAGAAAAACTGTTCATGAATCAAAACTCCCTGAGAAAACTAACAGACCACTTGAAAGCCTTGATTTGATGACCAAAAGGGTAGGTAAATAATTACTACTATAATTTTCCACCAGCTTTTGACTGAGTTTCAAATGAGTTCGCTTAGCTGTGTTCACATCCTATTTTGTACTTGCCCTCTCTGAACATTGAAATTATCAGAATTTACTCACACAGTTCATCATGGGAAGCTAATGCTCAGCTTGCATGCTTGAGTAATC
Organism: Chelonoidis abingdonii; assembly: GCF_003597395.2. Taxonomy (NCBI): domain Eukaryota; kingdom Metazoa; phylum Chordata; order Testudines; family Testudinidae; genus Chelonoidis; species Chelonoidis abingdonii. The sequence goes on from NC_133773.1 coordinate 97,213,599, forward strand.
ACAGACAGCAGATTTTAAGCTCGTGGTGGAAGTGCCTTCATGGCCATCTCCTAAAGATCACGTAGTGGGTGTAGGAGTGTAGAACTAATGATACTCTCTACCCTTGCTAGCGCTTGACTGTAGGCTGGCAGCGTCTTTAGATCAATGACGTTAATATTTGCCAGCAGGTCAAGCACTGAGGTTTGATCTTAGTGATAAGGAGGTCGGCCATCTTTATAGTGTATGGTTGTTGCCACTTGTCTATGCATTTGCCTAGGAAAGAAAAGTTGAGGCAGGGTGATAACATCATAGATCGTTATCATCCAGGGATGGTTTCTTAAGGACTGGGTAGACTTTTGCATGCTTCACAACAGAAGATCCAAACTACCTCAAGAAAGGTGGGATGGTTTTTTATTTTCTTTTTGTAAATATGACTAGTCCCATTGATGATGAAAGTTCCTTATACCATTCAGTCCCCAGAGTGGCAGTGTTTCTGCTCCAGTCATGGAGGCTTCCTTGGAACCACAAAGAATGCTGGACACAGTTCAAATGCCATCATTCCTTGTCAATAAATATAGAAAGGTATTCCAATGCAATCTGATTGGGATGAGTGTCATCGTGCCTCAGTGGGTCACAGCTGAGGATGCCAGATTAAGGACAAATTGCTGAGAAATAGGGCAGTCTCACCCCAAATTGGTGGTTATTCAATCATTAGGTGTACCCAGCCAGTCACAAAATGAAGCTACTGTTTCATCACAATGGTTAACAAGAAGTCAAAAATGCAGTCTCCTTAAGCATTCCAGCACTTATATCACCACCCAGACACTAGACTTTCTGACGAGTGGTAACTGAAAAGCAGTGTAATCACATAAATGGTTCTTCTGATCTCAAGAGACCAGCCACATAGCCAGGTCAATATATAACTCAGATTTTACCCAATAATCATACTGCTGTCTATCCTTTGGTAACTAAAATCCAAAGGTTTATTTATAAAACAAAAGAAATAGAGTTAAAATGGTTAAGGAAATCACATGCATGCAAAAGATTGCAAAGTTCTAATGTCAGGTTTGAAGCAGTGATGGAATAAACTGTTAGTGTGCAAACGTCTCTCAGGAAATTACCCCAACAGCTTGTGGGTCATCAGTCCTTGTTTAGAGCTTCCTTGTTAGAAATCCAGTCCAGAGAAATGAGGCAGGAAATGAAGACAAAATGGAGATGTTTTCAGGATCTTCTATACCCTCTCCCACATGGATGGAATTCTACTGTCCCAGACAAAGCCCACGCACAGTTTGTGGAAAAGTACAGGCACAAGATGGAGTCTAGAGTCACATGAGCAAGTTATAACTTTTCCATTGACACTTTACATGACATACTTTTTGTAAGATTTGTTGCAATTGTATAACAGTGATATACAGGGTCACATTTCAATCATACAGAATCACAATGACTAAAAGGGCACCTTTTAAATTTGAGTTAAATATTGTAGAGTTTATTGGTAAGGATTCCTTTTTACACATACAGCCAACACATTTTCTCTTTGGAGTGAGCTGTTGTGTTAACTGAAAGAGGCTCGATTCTGCAATCTGAGTCACATTGATGAAACCATGACATTCACAGGGCTCCAAATGGTGCAGGCATCTCCCTGCCTGGAGCTGACTGCAGAATCAGTGCTTAATTTAATTAATACAATAGCTCGTTCTCACTGCTGAGAACAAAATTATTTCCGTCATCAATAAACTTAATTTGGTTTGAATTACCTAGATTTCAGAATTTGATATGCCACCATTTTACGCAGTGAATGCATTGTAAAAGTTATCAGAGGGCAACTGGAGGTTTTGGCATCTGTATATGGGATTGTTGGGGCTGTTGATGTCTGGAGTGGCATGGGAAGAAGTCTGAGATTATGGGATAAGCACATTAACTAGCTATGTCTGCTAAAATAATCAATAACTAACAGTGCTGAATTTATATTGATATATTTAGCTTTCGGAGTTAATGCTTTGGGAAGGACCGGGCAGTTCACACCTCTCTGAGCAAATTTTTCAGGCTTTCTTCAAATATGAAAATGCCACTGCATCGATATATGTTTGGTTCACATATCAAAGTCTTCCATAGAACCATGAGGGCTAGAAATGAGTTTTAAAATGAAGCTTTGATTCTTTGGGACCATTCTGCAGCCAGAGACCCTCAGAGTACAAAGAACCTTAGGTTCAGGTTAGGTATTTAGATTAGGCTTTAAAAACAGAATGTGTGAACTTTAAAGACCCTCTGGAAAGATTAAGTTTTGCTTTCTTGGTGATTTCCCCTCCCCACACTCTTATGTAGTAGACTGGCTGCTGGCATTCCATAGAGACTGGGCTGTATATCAGTGATTAATGTGGGCCTATAGTTTGGTGCTGTATAAAGGGATGGAAAGTGATATATATGGGTAGGGTATGAGTATTGTTAAGAAAAAAGTATACTACAACCTTAAAGAGCTGAACGCACTTGGGGACACACTGATGTCAACGAGAATAGTGTCTCTGATCAAAAAGTGTATGCAATCCTTATTTGGCATTATCTATTACCATTAAATGGCAGTATTCGCCAACTGATACCATACAGTTTTATTAGATATGACAGTCTTTTCTTCTAATAGAAAAATAACTCTGCAATATTGTGACTGATTCGGTCACACAGACCCCCTTGAGTCTGTCATCTGATGTGCTGGAATTACCTCTGAGCCCATTTTCCACTGCCAGCCTGGGACTCCAGAACCCTGCCTTGTTGAGCCAGACGTGCTAGTCTGCTGCAGCACAGACTCAGGTCTTCTCCATGCCCCCAAAGCTGCAGATTTTAACCAAAAACTACTCAGCAAGTCACCTGTCTCCAGCACCCAAACACCCAGTTCCCAATGGGATCCAAACCCCAAATAAATCCGTTTTACTCTTATAAAGCTTATACAGGGTAAACTCATAAACTGTCCATCTTCTATAACACTGATAGAGAGATATGCACAGCTGTTTGTGCCCCCAGGTATTAATCACTTACTCTGGGTTAATTAATAAGCAAAAGTGATTTTATTAAGAATAAAAAGTAGGATTTACATGGTTTCAAGTAATAACAGACAGAACAAAGTAAGTTACCAAGCAAAATAAAACAAAACATGCAAGTTTAAGCCTAATACGTTAAGAAACTGATTACAGGTAATATCTCACCCTCAGAGATGTTCCAATAAGCTTTTTTCACAGACTAGACTCCTTTCTAGTCTGGGACCAATCCTTTCCCCTGGTACAGTTCTTATTCATTCCAGCTAAGGTGGTAACTAGAGGATTTCTCATGACTGGCAGTCCCCTTTGTTCTGTTCCTCTTTTATTGTTTTGGCACAAGGCGGGAATCTTTTGTCTCTCTGGGTCCCCACCCCTCCTTCTAAATGGAAAAGCACCAGCTTTAAGATGGATTCCAGTACCAAGTGACATGATCACAGGTTACTGTAAGACCTCATTCTCCATTCTTTCAGGGCTGGCCTGCAGGCAACCACGAAGGTTTGCCAGTAAATAGAGCCATTTACAACCAATTCTCCTAGTTAATGGGACCCCTCAAGATTCCAAGACATCATTAATAGCCCACACTTTGCATAGTTACAATAGGACTTCAGAATTATACTTCATATTTCTAGCTTCAGATACAAGAATGATACATTCATACAAATAGGATGAACAATCTCAGTAGATTATAAACATTGTAATGGTACCTCACCAGAGACCTTTTGCATAGCGCATATTCCAGTTACATTATATTTATACTCATAAGCCTATTTCCATAAACATATGGAGTGCAACATCACAAATATCTCTTGGAAAATGCTGACTCTTCTAATGACAGCAATTGTATGTTAATCAGGAATGAACAGAAGGACTAACACAGCTCAGTGTAAAATGAGAGATGTGCGTGGAGCACAGCCAGCTCACACTAGACTTCAACAACAAAACATCCAGATAGATACAGTGGCAGAACACAATTCAAGAGGCACAAAACTCTAAGGATTCTTTTTTAATTAATTTTAAAAGCCTAGAGCCTGTTCCCTCCAGCAGGCACAGTACCCTGAGGGAGGCTAAGATGCTGCATTACAAAATAAAGTATTGTTATTTGTGATTTTAAATACTGGGTGGATATAAACACTTTAAAAAAATATTGCAAAGCATAAACAATTTTGACTTGCCCTGTTGCCTAGCATATGTGCTTCCTATACTGCTTTGCATACATAAACCCACAGTGAAAATTTACTGTGAAGTGCATTGCTATGTGTTTGAAGCCTGGGTATTAACTCCTGTTTCACTCAAAGAGATGGAAGTACTGCTCCTATAGTGTTTTTGATGTGGCATTTTTTTAAAGCAGCAGGCGATTAATATTAATACCAGGATTAATATTAATGATAGTATTTACAATATGCTATTAAAATATAAATGAACAGCGAACTGTGCAAATACCAGCTGGGCACATGAATATAAAATGGAGTATCTCATATGGGAAATAGTTGTTTTTTTTTCTCCATGTCCAGAGTGGATTGCATATTTTTAGCTTACATGCTGCTAGGCAGAAATTCAACCAACAAACTTCTGGTTTTGAATATCCCCAGTTGACTCAGTAAATTTCCAGTTCCTTTCCACTAAGTGGAAGCCTTCAACCAAAATCAAAGTTTATGCAAGACATAGATGGCTACCAGTCAGTGATGACGTGGGTGAATACAGTGTGTAAACAAAAAAAATGAGTGAATATCGAAAATCATATTTTCCAAATATCCATCCAAGTTTGTAAATGATTTTGATCTGTGTTCAGTCTTTTTTGTGTCCAGTTTGCCTCAGACTTTCTAGAACAAGACTTATATTGAGCCAAAGCCCACCAGAGCAGAGCTCCGGTAATATTTTCAAATCTCCAGGAGCCCAGCAAACACCCCTCCACCCTCACGCACCCCCCTAACCCCCGGTGCCCATCCACCCCCACGGGGCTAAAGCTCCTACCCCAAATTGAGGGCCTCTAGGAAATAATCTTTGAGAATTTAAACCGTGTTCCAGAATATTTCTGTCCTGCAATAAACTCACTCCTGTGAATTTCCAGACAGATTGCTATGGTTTTGGTGACACTTCAAGGGGAGATATATGAATCAAACTTATCATAGAGGACTACTATAGTGTAAACTTTAGAGACATACTGTTAATTCAAATTTGGGTAGGACTGTTTAAAATTGTCCTCAACTAATGTAAAAAAGACTAAAAATAATCCCAATGGAAATGGTCCTTTAACAAATAAACATTCTCTTCTTGTGTATGCACGCTAAATATTACATAACTTGAAAATGAAACTGTCAACAAAAGTGAAACTAATTTTCTTGATTTCCAAGATGAGAGTGGTAAGGAGGAAAAAGCATACAGAACTGTCCATCAGAATTTAAATTATTTTATTTTTTATAATCTAAGGTATTATTAGTAACATAGATAAGCAAACATGTTTTTTCATGAATTAATTTTTAATTTGACACTGTCCCTGTTATATGGCAAACCCATGTTTTCTGCAGTAAAGTATGAATTTTATGTTTAAAGGAACAAAATGTGAAAAAAAAATCTCTGACGCAATAGTGAAGCTCAAAGTGATTAAAATATAATTATTCCTTTGCTCTTACTTGTGTGTACAAATATGTGAATTGCAAGTGCAAGCAGAGAGATAGAGCTGAACCTTGAGATTAACTCCATTAATTTAAACAAAATCACCTTTGGAACACAAAAGAAAAGAAAATGTGATACAACAAAATTTTTCTAGAACTCTTCTGGTTGTTATCTCCCTGACCAGTACTGTTGCAGTTTCTGGATCTTTTATATTTGCTTCTTTTTAGGCTGTGATATAGCAAAGCACTTAAATGCCCATGCAACGTTACGCACATGAGTACTTCCATTGATGTCAATGTAATAAAATTCCACAAAAGTATCAATAGGATGCAATCTTTATTTGCCAGGTAGCCTGAGTTTAGCACCAGAAAACAGAGGTATTTTAATTTTCTTCTCTTAGGATCTGTTCCATTCAACTCAGAAATAATTCAGAGGGGTGCAAAGTCATTTCTTCCCATTCATGTTGCTTGGTCTTAGGTCTTCAGTGGCACTGAGGGTCTTGTCATATGCAGAAGGAGGACAACCAGGTGCCTTTGTAAGAGGGATCATAATAAAAATAGAGTAGAATTTAGAACTTACAAGGATCAGAGCAGGTAGAGTCACTAAGTGCTGATCCAGCAAAATGTTTAAGCACTCTCTCAATTTTAAGCACATGAATAAGTGAATTACTCATTATTTACACTAGTGTAAGTGAGGGGAAAACAGAAGTGGTGATTATGTAGGTAAACTTATTTGATAATGTATGATTCCTTTGATGAAAGAAATGTAATTAGCACTTTTAAATGTAATGATAAAGAAATGGAGAGCCAGATCCATAACTGGGGTAAATGGCCATAGCTCTATTAACTGATCATGGAGACCATACAGTGGAACAGGCAAGACAGAGGGACTCCTACATCAGACTATCAGTGGTTTGGACGTGCTCCTGAGAGGTGTAGGAAACGTCTGTCCAAATTCTTTCTCCCCCTCACGCAGGAGGGGAACTGGACCCAGGTTCCCTGGATGAGTACCATAACCCCTGGTCTAAAAGTTATAAGGTGGGCACAACTACAGCTCCTCCTTATCTGGCCAGATTTTGAATGGGACCTAATCAACTAGGTGCTCTCTAAGCACATGTACTACATCAGATGTCCATGTGAGATAGGCGGGCAAATACCTATGGTTCCCTAGTTTATAAATCTCTTATAAAGTAGGAGGTAGGGGTGTGGACACCTATAGTGAGGCAGCAATGTGTGTGCCAGAGGCAGAAACTTAGGTACCTAGGGAACTTTTACCCTGAAAATGTTGGCAGAAAGTGAGTTTAGATTCCTACACTGTTTGACAGGAGTTGGATCTCAGAGGATCCTAAACCCAGATTTAGGTGCCTAAGCACTTTGTGAATCTACTCTTAGATTTCTACATTTGAATGTTTAAAACAAAAGAGCATTTAGCTGTTCTTAAATGTGCAGGCCAGTTAACAGTAGTTGAGAGTTCCACTTAGCTAAGAGCTCTAGTCAGCTGAGTATTCACTAATTTGCACAGCAAAACTGCAACTCCCTCTTAGCCAGCAATCAACACACAGCTAGCTGAAGGCTCTCATAGCTAGCACTATTTCCTTTTTCCATGTAGTGGTGCTACTTTTGCAAAAATGAAAGATTTTAATAGCACTGTGACGCTGGCAGACCAGGTGCCAGCTCATGCCAAAGTCCACATGTCTCAGCTGAACACTGACAAATACGTAGCTGGAATCAGTCTGGCTCACTTCTATGTTACTAATGTTAAAATAGATATTAGAATTACAAGAATGTGTTTAGATTTTATTGAATGCTGGTGAACTGTACATGCATGAAGCTCACTTATAACATCTATATCCCATATTATAAGGTAATATTTGAGTGGTTGTGTTGCAAGCTTCTGGGACTATGTAAATCACGAGACAGGAGAAAGATATTTACTACTGTGACGTGCCCCCCAATCTCCAACAGAAGGTGTAACATCCTGCCCAACAGAAAAGGTTCAGCAACACCAGATGGACTATTGTGGGGCATGAAAGAAGACAAAAGATTTTTTCCCTCCTCTCACTGTGAAGATGAGTCATGCAAGTGGATTCCTCCCATCAGCTGAGTTTGCAGCTCAGCATACAGGGCAGGAGGGGAATAAAAACCCCTAACAAGGAGGACCTGGATCTCTATGCTCCTTGGACTCTGAGGGGCAAGGGTTACTAGGCAAGAAGAGATCCTCAGCTGCTTACCCTGGATTATCTCTAAAGGACATATAGAGCTTGTTTATTACAGAAGCTTCTTGTAACTCATTTGTGTATATATGTTTACCTGCTTTAACCTTGTAAATAACTCTCTTGTATCTTTTTCCTATTTAGTAAATATTTAGAGTTTATTATAGGACTGGCTACAAACTGTCTTTGGTGTGAGAACTAAGGTGCAATTGACCTGATATAAGTGACTGGTCCTTTGAGACTGAATATTGTTGTGTTTATTGATTGAGACCATCTATCACAAAGGTATGCTCACTCTAGGTGGCAAGATAGATTAGAGTACTGACGAGGAATGTCTGTGACTCCATGGTTAGGCTGTTATAGTGCCTGAGGAGTTTACAGTTTGTTGGTGACACCTATGTATAGAATTCACAGCCAATTTGGGGTTTGTGCCCTGGTTCTTAACAGTCTGCCCTGAGGTTGGTATTCATGCTCTTGAGTAACTGAAGGACAGCTTCACAACCACAAGACAGTATTTGGTCCTGCCATGAGGGCAGGGGACTGGACTCGATGACCTCTTGAGGTCCCTTCCAGTCCTAGAATCTATGAATCACCATGGATAAGCTTTGATTTTAGCTCTCGCCCAAAAGAGTCGGCACCTCCTGCTGTGTATAGTGCCTGTTAATGCCATGCTAAGGGCATAGGTTTGGTAATGACTTGCACTGAAGCTAGCCACCAACTGACTCACCAACATGACCTCTTACACCAGCAGTACTTTTCCAGCTTTGACAACTCCCATCCAAATGACAACTAGATCTAAACTATTTTAACTTGTGAGAGCAGCTGAGACTGCTGGCTGTGCAGAAATGGGTGGAGGGTTTACTGGTTTCACATTGCTGCATGTATCACATCATAGGAAGTACTATAATGAACATAACTGAACAATTATACATTCGATGGGATGCAGCAAGCTTGATATGCAGCTCAGCAGAAAATAGCAAGAAGCTGAGCAGTTCCAGCTAGCAAGCTGAGAGAGTCACATTTGTTGTAGCTTTGATTAATATTATGGCTTTCTGATTATTTAAACTAATATTTTTTAGACTTGCCCACACATAAAATCATTCTTACCATTGTAAAGACAAAAAAGTTAGTTAAGCTCATTTAATATGAAGTTGGTCTTTTCAATTTGTCTGTGGAGAAATAACTCCCTTTATTTTCCAGCAAAAAACAATGAAAAGCTAAAATTCCTGGTTAAAACCTAGCACAGCTGAGCAGAATACAGGATTTGTTAATAGTCAGGTAGAACTAGTAGCTTGTTTACAGTTCTTGCTGCATTTCTTGAACTACAGAGGGAGTTACAAGTACAACTCCTGTTACAGCTAATGGAATGACAATGAAAATGCAGCCCTTCAACTGCTCTGGCCACTAAGGAGGCTGTTCCGTGGAAATATTCCTCTCAAATAATTTTGGATTATGTCATATGCCCAAGGCAAGTCAACAGCTTTCTCTGATCGCTGGTGGAATCCTCATGTAAAAACACAGACATAAAACAATTAATCTGCAGGGTAAGAATCATCCAAAAGGAGCAGCCATTTGTCCTGATCAATGTCTAAACTGTTCTAACTGCATTAGCTGTTAGAGAGAAGTACCAGGACTTTAAAGCAGCTTTTCTCCTTCTTGAGAAATGATGAACTAGAAATATACACTGGCAGCAGCTGAATCAGAGAGAGAGAGCTCAAGCTGAGGATACATATCATGAATACTTACTGTAGGGAACCATAGATAACTCTCCCCATGCAGTTCCAACTGATGGAAGTCACCATTACAAATATTATTAATAATGACAATGATTTTATACTATATCACCTTTTTCCCTGAATTATCCCAAAGAACTTTACACACACTGTAACTTTACACACTTTACACACATAGATGAATCATTTTATCCACCATTGAAATGCAACCACCTCTGGAGTGAAACATGACAACTGTACAGCAGCATATAAGAAGAGCCATCCACAATGACTAGGGAGCAAATACATGGCCTAATCTTCTTCACTTATTCCTCTAGTCTAGCAGGCCAGGCTGGAGGAGTTAGACTGATCCTCTCCACTCAATTTGATTTAGTTGGGGTTGGTCCTCCTTTGAGCAGGGGGTTGGACTAGATGACCTCCTAAAGGCTCTTCCAACCCTAATCTTCTACGATTCTACGCCTGTCTCCTATGCTCACATTGCCCTCTGGTACTTATGAGGTGTGCTGCTATGCACTGCACAAACATCAGCCTTTTTACTGGCAGCTGCATAGCAGCACACCTGGAATTGACAAAACTCCGAATCAGGTTAGCAAATTCCTCATCCAAAAGGAGGCTGTGCAGTTTTCTGACTGGTTAGAGATGGAAGAAGGGTGTATATCAATTTGCATGTCCAGGAGCAGAGACAATACCTTGATGATCTGTGGTCTGATGCCCTTGATACATAGCAATAATAAAACTATTGGCAAGTTCCTCAGCGTCTGTCCATTCCAGCAGTATTTCTCGTGTACATTCTCTACTCCCTGACAGAATTAGAGGGAATAAACCTCTCTACAACCATCTGCTGACTTCTGTCATCACTCTGGCTCTCTGTCCAGTCTCATGTCATTGCTTCTCTCCACATTCTCTTTTCATGAATTCCCTAGGACCTATTCAAATTAAACATGTTTAAAACTGGACTTTCTAAGTCATCTTCCCTGTCCCTTATTCCATCTCCACAAACTCCTCCACCATTCTCACAATTACCAAAGCTTGAGACCTGGGTGTCATATTCCCTCCTGTTCCTCTCCCTTTACATCCACTTTCTCACCACCTCTAGTTTCTTTGCCAGATAACACTTCTCAAACCTACACCTTCCTTTCTTTCCATTGTCTTTTACCTGTGCTAAAATAATCATCATCTCCTTTTCAGCATCTCTGCTCATTGCTCCCTCTCCCAAACCATTCACTGTATTTCAGCAAAAGTTATCTTCCTTGCTCAGTACTCTGATCATGTCACATTCTTCCTGGGATCCATTGCTGGTTGTCTCCATCAAGTTCTAACTCCTTGTACTTTCTTTCAAGGCTCTACAGAGTGCATTCATCTTGGCCCTCATTTTTAGTGACACTTCTGCTTATCACTGCACTCTGGCAATACTACTTAATTTACTGAACCCTTAATCCCGTCTTCAAACTCGCACCTTTTTGCTTGTCCTTTATGCTTAGAACAGGTTCTCTCCTCCAATATACCAAGCTATCTTGCTCTCCCTCCTTCAGATTCCTCTTACAAGCTTATTTTTGCTGTTAGCCTTCCACCAGTGGGACTGTATAAATAATTGCACCTTTCTCCATTTGAAACTACAGAGGTAAACTTGAATCAGCAGAACATAGTTCATCAAATTATAATACGGTCAAAACTTTAGGAATAGCATCCCACCCTTCTGAAAATACCATTGAATCTTTAAAAATATGGTCAAGACTTTGCTGCTGGGCCACAGGTTCAGTACTGACTAGAAGGAAGACAGACAAATAGTGAATCGTGAATGGGATATCCTATGCAACTCGTGTTTTTTTTTCCTTTCAGATTTTGCATCCAAGTACAAGCCTGATGTGACTCTACATAGCTGAGAAGAGCATAGCCCAGGGCGTTATGACTCCATATTTCCTTTTTAATTACCGCCTCAAAAAACATTATGGTGGTTGTTTAACCAATCCGAATTTAGTCACCTTCATCTAATAATATCATTTCAATCTTGGAATTTCCAGTTCTAGAGACAATTCTTCCAAGAATAAGAAGATAGCTTGTGTTATAGAGGAGGTCCCTCTATACAGATAGATCATAGTGGTCCCTTCTGGCCTTAGGATCTATGAATGTAGGGGGAAATGGTGTCATTAACCATTTCAGGAGTACTACAGATTCAGCAATCAATTCCCACATCTAGCTACAGCTTTTCTAACATCACTATTCAAAGGCTTACAAAGTTAGCCGAAGAAATTATTCATGTCTCTGGAGTTCTCTGCAAATTCATAGACTGTAATGAAGTAAAATGAATTCTGATCAAACATGGGTAGAAATGGTGGGAAGACTTGCTTTGTTATTTAAGAATATCAACACGATGATTCAGCAGGTCTGGTATATCCCAGTTTGACTTCCAGGCCTAAAGACCGAATACTACAAGTACTAAAAATGCTTAATTTATCTTTAAGAGCCACAGAGAGGCCTTGGTCTATATCCACTGATGCCCATGAAAGTTCTAATTACAGCTATAGGGTAGTTGCCAATTTAAATCATAGCTTCTTATGGGAAAATGACAGCTATACAGTATATGGTACAAGATGGGACTGTTTCTCTTCTATTCATGTTTCAGAACACAGGTCTTGCTTCTTGTCTAATGATCATTGGCAATGTCAGTACTATTAGTTTTAGTTTTAACAGACTGACCTGCAATGAAGCACTCTAGATAGCGTGCTAAAAAAAGGTCTGTTCTCGTCAGGTAAAAGATATTCCATTATTTATTTATTTTATTCCATTTTGGAGTAAATACAAAACTAAACGTTGTGTGACTAGGTAAATGCCTATTAATTTGTTTTGCTTCACAAAGATTACATCAGACTTAAAACCCTAATATTTTATTTATTTTTTAAGAGACAAAGAGATAACCTGTTAATAAAGCCTCTTTGTTATGCAATATTAGATTTATTGTGTTATTTTAAACTACATTTTTCAAAGCTGCCTGGCAGAGATTCAGCCAGGCAACTTCCACTGGCTTTAAGGGGTATCACATGGTTAAATCTAAGAATGCCACTCTGAAAATTAAGGATAAATAATAATTTCTGTGGCTTCCTCTCCCTCAGCAACACTTAACTAGACCTCTTCCCCTCTAGAATACAGAGGAAAAAAATGTGCAAACCTAGAAAAAAGTGATTTTGATATCTTTAATCTTTTGTTACAAAAATATGTATTTTAAACCTTTCAGTTTAAATTGGCACTCTTCTTTCAGATTTTGGAGCTCCGTAATCTACCACTAAACTCTTCTCCAGAACCCCTGCTGGAGCTGCACTTTCCCCTGCAGCATTAATCTCATATCAAATTTAAAATAAGATTAATTAGAGCCAAATTACTAGAGAACAAAGAATATTTATTGTTAATCCTATTGAGTCTTGTTGCTTTTGCTGTTGATTCAGGAAAGCATGACCTATAGTTGGAGATGGTAGAAGCTGGTCCTGCATGGGGAGATCTTGGCGGACCAGCAAAAAAATCTAGATGACTACCAATAATTGGAATATTGATGATCATGCTTATTGCCAAAAGCTGCTAAATCAGTAGATTTAGCAGGCTTCTGCAACAGCCTTAGCATATCTAAGCAAAAAGTCAGTAGGGAAGGGAGGGGGCCAAGAGATGTCTCTTTCCGGATAAGGTCTCTGTTGAAATTGCTGAGATAATTGTTTTGGAAAAACAGAAAGCTTATCCATATCTGCCTTTTGGGATGTGTTTGCCAGGGCCCTCAAGACATGTGGGCTCTGCAAAAACACATCTGTCTAATTAATGATTTGGGGAAACCTCTTGCTTAAACTTTGAAGTTGTTTGTGTAACAAGTTTTGTTTTATTGATGTGTTGTTGTTATGCTACTCCAGTAAATAAGCGGAGAAAGTATGGCAGACTCTTTAGAGACACTTCATCAACACAATTTAGGGGTCCCCAATGGCAGCTGAGAGATGGAACAATTGGATGGCATAATGGGGTACACGACTCACTACCGCTGGTGCCTCCTGTCAGCGATGAGCTCCCAAAATCCTAAGAACTGGTTCCCTACCAGGTCCTTGGCGGTTTGGCGGCAGGGGGATCTTCACTCACTCTTGGTTTTCTGTGGCAGGTCCTTCACTCAGAGCGAGTGAAGGACCTGCCGCCAAAGACCTGGTAGGGAACCGCATGGTGAATACAAGCCCCACCACCACCCACCCATCCGATCCCAACCCACTTCCTGCCCCTGACTGCCCCCTTCAGAACCCGCAACCCATCAACTCCCCCCTCCTTGTCCCTTGACCACCTCCTCCCCAGACCCTTTAAATTGCCACCAGAGGCCACTGCTGAAGCCCTGGGAGCTATTTAAAAAGTCCAGGGCTCCCGCTGCTTCTACAGCCCTAGTCTTTTAAATGGCTGCTGGAGCCCCACCTCCACTACTCCAGGGCTCCGGCAGCTATTTAAAGGGCCAGGTGGTAGAAGCAGGGAAGCCTTGGGCCCTTTAAATAGTCTATCCAAAGCCCTGGGGTAGTGAGGGGCTTCAGCTGCCTCTGCCCTTGCCCCCATTCTTCAAATAGCTGCTGGAACCCCGCCGCTTCCCCCAGGCTCTTAGAATTTAGCTCCAAAGCTTTAGTGGTTCATCCAAGCCAGTCCTCCACAACTTGCAAGTTTTTCCTCAGTTTTTTTTTACTTTTTCCTTGAATATGTGTGTTTGCAGATGTGTTAGCATTATGAATGTATCAGCATTTGTGTGCTAATATTTGTGTGTGTGTGTGCGCACAGTTAATATGCTTATCAGTAAATCTGGGTATGCAAGTAAGTGTGGAAAGGGAAAAGATGGGGTGGTATTTTGAACACCAAAGCCACATTCTAACAGTCTTACATAAGCATCAATAACCCAACTACCCACCAGGAGGCATTTTCAATGGAACAATTAAAATAAAATGATTTGATCTCTAATTCTTCAGAAGATGTCAAAGATGAAATTATAACTCAATCTGCAGGAAACCAACATCCATAGATGGCATTAAAAAATCACACTGGTCCTATAACAAATCAGTACTTTAACTGTTTGATATTATCTGGTTTCCCAGAGGATTTTAGATCTTTCAGAAAATTGCTTTTTCAGTAATAATTTGAGTATAGATTAGGCACTTATTTGAAAATGCCAAAACCCCACAAAACCCCAAACTTATTCATCTTTTTCATGGATAGATAATGAAAAGGCAAAGTTCAGATGAAAACTGTTTCTGTATCTATTAGGCTTCAGCTTCAAGAGAGCTTTCTGCACCACAGCACATTAAAGAACACTAAAAATTAATAACATACAAATGATTTAAAAAATGAATACAGCAATCAGCAACTTAGTTTGTTATCACAAGAGAAAGTATAGATCTTTGAGTAATAATTAACAGCCAGGAATTGTGATGACTAATTCAATATACCACAACAAGTCAGAAATAATTTGCAAATAGTGTATTGAAATTTCACTAAGCTATTATAATCATGCTTTTACCAAATCACAAAGATCATAGAGAAAATATACTGTATCAGGAATATGAGAAAAAGTATCTGTGACACCTAAATGTTGCTCTTTGAGGAAATCTAAATGTTCTTGTTCATCTACTCACTATTACAAAGAAACTGTTGTGGTCTTAAGGAAACCTGATAACTCATAACTCAGAAAAAGCAATCAGAAGAGAATCATTTTTCTGAGAAGAAAAAAAAATCATTAAAATGCTAATAAACCAGGCTTTAGCCATGGGGGTCACATGGGTGGAGATGATGTTCATTTAAAATAACAAAGGACCAAAAAAAGTATTTAAAACACATATAGAAATATGGAAGGAAGCCACAATATTATATATCAATCGAGTCAAATACTTTGTAAATTGGGAAATACCACTTTAATTGTGTATTGAGTGCCAACCAGTCCTAGCTAAACATGGAAAAGAGAAAATAATACCTATGATCCCCCAAGGCAAGGTCTATAAAAAAACGTTGGGGATTCACTGAGGCTTTCACAGATATCTTGTTAGAAAAATGGATGAATATGTAACTGAGAAAGATCTGCTTGGTTTGAGAATCTACAGGACATCAACAGAATTTGAGCTTATCATAAGCATCTTCCCAAATCTGGACCTTAGCGTCCAAAAATCTGGGTGCCTAGCATGAACCCCTCTAAGCTCAATTTACCAGCTTAGATCTGATCTCGCTGCCACCATCCAAAATTTCCAGGGTCTCTGGTCTCCCCAAAACCTTCCCTGGAGGGACCCTGAGCCTACAACAAAGGGATAACCCACTTCCCTTCCCTCTCTCTCACCGACTTTCTCTCTGGGCTAACCTGAGAATATTGATGCAATCTCTTTACATCACAATACCAAGAAGCATGTCTCCTTTATTCCACAAAGAGACAAACCCAAATACAAGGAAACAGAATAGATTCTATCTCTCCTCCCCCGTAGCTTCTTCCGCCCTGGGACACTAGGAGAGTTAAACAGAGCGTAGTGTTTCCCCTCCCCTGTCTTCCTTTCTCCTTGACCAGAGAAAAACTCAAACAGGTTTTAAAAAGAAAGCTTTATATAAAAAAGAAAGAAAAAGACATAAACTATTCTCTGTAACAAGATGACAATACAGGGCTATTGCTTATAAGAAAAATATGAATAAACAGTCTGATTCAAAAAGATATCCAATTTGAAACATTCCAGCAAGTTACACACATGTAAATACACCCAAAACAACCTAAAAGCCTATATTGTTTTTCTACCTGTACTTACAAGTTGGACACAGAAGATTAGAAGAAGAAAGAAGCTTCTCATAGCTGAGAGACAAACAAAAGACTCAGAGTCCAAAAATTCCCTCCCTGACTTTGAAAAATCCAGTTTCCTGATTGGTCCTCTGGTCAGGTGTTTGGTTCCCTTTGTTAACCCTTTACAGGTAAAAGAAACATTAACCCTTAGCTATCTATTTATGACAGAGCTACATTGTGGATTGCTTCTGACATGTAAGAATTCAAATTTAACCTTTGTAATTACTTATTTTAGCAAGACTTTTCATTAGCCTACATCTAGATGATCAGTTCATGGTTTTTAATTTATTTTCGAAAGTTCTAATCTCTGTTTCTCAAGTGAAGAGTGTTTTAATTTTATAAAAGGATCCTTTCTGGTGAATGGGTGCTGACTGAACATCTCAAGAGATTCCAAATGCCGTACTCTTGAAGAAGGAAAACAAATGGAGTCTGGGTGTCATATGGACCTAAAGTCAAGAATAAGAGAATCTGGAAAGGCTGGCCATAGGTTTTGTGCTGACACAGATTGTGTCATCCAAATTTACAGAATTAGGGCATGATGATCTACTATTACAAAGTCACCTTTCTTGACTTTAGAGCATTCATTAACTTAATAAACATTGAGCGATGAAGAGGCAAAATAAAAAATAGCTATATATTTTAATTTAGAATACATTAAGTACAGGAAAGAACAGTAGTACTTGTGGCACCTTAGAGACTACTCCTGTTCTTTTTGCGGATACAGACTAACATAGCTGCTACTCTGAATTAAGTAGAGGAGCAAAGGAAGGAAGGATACTGCAGATTGAAAAAATATTTCCGTATAACCAGGGGTGGGGTCTTAAGAGTGGATGTTAGGGATTATTCATTGCTCTTTACAGTCTCTTTGTTACCTTCAGCAAATCAGTAAGGGGTATCTTTTAAGAGGAACTAAAGTTCTGGTCTTCCTTTTTGTAGCTTCAAGTAATATCTGCAAAATGTGTGCCTGAGCTGCATATTGATTTTTCAGGTGAATATTTGAGAACTTATACCTTTAACTACCTTATTTGTACCCATGGTTAGGTAGACAGAGGTAGAAAGTCAGATTTGCTCCCACAATCCAATTACAGTTGCAAAACGGTTGCAACAAATTTTATGGATTTAACTTGCACCTGCAAAGGAAAGCTGTCCTTCCAATTTACTTGTTGATGTCTTTATGCCTCAATAGCCAAAATAACAGGGACACAAATATCTACAACACAAATGTGTTGTGAAGCTAAATTAAATAGTATTTCTGGAAGCACGATGGGGTGTTCAGGACTTATATAAAACAAAAAGACTTGTTTCAAACTTCAACTCAAAGAACATTTTGTTCTCAATTTCTCTCTAAGGGAAGACACATTCCCAGTGCTAACACTGTATCGCAGCTGCAGGAGGCTGATACACTATTTAAGATGCCATCTTATTTAAGTACAAGAAGAAACTGAAGAGAAACAGTCAAATGACAAAAGTCTCATTCGGTTACATCACATGAAGGCAGACAACCAAATATTGGCAAATTTTATATACAAATACTAAAAGTCTAAATACTAAGAGGTGTGAATTTGAGTGCCTGGTATTAAATGAGAATATTGATATAACAGGAATCACGTAAACTTGGTGGAACAATGATAAACAATGGGAGATGGTCATATCAGGGTGCAAAATATACAGAAATGACCTCGTAGGTCACACTGGCCGGGGCGGTTGGGGCGGAATGGCACTATATGTGAAAGACAGTACAGAGTTAAATATAGTAAAACTCTTAAATGAATCAAGCTGTACAATTGAATCTCTATGGATAGAAATTCCATGCTTGAACAATAAAAATACAGCAGTAGGAATATACTACCAACCACCAGACCAGGATGATGATGATCATTGTGAAATGCTGAGGGAGATTAGAAAGGCTACAAAAACAGAAAACCCAATAATAATGGGAGATTTCATCTATCCTCATATTGAGTAGATACATACAGTGAAACCCCGCTGTAACACGATGTTTGGGATCCAAAAACTTCCATTGCGCTAAATGTGGGGGAAGGGGCTGGTATAGCGGGGTTTGTCAGTGGTCTCCAACGCAGTGCATTGATGTGTGCTGCCTAGTGCCCCTAGTGCCCAGCAGGGGAGAGGCGCACTGGCACCAGTACTATTCAACATATTCGTAAATGATCTGGAAAAAGGATAAACTGTGAGGTGACATAATTTGCCAATACAAAATTACTTAATATAGTTAAGTCCAAAGCTGACTGTGACAAGTTGCAAAGGGACCTCACAAAACTGAGTGACTGGGCAACAAAATGGCAGATGAAACTCAATGCTGATAAATAATGCCTATTGGAAAACATAATTCCACTTATACATGCAAAGTGATGGGATCTAAATTAGCCCATTCAAGAAAGAGATCTTGGAGTCATTGTGGATAGTTCTCTGAAAGCATCTACTCAGTGTGCAGTGACAATCAAAAAAGCTAGCAGAAGGTTAAGAACTATTAGGAAAGGGATAGATAAGGATAATAGACAGCAGGTTTAATACAAACAAAAGGAAGTACTTCTTTACACAATGAATAGTTAACCTGTGGAACTCATTGCCAATGATTGTTGTGAAGGCTAAAATTCTGGTGGAGTTCAAAAAAGAATTAGATATGTTCATGGAGGATAGGTCCACCAATGGCTATTAGCCAAGATGGTCAGGGATGCAACACTATGCTATAGGTGTCCTTAAACCTCTGACTGCCAGAACCTAGGACTGGACAATAGGGAATTGCTCACTCACTAATTGCCCTGTTCTGTTCATATTTTATGAAGCATTTGGCACCAGCCAGTGTCAGAAGACAGGATACTGGGCTTGATGGACCATTGGTCTAACCCAGTATGACCATTCCTATATTATTTTGTTCTAAACAAAAATTCATACAAATGATTACAGAAATAAATAAAAGTGTTTGCAAATGCAACAAAGAGAATTCATGGTTTTTATTTGAATGTTTGCAAATACTATTTTTTTCATTTATTCATAGATTTTAAGGCAAGAAGGAGTGTTATGATTATCTAGTGTGACCTTCTGCATGTCATTGGCTATAGAATTCTACCAGATATATGATTTTGCTTCAGTACTTGATGCATTAAATACTGTTAAGGAGTTAGTGATAGCTATAAGATATGGAGTATTTTCTTTGATAGATGATGTAAATAATTTGATAGAGGCTGTGTCTGATTCAGTGTCTGAGATACCAGATTTGATGGGTAATTTTTTGGATGAATTTATTTCAATAACAGACAATAATTCCAGCTGAAGTATATATTCATCTAGTGTAAACTAGGCATGTGTAATTGATTTTCAGTGGGATATTTGAATGTTTGTAAAAGTTATATAAATTCCATTTCCATTTCAATATTTTAGAGCTTTTTAATCTTTAAAGGGTTTAAACACTGACTCTTTAGCCATTTAAGAAAACCTCTGGTTTTAAAATTTACCAGATTAGTGATATAGCTATGTTTAGGAAATACATATAAGTGAGCCCAGTAAATTTTGCCATCTTGCTTATTTTGTGAAATGTTCAAAGCATTCTCTTTATGACCCAAATAGTAAGCAAATGTTTTTAAAAGCCAAAAGTATGCTTTGCCAACATTACTTTGGGGAGAGTTATTTCAGTTTTTAGCTAATTACTTTTTGAACAGAGAATTTAAGAAGTGCCACTGAAGTGCAGTATGTTTTCCAATTAACAAATGACAACGTAACAACTAATTTTACAAACAAAACTAACTATCAGGCTGATGGCCCTCCCACTCTAAGGGAGATATCCAGCTGACAGCCTTTCTCCCCAAGAAGGGATGTCTGCGAATGATAAGAGGCATGGAAAAAACATCTACATTTTCATTGTATTTATTTATAATGATAATTTGTGAACAGTGTTAGATAAAATTTGGTTATGATTCTGATGGACAGATCAGATTGCAATAGGTAATCTAAAAGATTGTTCCATGATGAAATATCTCAGATAAGTGTTTTTCACCCTAAAATGTCACATGTCCAAGTGGTTACCCCAAATTTGAATTTAGTTCAAATGAAAATTTAAGCTGACCACATGTGCGAAAGCATGGTTAAATGCTTTCTTAGACATTGTAAAATCTGAGGGGGCTTGATTTGACATCAGGAACCAACGTACACCATTACCTAATATTTGTTTTTTTTCCCCTAGGCCTGCATGATAATCTACTGTGGGTCCATATTACTGTATTTACTATGAGGCTTGTGTACTTGTCATAGGTTAGTGCTCAGAGTCCAAAGACGAGTTTCCTCTTCTATTTTTTTCTTTTTTGTCTGGCATTGTTTGGTGATTTTGTTTTGTTTATTTTGTTCTGCAGTATATCACAGCACCTACTATATGAACTCTATAGGGCGAGGGAGACAGTTATTGCATAGTAAGAGTAGGATTTTCAAAAGGACCTAGTCGTGGCCTAAATCGACTCCAGGTAAACTTGGTGGTGGCAGAACAATTACCTCACATGTCTTTAACATACCACACTCCTGTTAATACACCCCAGAATGATATCTGTCTTTTTTGCAACTGCGTCACATTGTTGGTTCATATTTAATTTGTGATCCACTATAACCCCGATAGCCTTTTGCAGCTCTTCTGCCTTGCCAGTTATTCCCCATTTTGTAGTTGTGCATTTGATTTTTCCTTCATAAGTGTGGTACTTTGCACTTGTTTTTATTGAATTTCATCTTGTTGACTCCAAATTCTAATCCTTCTCTTGAATGTCCATGTGACCCCTCCCAGCTTGCTGTCATCTGCAAATTTTATAAGCACACTCTCCACCCCATCATTCAACTCATAATGAAAATACTGAATAGCACCAGACTCAGGACTGACCCAGCTGGAACCCCACTAGATACAACATCCCACTTTGAGAGTGAACCATTGATTAACTACTCTTTCAAGCAGTTGTACACCCACCTTATAGTAATTCCATCTAGACCACAGTTCTCTAGTTTGCTTATAAGAGTGTCATGTGGGGCAGTATACAAGGTCTTACTAAAACCAAAATATATATCACGTCTACTGCTTCACTCCCCATCCACTAACTGTCAAACAGTGGCATAGCTACAGTGGTGCAAGTAATGCAGTTGCTCCAGGACCCACAAGGTTATGAGGCCCACCCCGATGAAGTGGTGCTCTGACACGTCACCTGGTGCACAGAGTCAGAACGCCACTCACTCAAATTTGGCCCCACCATGCCTCTATCAGATGGAAAGGCCAAATTTGAATGACATTTTGATCACGCACACAGGAATCAGTGCACCACTCAAGTTTGTTCTAACTGCCCCTCTGTCATGAGGGCAAAATTTGAACGTGTGCTATTGCAACTTGGTGCACTGCGGGTATTATTGCCAGGTTCAGTGGGCTTGCAAGCAGGCATGCTTATAACAGGGCCTGACTTTTAATCACAGCTTGACTTTTGATTACCTTGCTTCATATTAGAAAAGCTTAACCATTACTTTAGTTCAGACCTCAAGCAAGGCTTTATGTCTCAGGCTCGCTTTCTTTTACAGAGATCTGCTAATTTAAACCATTGAGGATGTGGATTTTTATGTCTAAAATGCAGCTTAGCCAATATGAGTCATGTTTTAAAAAAAGACATTTCAATTGTATTAGATCAAGGTCATCTAAAATGGCTGAGACATAAAACTCCAGAAAACAAGCTTTATAATTACAATGGAATGAATAAAATTTCTCTACTATTGGGAGCAGCACTTAAATTGTCCTTTGTTGTAAAGATATGGGAACAAAAATAAATATTTTCAAAAGATGATGTGAGATGTGGCATAAACTGACTAATAAAAGCCTAATGCTGTAACCAAGTTTATTTACATGATGTAAAAATGCAATTCCAAATACTATATAATCACCATGTGGAGTTTTTATGAGATGATATCAGACTTGGAAGCATACCAATGTTCATTTATTTCCTATGATGTTATATGGAAAAGCCTCAGTACCAGCTTCTCGGAAAACAGAATATGGTCACAATTTTTGAACAGTCAGGAAAGAAGGGATGATATGTGGGGACTATTCGTTCATTAGGGGAGAGAAAGAGTGGACAATAGCTCTACAGCCCACGCTGGGAGTAGGAAGAGGCCATGATTACTGTACCCCACTATGTCAAACAGTCGTGCCCAGGACTGTGATGTATGACTGCTAACGCACACTGAGGCTGAGGATTCTGACTGCGGGTGCCACAATGTTTTTGACCTAGTTTGACTGCAGTTTAGCCTCAAATGAAGAAATGCTAATAGTTGAATGAAACCCCAAATAGTTGGAAGTACATTTGGATAAGCACTCAAAGTCAGATGCTTCACTGAACATTATGTGAAAATCTTGGGCTAGATCCTCAGCTGATGTATATCAGCATAATTCCACTACGGTGACGGAGTGATGTAATTTACAGCCGCTGAGGATCTGGCTCTTGGGATCTACAGAACTGGGCTGTAAGTCTCTGAATAATTCTTTCATGACAATTCCAGTACCTCCTGCTTCTGATTAGCTGGAAATGCCCCTAAACCATCCTATCTCTCATGGTAGGTTCAATACTTCTTCCTCCACAAATCAGGCAAGCCAAGATTTGGAAAAATTAAAATTATGGGAAATTATTCATCCAAACTTTTCAAACTTTCTAAAAAATGTGGTATAAAGCAAGAGTTTAGTATGTGAGTAATTGGCTTGGAAACCAAATGTAATCCAAACTGGTTGTCTTGTGTTATAGTCATTCATATACAAAAGTATGTACTGAATATGAATTTATTCACTCTGGATTTGAAATGGATCTCTGCAGTGCCACCACCCAGATTAAGACAGATTTACTTCTGTGGTTACCAGATAAAAATTACTGATTAGATGCAACCATTCATCTTCTATCCTCTCTTTCTAGTTGTTTATCCAAACTTTGAAAGGAATTTAATGGATAACTCAAGAATAAAGGAAAATCAAAATATTATTGCAAATGCTCATTTAGTCAACCTACACAGTACATTTAAAGAACTATATTCCTTCCCTCCAAGTGGGCACACATTAACACTAAAAAAGCTGCATCAGTGAATGCCTGACTTGCTTCAGAATTGCCACCAGTCCCCGTGGTTGAAGGTGTGTACAGCCCATTTGTGAGTGATGGGGGGTTCAGACCTTAAAACCTATAGATATTCTGAAGTCCACTATAGCCAGGACAATTTGTGTGGTGGCCCTGAGCTGCTGCACTGTCTCCAAGCTCCCAACCCTGGCAATATGGCTCCTATAGAGTTACACACACACCAATTCACTTCTTACTGCGGACCCACTAACTTTGGGGGACATTGGGTTTCACTGTGAGGTGGGGAACTGATGTTAGTTATTTCTTAAATCCCTGAAGTTATGTAAATAACTAGACAGCCCATCTCAGCTTGTTTCCAGGGAGCACTTGTAGAGGGCCTTCCAGGGAGTTGAAGACAGGGGAACAGTGCTGCAGGGCAAGCAATATCCCTTTGTACATCAGCTTTCCTGCATCCATATCCGCTTGCAGAAAGAGATGGGAGCATTTAGCCCTTTACCATTAACAAAACACTAACATAGATTAACAAAAATTAATGCAAATACCAACGACTGAATTTAACACAACATGCAATATGCTTGCAAAAACATCTACAGCTACATTTTAACAGTAATGTTATTAACAAAATGCAAGAAAAAGTGTTAAATATGTTAAATGAACAATGTCAGTGAGAAACATATTCTACTTGACACAATTCCTTATAGATATATAATATAAAAAATATAAGGTAAATGCAGTGAAAACAAAACCCAATCCAATCTCAGTATCTATGTATCATAACAAACCAATCACAAAATAACACCAGTTTTGCCTCAGGTCATAAATGTGTACAGTATTAGACACTATTATCTTAATTATATTCCTATCTGATTTCTAAAGGAACTGTACAGACAAAAAAGTACATGCAAGAGCTTCTTATGAGTTTTCAGATATTTTTATTGTATCAGTGTTTCTTTTGATGTGCTCTAAGAAATGTTCCACAAGTCCTATTAAGCTCAAGTCTTGGAAGATTCTGAACAGCAGTAAATTGTCATAGCTCAATTAATTTCAGTAGAACTATGCTGATTTACTCCAGCTGAAGATCTGACCCTTTCTATCTTTTATAGGTTATTATTTCAAAAGAAGGAACATCAGCTGGATAAATAGTATCGGGTAAAGATATAGACAATTGCAGATCTTACTACGCTGGCTGTGAATAAGGATCATTCATTTATTGGTCTGTCTATCTAAGACTTTTCTATATTGCCTATCACCGTAGAATATAAGTACCTCCTAGATAAATCAGATCTGCATAATAAAGTCCCTAATGGAAATATTCTGATTATCTTCCTAGCCTAATGTGAATTTTGTGGGCTAGCTGGCCTGTTCTGGTGGAGGCAAAGCTATTGAAATATTACCTATGGCAAGGGGAATCAATTATTTTTTGTCAAGGTCACAATGTCTTGGTCAAGGTATAGTTAAGGTCCAGACTCTAGAGAAACATTTTTCACACTGCAATAACAATAATGATAATAATAACTAAATAAAAAGGTTTTGCAGTGCATTCAAAAACATCTGGAACTCTGGATTTGGCCTGGGGTCTGCCTATTGACCACCCCAATCTATGGCATGAGGAGTAAGGCACAGCTACAGTACATATACTAGTAAATATGTACAAAACTTAACTTAGTCTTTCTATGTAGCCATACTATATGAATTAAATCCCAGCCTGCCTAATTACCTGTCAAGTAGCCATCACTTCTCAGACATGTTATGCAATTCAGTGTTTTAAACAAAATTGTGTGCTGCCATTCTACTGTTCACATACGAACTGCACCGCCAAGTGTTTCTCCTATTGACTGTGTAAATGGTAGAGGGTCTTTTCCATGTTCAGTCCCCCAAATCATTAATACAGTTTAGATCTCTCTGGAGTCTTCAATGAATGATTAGCAATAATTCATTTTGGCAGTTCTGTATGGCTGGGCTGATTAAGGCATGCCACCTGACACAGATATAGTACCTCCATGTTGTGGTAATGGCTTCAACAAAATACTTAGTAGATTTTCTGGAGTTTATTAACATCACAGACATTACTGGTGTCAAAGAAAACTCATTACAAGCTAGATTGTGACTTGTGCTATGTATTAATCCAAGAGAGTAAGAGGAGTAAGACACCTCCTTTAAGCTCCTAAACGGGCTACCTAGTGCAGGAGCAAGTGATGCTATGGGCACACAGGTGGACTGCGAGTGGGCAGGGATGAGTGTAGAATGGCAGAGCTTCAGCTTTACTCACCCCACAATTGCTGGCTAGTATAGATGAGCCAGTGTATCTCTGTGGAGGAAGAAAAAGCTTGTAGTTTATTGCTTTTATAGTTTGTCAGTAAATTACCATTCCCTGCGCCATCACCTGATCAAGGATGAAATGGGAGGAACTGTAACTCAGGAGCATATCTCTTAGTTATAATGCCTCCTGGGTCTGTTCCTGGGTTGGGCAGCCTACATATCACTCCATGCTAAGAGCTGTTCTTAAAAATAGTAATGTAACCTAGGAGTTTAGGGAACTCAGCACCTGATGAGATCAGGCCCTTTCATAGCACCATGAAGTCAATGGCACTACTCACATTCTTAACATACAGGTTAAGCACATGTTTAAGGCCTTTGGTAGATCAGCACCTTGCAGCCTTGAGCCCCTGATGCTGAAGTTGTTTACATCAACTCCTTATAAGATGATTCCTGATTTGAGTGCAGAGTTGTAGTCTATTACCAAGTTTATTCTTATGATATTGTTGTTCCACTGGGACAAGCACGGGAAGTGACCACGTTGTGTGATTCAAAAAGCTTTTCACCATGGTGCAGCTCTAAGAGTCTTGAGTAGCTGTAATATTAAATTTCTGTGGGAGAATGCATACACTATTATTTCAAAGATTCGAAGACGACATTGTACTAATTGCCGAAAGCACCAATCAGCTGCAGAGCATGCTACGAAGACTCGACAAGAAAAGCAATCAGATCAGTCTGAAAATGAACCACTGCAAAACGAAATACATGCGATCAGACGTCTTACGAAAAGCCCGAATAACGGTTACAGGAGAAGAAATTGAAGATGTAAAACAGTACATATATTTGGACCAAGAAGTTAACATGCGCCAAGACATGAATGGAGAACTCTCCCGAAGGATTCGGGCAGGATGGTGTGCATTTAATTCCATCAAGGATGTCCTCAAAGGAAAAACAGACAAGACCACACGTACAAATATCTTCAATTCAACAGTGCTGCCAGCCATGCTGTATGGCAGTGAAACATGGGCACTGATGAAGAGAGAAGAACAGCGGCTGTTGGTAGCTGAAAGGGCAATGGAATGAGCTATGTTGGGAATTTCCCTTCTGGATTGTATCCCAAATGAAATAATTAGAGAACGCAGCAGTGTGAAAGATATTGTCGTGGAAAGCAGATATAAAAAGATATGATGGGCGGGCCACATAGCATGGTTCACAGACAATAGGTAGACTGCAATCATTACTGAGTGGTTCCCATGAGAACAGAAAAGACCACCTGGTCGGCCTCTAAGAAGATGGGAAGATGACATTATTAAATGTGTTGGAGAAGAAAGGCAAGAATGCAAGAATGGCGGACGTGTTGTGATCGGCGCAGTCTTAACAACAGCTGAAGACTGATCAATCCAGGTGATCCAGGTGATTATTTCAAAACAGTCATACAAGGGTTTCATTCAAGGAAATACAGCACACTAACCTCATCTGTGCCTGCTGATATCACTCATAGATGGTTGTAGCGGGGTGGTTACCTGCTCCTACCCTTCGGGGCTTAAAACAGCCCAGGAGAGGGCTGTAGCTGGGGCAAGAAGCCTGGGCTGTTTGGAAGAAAGCAGGCTCATCTGTGATCAGGTCCCAATCAGGCCCAGCTGGCCCCTATAAGAGGCAGTGAGCCAGGAGCCCAGACAGTCTCCTCTGCCTGTAGAGGGAGAAGGGCCTGGCTGCAGGGAGCTAGAGAAGGTACCTAGAGTGGAGCAGGGCTGGGGAAAGGCAGAGGAGCTGGGGAGCTCCTGCCTGGAAAGCCCCAGGCTGCGGCCTAGCATTAGGCCAAGAAGTACTGGGGGTTGCAGGGGGCAGCACAGGGGTAGGCAAAGGCAGCAGGTCCAAACCCCTTTGCCTATGATGAGTGGCTGATACTGCAGTCTGCCCTAGGGTGTGGGGGTTAGATGGAGACTGGGCAGTAGCCAATACTGAGGCAAAGTGGGGATAGTGGGGTGGGGGTTCCCCTGGGACGGGGAGACCCAGTTAAAGGGACACTGGGATCCTGGGATGGACACAGGGGCCAGTAGAGGATAGGAAGATCACCGCTCTGCAGAGGGTGCTCCGGGCTCGATTGAGCTAATTCCCGGAAGTCACCAGCAGGAGGCGCCACAGGGGTGAGTCCAGCCCATCTACAATGGTACGTCTGAGAATGCTATTCCAGCAGCATTCCCTCTGCAGCCATCTTTGCTAGAGATGATGTTTTTGGAGGTATACATGTCTGCAACAGGTAATTAGTAACAAACGAGCAAAGATGTCCACAATAAAGAGAAGGTCTTATTTCCTGTGACCTTGCAGAAAAAAAGCTGGGCTCGATTTTGTATTTGTCTAATCTCTTGAAAATTTTTAAGTATAATTTGTAGCTATTCTCTATTCTCAATTTAACACCCACTACTTTTAACCCAACACCCAAAGAAATGTTATTTATTTTAAAGGGGAAAAAAATCTGCACAAATCCTATACGGCAAGTTAAATTGCACATGCACTTCCACATGGTTTATTACATAACTGAATTGTCTATTTTGAATATAAAATCCTTGGGACTGCTGTATAGTTTATGTTCTGTAGAACACCGAGCTCACAGTCAGCATTTAAATACACTGAAAATTACTACTTGGGTAGGAATTTTCTTTGGAATTATTCATTTTGTGGAAATGACATTTGTTCTTCATAGAATAGGCTGCAGTGTCAAGACATAGCAAATTTGTGGCTGTCTGGAGATGTGCTGGGAAATGCTATGGATAAGGGCATTTACAGAAGGAAGCTATATTTGCATGAAGACCCAGTGCCTCAACATTATTGCCTTTGCTTCCCTTTCCCATGGAACTTTCTCAGGAGTCATTATGCCATGATTTCCCTTCATTTGGTGCTCTGGAACATTTCAGATTATTGTAGAACAATATAGAGTTCCCTGCAGAAGATATTACTGACCAGGTTCAGCATGATCTACCATGAGGATTTCCACAGTTCTGAAGAAGGAATGATACTGTGGAAAGTGGCAATCCCTCCGATCCTCACTCCCTCCAAACTCAGCCATTCCCCACATAATCGGCACACGCTAGCCCTTTTGGGGCTTCAGGGGAATGGGAAGTGAGGAAAATGCTGTGAAGCTGCTGCTCTCACCTTCTGTGTCTTACAGTCATTTTCCATTGTACTCTCGCTATTCCATCTGGATTAGCAGAGAGGAGAATATGAGCATCCTCTTTAGAGGCAATAATATAAAAGGTGAAATTATTAAAGCAGTTGCCAGCCTAATATTTTTTTAACCTAAAGAATGGTGAAAAACCCTTAAAAACTAGTCTTACACTAAATAATTCTTATTTGAAGGATTGTTAATTATAATTTGCAATAAATGAACTGAAAAATAGAAATATATTAACAATATGTCTTTTAAAAAAATCTGTAAACACAATAAAGATGGATATTAAAACAACAGTAACTTTAATCAGTTCTTCCAGTGCTTACAAAGAATACGACTTTTGTCAGGACAAAATTTCTGCCCTTTTTGTTGTTGCTGCTGCTAGCAGTCCAGCAGTGAGAGCTGTTAAATAGGGAGATATAATTTAATAAACTCATGTGCTTTTTTTCCTGGATACCTTCATCCCAGCCTTCTATTTTGTATGGTTAATTTTAGCCATTCGCCCTTATATAACTGTTCATTTTAGCTTGTGACTTTAGAGTCAACCTGAGGTTAAGCTTCATCTTGCTGGAGGCTGAGATGTAAATAAGTGTAATACTGCGTTATTATAGCTGGAGTTTCTGCTGCGTTAAAGAATGTTACAGTTCTCTGAGTCAGTCACACATTAGTAATGCTATATAGTTACCTTGAATACATTGTTGACATATCACACATTGAACTTTGCATTGGATGCACATTAAAATCATCACATTATTAAAAAAAAAATACTCAACACACATTTTAAACTATTCAGTTGACACTAATGGTGACTAAAACCAATAGCTGTTCCATCATTATGAATTGTAACACATAACCTGAGATACTCTAACATTTTGTTGAAGAGATTTATTTATTTCTGGAAACCTTTAATTATAAGGATATCATCTATTTTATTTCATAATGGAAAAAGTAAAGGAAATAGACATATCTTCAGAAATATTGTACAATGACCATTTTTCTAACAGAGGAACACTGGGGCAAATAATTTGCAAGACAACAGGAACAACGATGATGAAAATAAGAAAGCATCTTCTGAAACAACCTAACAGAGAACTATAATTAGCATAAAGAGACAGTCATATTTTAACATCAAGCTTTTCTGTTATTTTTACACATTCATCATTCAGAAATCAAGTATCAGAGGGGTAGCCGTGTTAGTCTGGATCTGTAAAAGCAGCAGAGAATCTTGTGGCACCTTATAGACTAACAGATGTTTTGGAGCATGAGCTTTTGTTGGTGAATACCCACTTCGTCGGATGCACGTAGTTGAAATTTCCAGAGGCAGGTATATATATGCAATCAAGAAGCAAGCTAGAGATAACGAGGTTAGTTCATTAAGGGAAGATGAGGCCCTGTTCTTGCAGTTGAGATGTGAAAACCAAGGGAGGAGAAACTCGTTTTGTAGTTGGCAAGCCATTCACAGTCTTTGTTCAATCCTGAGCTGATGGTATCAAATTTGCAGATGAACTGAAGCTCAGCAGTTTCTCTTCTGAAATCTGTCCTGAAGTTTTTTTGCTGCAGTTATGCGCACCTTAAGATCTGCTCTTGTGTGGCCAGGGAGGTTGAAGTGTTCTTCTACAGGTTTTGTATATTGCCATTCCTAATATCTGATTTGCGTCCATTTATCCTTTTCCGTAGAGACTGTCCAGTTTGGCCGATGTACATAGCAGAGGGGCATTGCTGGCATATGATGGCGTACATTACATTGGTGGACGTGCACGTGAATGAACCGGTGAGTGGTGTGCAGATCTGGTTAGGTCCTGTGATGGTGTCACTGGTGTAGATATGTGGGCAGAGTTGCATCGAGGTTTGTTGCATGGATTGGTTCCTGAGCTAGAGTACTTATGGTCTGGTGCAGTTTTCTGGTGAGATATGCTTCAGGTTTGGAGGTTGTCTGTTGAGCGAGGACTAGCCTGCCACACCAAGGCCTGTGAAGTGTTTGGAATCATTGTCCAGATGGGTTGTAGATCCCTTGATAATGCGTTGGAGAAGTTTTAGTGGGACTGTATGTGATGGCCAGTGGAGTCCTGTTGGTTTCTTCTTGGGTTGTCTTGCAGTAGAAGCTTTCTGGGTACATGTCTGGCTCTGTTGATCTGTTTCCTTATTTCTCATGCAGGTATTTGTAGTTTGAAATTCTTGGTGGAGATCTCTGTAGTGTGTGGTCTCTGTCTGAGAGGTTAGAGCAGATGTGGTTGTACCTCAGTGCTTGGTGTAGAAATGGATCGTGTGGTATGCCCAAGATGGAAGCTGGAGGCATGAAGGTGAGCATAGCGGTCAGTAGGTTTTCGTATAGGATGGTGTTAATGTGACCATCCTATATTGCACCGTGGTGTCTAGGAAGTGGACCTCCCGTGTAGATTGTTCAGGCTAGGTTGATGGTGGGGGGTGGAAGCTGTTTGAATCATGGTGGAATTTCTCCAGAGTTTCCTTCTCATGGGTCGATGATTGAAGATGTCATCAATGTAGCGTAGGTAGGAGAAAGGGCTGTGAGTAGACAAGAGCTGAGGAAGCACTGTTCCAGGTTGGCCATAAAAATATGGATTTTGGCCATGCGAGTATATTCTCACCAGTAACTGCACACCGCCCATAGTAACTCTAGCTCAGGAACCAATCCATGCACAAACCTCGATGCCAACTTGCCCACATATCTACACCAAAGACACTATCACAGGACTTAACCAGATCTGCCACACCATCACTTGGTTTATTCACCTGACGTCACCAATGTAAGTATCGCCTCATATGCCAGCAGTGCCTCTCTGCTATGTACATTGGCCAAACTGGACAGTCTCTACGGAAAAGGATAAATGGACACAAATCAGATATTAGGAATGGCAATATACAAAAACCTGTAGGAGAACACTTCAACCTCCCTGGCCACACAATAGCAAATCTTAAGGTGGCCATACTGCAGCAAAAAAACTTCAGGACCAGACTTCAAAGAGAAACTGCTGAGCTTCAGCTCATCTGCAAATTTGATACCATCAGCTCAGGATTAAACAAAGACTTTGAATGGCTTGCCAACTACAAAACGAGTTTCTCCTCCCTTGGTTTTCACATCTCAACTGCAAGAACAGGGCCTCATCTTCCCTAATTGAACTATCTTCATTATCTCTAGCTTGCTTCTTGATTGCATATATATACCTGCCCCTGGAAATTTCCACTACATGCATCCGACAAATTGGGTATTCACCCATGAAAGCTCATGCCCCAAAACGTCTGTTAGTCTATAAGGTGCCACAGGATTCTCTGCTGCTTTTACCATTCAGAAATGTCACTTTTCAGTATGCAAACTGAAATGTCACCTTTATTTTCAGGCTGAAAATCATAAACTAAAACATTAAACAATCAGTTCCGACTCAGCACACAATGAAAATATTATCATTTGTGGCTATGATAGCCAGGAAAATTACAGGCCCAGCCTTCTGAAAGGGATAGCAAGTTTTCCCTGTTCAGAGGAAGTATATGCTTTTCTCAGTTCTGCTCAGTATTTTGCAACCACTTCTGAGTAACATGCTTCATACATAGGCATCTGCATTGCCAAATGGGAGGAGATGGGCTTTGAGAAGGTGTGGTTTTATTTATATGCAGATAATGTATCTAATAAAATTGTATATTTGAGCTTTTTGCGTTCCTGTGCCAGCCAATTTTATTCCAGCTGACAACAGGAATAACTGCTGTTTGCAAAGAAAAAGTCCAGATTGTTAAGGAAAATAAAACAGAGTTAAATCTGCTGTTTTTACTTGCTTGTTATTTACAGTGGCCCAGACAGTTCGTGCCCCCTTTACACAATCAAAGAAACTTCTACACAGGTAGATTTTTCTTCTAGCCTCCTGGAAGGGAGGAGATTGCTTCTATGAGAGTCTCTCCCCATTCGAGGCACCTAGTGAAAAACCTTCCATCTTTACTATGCAGTGTTCCCTTTACAGGGTTTTGATGTTTGGCTTTAGGTAAAAAGGGATGCAGCCGGAGTCTAGACACTCATTATGGATCCATCCCGATCAACCTGGGAGTTCCTCGGAGAAGTCTAAGTGTTGGCAGTGAGCATGTGAGTGTACTATGTGAAGTACTGGTGCATGTTGATCTAACTAAAGGCTCTCTCCTTCGACTACTGGGGAGGAACCATTAAGTCCAGGCTCCAACTGATTACGGGGGACAACAAGGGAGAAAACAGGACAGGGAGTAAGACTGAAGGTTGAAAATCAAAGTAGAAAAAGGGAACCTTGGAGTCAAAGGCATCCACAGTGAGTGGAAGAGTGTGCATGAGGATAGAATCCACAGAATCTGCCTCAGTACAGAGCCTGTGGAATGGTGCCTCAACTATCTAAAACAGCCCCTTCATTAAAGAACATTGGTGTCTGAAAGATCAGACCCATACATATTTCATGCATTAGGAGTCCTATGTTTAGAAATCATGTTACTTCACCAGGACTGGCTCCAGGCACCAGCATTCCAAGCTGGTGCTTGGGGTGGCAATCTGCAAGGGGCGACAGTCCCTGTTGTTTTGCCCCCAAGCAGCGCGCCGAATTGCTGCCATGCACAGCGGGGGCAGTTCGTGTGCCCTTAGGGCAGCAGGTGTGTTTCCGCGGTGGTGGCAATTCGGCAGCAGCTTCTATGTTTAGCTGTTTGCGGTAGCTTCAGCTAAACATAGAAGCTGCCACCGAATTGCCGCCACAGAAACGTGTCTGCTGCCCTAAGGGCACATGGACTGCCCCCACCGTCTGCGGCGGCAATTCGATGCACTGCTTGGGGAGGCGAAAACTGTAGAGCCAGCCCTATACGTCACCTTAATTTGATATTTGTATTTTACATGTAACAAGCTGGGTCATTTTGAATTGTATTGCAGTTTTATGTAACATTTTGCTTGTGGGGGTGGGGCAGGAAGACATTAGCTATTACCTAACCACCAGTAATTGGGCAGGCTGCCTTAACTAGCATCAGAGTTATAGTCTCAGTCTTAGCTTCAACCTGGGAGTGATTTGACCCTCCCTTTATCAGCTATTTGGCTGAAATATAAATATGTCGATTGGCAGTGAGATTGATAATGTCCTCTTACTTTTGAGGCTGAGAGCAAAATAAAACTTCTGCTTTCCCAAATTATTAGACAAAGCCTGTAAGGAATTGTTAGTTTATTGGTTATGGTTTAATCAACCTTAACAATTAGATTAATGTCATGATTTGAGATTAACCACTTACTCTAATTTGATTTGTTATAGGTATTTTATGCTTTTGCCTGGTCATTTAGTTTAGTTAATAAAATATATAAAATTGGGAAACCTGTGTAGTCTGGATGTTTCTTCACAAGACATCAGGGATTTGGACTTGCAGAGTCCTGAGATAGATGGAAAAGGCAACTCCTCATAATCCTCCTGTAACTAGTGTCTGAACAGAAACACTGATGGTTTTTGAAGGAAAGTTGATTTATGTATTGATCATTCCTTTCAATAAGCAAGATGTGTTCCAGAATCTTTGTTGGCTATGGATGGAAGATACCAGCTGTCATTCTAAAGTCTGACTAATTCTTTATAATAAATCTGTACCTCCCACAAGTTTATGCCCCATCTATAGCTCGGAGCTGTGTCTAAAGTAAAAATATCTCTCTTAAATGCCTCAATCCTGACTATTTAGACCAAGGCCCCTTTATGCTGCTGTGGTAATATAAAGGTCTTTAAAATGGGTGTATATTGCATATATGTGAATGGACTTGAGCCTTATTAGCCTAATTCTCAGAGGTGCTGAGCAGACATAAGTGAATAAGAATGGTAGCTAACTTGGCATCTCTCAGATCATATCCTAATACCTGCTAAAGTCTAGAAATCTGGGGATTCAATGCAGTAATTTGCACATTGACTCTGTGCATCACTTTATTTGCATGTGCTGGCAGAGATGAGACATGAGGAGAAATGTTTTATCCACTCATGGATAAACTAAGTTGTCGCAACCATAGAGTAGAGCAACCTCACTGATACCATAGAGACTGGGCGCATGTGGGAATAGAACATCTCACCCCTACTTTCTGCTGACTTTCCCTGTTTCCCAGGGAGATTCAAACACTGGCTCGGAAACCTGTGAAGGAACATTCAAAATCAGGACTCTCCCATGGAAAATTGGTGATTTCACAGGTCTGGATATGCAAATGATGAAATCAAGAAATGGCTTGTCTTCTAAGTGATATTCCTCTGGACATATTCAGCAATGAGCAAATAGGAAGCTTTGGTCACTTTTAAAATCCTCATAACCCATTCCCATTAACTACAATACACTGTGATTATTCAGACCAGAAGAATGGAAAATTTCATGTACTTATTTACCCCAATGTATTATATCTCCTCTTGTTGTCTTCATCACATACAGTCTATTATAGGCATGATGGTAATACTTATTTTGAAATGTAAAGGGGAAGAAGGAAGGAAATTTAGGTCTTGCATTGGCTTGAATCACACTTAGTGGTTTTAGGGCTCTATACTGCAAGAGTGCAGAGGTTTGTGGTAAAGGCAACAATGGCTATTGCCACATCTGTCAAGCTTGGTGCTTTGTTACACACAATCAAAGAAGTTTAAATAAGATGAGAAAAGTGGATGCTGCAGGATCATGGACCAGTAAGAACATTGTGCCCAGAATGTCATGAGGTTTCTTCAGCTGATTGTGAGAGAGAATTTCAGGAAGAACTCTAGACACATTTCTGTCAGTAGCTGGCCCTCCTGGATGACTCTGCTCTCAATAGCTCCTAAGGGAAGTCTTAAGGACATGCAAGTCTATGACTGCACCTGCTTCTTGCCCTTAACACCATCTACTTGTCCTCATCATCAACCATTCTCATCCGTGTTCTTTCACAGGCTCCTGAATGGGTGCCTGAATTTACCAGGGAAACTGAGAAACTCAGTAGAAATTGGGATGAAATAAGTTCTATCTCCACACACTCCTAGTTGGTATGAACATAACAATTTGCTCTTTCAACAGTATACATTTTTCTGGCCTATATGGGATCATGTCTGTTACAGAGCTTAGCACCAGAACATGGGCTCTCCACAGCATTCAGCATAGTCCGAGCCTCAATAAATGTAGTCCTTAGTCTGAAACTAATGCCCAGTTTATGTTTGCTCACTTTCCAAATAAACTATTTGGCATGACTCCCAGTCTCAGCTCAAAACTGGAAAAGCAGAGGTATTGGAATTCGGCGCAGAGTTATACCAGCTGATTTATAAGGAGATGTTTATCCAATGCTTGTCTATATTTTGTTTTTTCACATTAATAATGGAAACTATTATGAATTTATTACTACTGAAGTAGGACCAATTATGGAATAAAATCATCTTTCATATCATTACACTTGTAAGTACCAATTACAATTTTTGGTAGATATTGTAGTAGCATCATATAGTAGTTTAGACTATTATAAGAAGCTGCTTAATTTAATTAGCAGTGAAAAAATTCACAAAAGCAGATCTATAATGACCACACATTAACGATAGCATGTCTAATTTAGACAAATTATTTGTCTTTATATTTGGCAAATTTATTTGGCCCAAACATAAAACTATTTTATTTCTTCTGGAGGCAAAAAGAGTGAAAATGTATTCTAACATAAAATTAAAGAATATACCAGATGGAAGGGAAAAACCCACCACCCATTTTATTTCACCTTAGAGATTATGTGTTGCTTGACATTTTAAAGTATTAAACTGAAAAATGATTGCTTGCAGCAACTATAAATATTACTTTGCCCAGTCTGTTTCTATGGAAACAGTTCTAATTAATTCAGAAAGCTTCGCAATTTTTTAAAAATTAAGAGAAATAGTAGTTTCTGTGCTAAAACTGTTCCTGGTTTTGAACCTTTCTAGAACTGAAATGTGTCATAAAGCAATTCTAGACATATTTTATATTAATAAACACAGAGTTAAGAATATTTTTTAATTTTGAAAAGATCTGTTTCTGTAGTTGTACTCAGAATATGCATTTTTGTACAGATACAGAAATACATATACACACACACAAACAAGTTGCATAATAATGGCTTTGCAGCTGAGATGACACTTCCATTCTCACCTCCCATTTTCAGCCATTTATATTTTTTGAATTGAAATATCTCATGAATAATTTCAGCTCAGAAGAGAATTGTTTTTGCAAGTTTCAGAGAAACTTGTGGCTCTATTTACTGTGCGAGGGGGGAAAGCATTTTCACTTTCTAAGAACAACTTTTGGCTCTTTATCAGCACGTGATATGTTTTTAAAGCTTCAGACTTGGACGGTAACTAGTCTTGAGAGAGGACTAGTATCTCAAATATGTATGAAGAAATTTGGTTTAAGAATAATATAATCGTATCCATTAAAATACAACATACAGAGTACATGTGGCACACTTATTTCCACTGGTTTCAAACAGAAACAACACTCTGCAAAATATTTGACTCTAAGATCTTTCAGAGAAGTTAGAAACTTGAGAACTGCTTTGTGTCTGCCTTTCTTTCAGAATGTCATACAGTGCTATTTATAACACCTCAGAAGAGTTAGGACTGCTTAGTTATGACTTCTCAGCACTGTTTTCTTGTAAAATGTAACCTCCTTAATTTTTCAAGATGTGCCACTGTGTAGTAGTGCATATAGATATCAAGCTAATGATAAAGCAATTTTTCATTCTTTGGGTCTAATTATCATCCACCGGGTGAACGCATGGTGCAAAGAGGTTTACCCTGCCACACCTCAAATATTTGCACAGGAGCCAAGTGTAAGTAAAGCTGGCACAATCTGGCCACCAGTGCTTTATTTCCTAAAGGGAACATGGTGCTAGCAGGCTTGCCAGAAATCCACACTATAATGCTTTTAAAGGCACGGTATGATGAATTCTTGAGGGTTGTTGATTCCCGCAGCCTCCCCTGCAATATTCTGTAGTAATAATCCTAACAATTTATTGTCAGGAAATTAATTTCCTTGTTTCCTATCACAGAGCCTCAGACATTATGTGGCACTTATAGTTGTAAACTGAATCACTGACATTTTGTACAGTAATTGGAGGAAAAGAGTCTGAGCCAAGAAATGAGAACTGTGAAAGAGGTACCAGGAGTGACCCCCCTGAAATCAACATAAAGACAGTGTGAGCAAAATTAGAATCAAGCTCATAGGAAATTGAGGAGCATTAAAAAGAGTTCCTGCAAGACCTGTGGCAGTATGGGAAATCCTGCTCTGTTGAATCTCCAGGGCTGTTAATCCAATAACTTCCATGAGCAATAAATTCAATGAAAAAAATATATAAGCATTTATCCCTTGGAACATAGACAACAATAACTTGAGAGGTGTATGGGAAATTACTTTTACACTTTTTTATACTGAGCTCAGAATCAAATTACAGCATTCAAAATTCCATTGCCTTTTCTACTGCCATTTGTATAATGATGTATATTTTGAACAAACCAAAAAGACTAATTTGATTTTAAAAACTCACAGAATGATGAGAAACCTCTGCACCTTCAGCTTTTTACTAAATATAAGCCTGGTTTTAGAAGTTAGTGTCATTTTAATTGGAAACTAAATCTGCATGTCTAATCCCAGGAACCATGGGTTGCTGTGTTGAGTGCATAATCTGAAACCATACTGGACCATTCTGAATCTTAACTTCAGAAAAAAAATAGTTTACAATGTATATATTCATACTGCAGGCAAAAGTTTAGTTCCCAAGGTGCCTCTGTTGAGTTTATATGTTCTTCACATATATATCAGTAGCAAAGTTTTTAAAAGTCTGAACAAATTTCCATATAGCAATTAGGAAACAACCTTATTATTCAAGATGTGCCACTGAAGTCTGGCTTTTTAAAATACCATACATAATATGCAAAAGAGTTCCATTCAGCTGCCAAGTGAGTATGACATGTCATTTACCACAACTGCAGGAGTTTGAGAGAGACTGAACCTCTGGACTTAGTTACCACAGTGCATGTGTGAGTGATACTGAACAATTCTGATAAATACGCATCCTATTATTTGCTTAATATTATTTATTATTATTACAGTAGCACTTAGAGGTCCCAATCAAAATCAAGAATGCATTGTTCTAGGTGCCCTACATACATATACTAAGAGACTGTCTACTGTGTTCATTCAGACTATAAACTCTTCAAAGCAAGGACTAGGAGTGGAGAAAAAGGCACAAAAGCCCAGATCCTGGATTCAGTGGCAAAGGTGGGATTTAAACCCAAATCTGCTGAGGCTCAATGACAAGAGTATCTTTTCTCTCTACTAATTTATTTTCTGTTTTAGTCAGCAAGCTCTACAGTTAGTTGAATACTATCCTTTGAATAAAACATTTGGTGAATAATGGTTATACTAGTCAAATAATATATTTCACACATTTTTTGAGGGGTAATCTAATCATTTCTAAAAATAAGTCTAGAAGTAGTATCTTCACAGCCACTTGCAGAAAACATTTACAAATATTTCACAAGAGAAAGTGTAGTGGAATGAAATCAGTGAGATTTTTTGCCTGTGCAGGGACAAGAGTTGAAAAATAGAGAATAGATGAGCCACAGTTGTGCCCTTTAATCTTTTAACGGTACCTAATTTACTGTGTTCTCATGCTGCTCGGTTTTAAATCTGGAGCCTCTTTGGGCCTGGGTAAGTCTGAAAACATTTGGAAGCCTTTCTTCCATCTCAGACATTCCACTAGTCTGAAGGAGGAGCTACTTTG
Source organism: Chelonoidis abingdonii (assembly GCF_003597395.2). Taxonomy (NCBI): domain Eukaryota; kingdom Metazoa; phylum Chordata; order Testudines; family Testudinidae; genus Chelonoidis; species Chelonoidis abingdonii. The sequence goes on from NC_133773.1 coordinate 97,253,200, forward strand.
TGAGCTCTAGGAGCAACTTCACTGCTCAGAATCAATGTATATAAGGAAAGAAACCGAGTTCACTTTGACTTCAGGGATGGGAAAAAATTCAAGATGGCTATTTTTTTCCAGAACCAGCCCCTAATAACCAGCGCAAATAATCAATATAAAACAATAAGTAATTAAATGTGTAACAATAAATAATAACTGAAATTATTGCTTTAAATATGGATGGCTAACCCAAACCAGATATTTAAGTATCAGGACTGACATATTTAGTTCCAAAACACATTAAAATCCTTTTCAGATTACAAATTAACTACGTTTTCAGGATCAACTGTATGCCTTAGCTGATCAATTAACTTCTGATCTGAGGCAGGAAACATATGTACCATTTAATTGCTATACCTACTATCCCAAGTATTTCTTATGAAGTCTTATAGTTGGTCTCAGAGATTTCCTAGGAAACATACCTGCTTCACTTTCAGGTGCAATGTAAGTGATTGACTTTACCCAGGTTACCTTGTAGGCTGCCTCTCTCTCACTGTGCTGAATGTGATAAAACTACTGTGGATTTCAGTTCCCATGCAGGTTCCTCAATTTGTTGAACCTCAGGTCATACAGCAAGGCCTATCTCAGAAGCTTTTTTGGGGGAAAAGATTTGACACACCTTCACTGTCTCAAAGTCCTCACTGAGTTCAGCAGAACTAGACTTTGTGAGAGCAATGAGAGTGCCCCTGGAAGCCAATCTAGCCAGCCACACACCCACATTATCAGGAGACAGAGGTAAGTGCAGAAACTTCCAGTCCCTCCCACGTTTCCCCTTTGCAGGCTTCAGTAGTTGTTCTAGGGCACCAGGTTACTTTCCCCCATATACATGGCCAGGGTGAATTTCCAGAATGACCTATAAAGGGCCTTACCCCAAAAAACCTTCAAGACAGTAACCAGCAGCTCCAATACTAACTAGAAACCTGCCTTTACTACCTGAACTTCCTGATATCATACTATAGACTTTATATGTCAGATGTTAGCAGTCTTGACAGCCACTCTGATAGCTCAGTGGTTTGAGCATTAGCTTGCTAAACCTAGGGTTGTGAGTTCTATTCTGGAGGGGGCCACTTAGTGATCTGGGGCAAAATCAGTACTCAGTTCTGCTAGTGAAGGCAGGGGGCTGGACTCAATGACCTTTCAAAGTCCCTTCCTGTTCTAGGAGATGAGTATATCTCCTGATATTATGGCTTTTATCCATGGTCACCATTTACCTCTTCCCACTCCTTTTCCTCACAGTATCCCAGCTCCTTTCCCTGTCTCTCTCTCTCCTCAATGATAGTGGCCATTTCATGATGACGATAGCCTGTATAATGTAATTTTGTATATGTCACCAAGTGCTTACTAGATGGTAAAGTCTTTCACACACTAATAACTTGGGCTCTTTTTGAGTTAATGGTGAAATGCTCCATATTCCTGAATCATTTGTTATCTCATTTCATTCTTTTATTTTGTGTGTAACAATGTAGTTACTTGGTTATTTCTTGCAGCAATTAATTCTGCCTCTGGCCTGTTTATATGTCAAACTGGGTTGAACCACACTGAATAATTAATTCAAGCTATGTTTTAGAGTGTGACATACACACGTCCTTGGGGCATCATTATTCTAGAATTCTCTGATAAAGTCCTTGGCTTTTATTCTTGCATTGGCTGGCAGACCCCAATTAGGATGGTATCCCTCTCTTAGACCAATTAAAATTTGTAGGAGCAATAATTTTACTACTGACAACCTTAGCAGAAATTATGAAGCTATTTATATAAACATATTCAAGATTCATTAGAAAATTAAACCACAAAGCAATTATTTTGAAAATACAGTTTACAAGAGCAGAAAAATGCACATTACTTTACAATTGATTCACAGATATTCTCCAGCACATGTCTAAAGAGAGTGATAGTTCAGAACTAAAAGCCTGATTTTCCTTTCACTTACAACACTATAACATCATTGACCAGTGAAGGTATTCTTGATTTACACCAGTGTAAGTGACAAGAGAATCAGGCACTATAAGATTAAAATAAAGCAAACTGATTCTAAGATCTTACTTAGGATCAGTAAAATTACTTCTTGAACAAGAAATACTGAGAAAATAATTACAAGTTCATTAACAAAAGAGCCACTGCAGCAAAAATACCTGCAATCATTCTGAGTCACCCAAGACTCTAAACAGTGGAGATACAGGGCCAGATTCAGCTCCCAATTATACTGGTAAAACTGAGAGCACAGTCTGACTCATTGTCTGCAACACAGAGGAAGGGAAAAACCACTCCCCTTGGAATATGGAGCAGTGTCCACAATTTACTGTCTTACAGAAGGTCAGTAGGAATGGCTGCCACAGACACTGGATAAGGCCTGAATGGTTTAAAAAGGATGGCACAAGAGCCACTATGGAAATGGTTACAAATACAATAAAGTATTTAGGTCACTCAGTACAATTTGTTAATTATGGTGATGAGAGTGCTGGCTGATTTACTGGGTGAAAACAGTAGGGTGAAGAACAGCATCATTCTTTTACATTTTTGTTGAAATTTTGAGAATTTCTGCAAACAGTTTTTCATTGACATTTCAAATGTTTCTGACCAAATCTAGCTGCAACCCACTCAGGACAGGCATTTCCAGGTCATGCCCAGGTGTTGAGGAATAATTAACTACAGCAAAATATTAATCTGTGTTGAAAGCACATTTAAAAATAGATACTGTAAGAAAGTAAAGAATGTGTGAGCATCACAGAACTGGTTAAACAGTGGGAAAACACACACACATGTCCACTAACTAATCCTTGAAATTTGATCCAACTGTGTTGATATCTTTGACTATTAGCTTTTCTGCTCAAAATCAGATAGCCGTTGTTTTTTTTGTTTGTTTGTTTGTTTTTGTTTGGGGAGAAGAATTTATTTATGTTAGCACACCCACAAATATACTGGATTTGTGTACTGGGATATCAGCATGTTAGAGGACAAAGAAAGAGTCACAAAGTGTTTTATAATCATTAAAAAATAACATGGCTGCAAAATGAAACACTCAAGTGTGAGTGAATACCAAAGGTAAGGTTCCCCAGGCAAATTTTATTCTACCCCTATGTGCATGAGTGTTACAAGGTCTGATTCATTACTGTGTTACTCCAGTTTGATACCCAGTGTAACTCCACTAAAATCAGTGGAATTGCTATTGCATAAAACTTGAGCGACAAAGTGGCATCATGGCCAAAATCTTTAATTACATAATTGCATAGTGTTTTTCCAGTGGATCCCTACTTCTTTCCCTACATCAAGGATAGTGCACAGTGAACTTCTCAAAACTCAGAGTTATCTGAGTCAGATAAGGTTATAGCTGCAACTTTTGCAAATATGACTGTGCATGTACAGTTACTTACTGAGAATGTGACAAGAGTAAAGTGAAGATATAATCTGATAGACAGCCATTAAATCTAGTGTATATCTTCCATCTCAGGAAGCTATTTTTAATATGGGATTCATGGACAAACATAATGCTCTTCTGGGGGCAAAAGAGGACTGAAACAGATTTTACAGTGGGAGAAAATTTCCTATGTGTTTTTTTTCCTGCTCCTATGACTCTATCAATAAAGTGCTCACCACCTCTCCCTGAGAAATTCAACATTCCAGTTGTGTCAGGGCCAAGAGCAGGATGTGCCAGAGCTGTGCAAGAGACATGGCGAGGGAGGGGGGTAGAGCCCAGTGCATGTGTACCTAGCCTTTACCTGGGCTTTCCAGCTCACTGAGGCAGCAATCTGTGGAAGGGGGGAAGAGAGGATCCCTTTCCTCTAATACTGTGGTTGGAGCACAAAGATTTGGTTGCCTCCCATCTCTCACAAAAAAATCCTAGTTCCCTTATCTGAGTCCTCCCCATTAAAGCTTTGTAGAGCCATGATTAATATGGCACAATAGTTAAAACACAAAACAATGTTTTTAAAAAGATTTTTCTGCATATTTTTGCTGGATTTATTACTGCCTCCAATTTATCTTGTAGTTCAGAAAATTGTTTGTCACAGTAGAAAGCAGAACATTTCTGACAAATGTTATTACGAGCAGATGCTTATCATGCTTTGGGTAACCCTAATCCTTAGATGTCAAATTGCAGGAAGTTCTGACTTAAACTCTTGATTAGTCCCGCCAAAACAACAGAGGAAAATAGATTCCCTATTACAGCTGTTCTAAAATGTGAAGCAGTAGAATCACACAGGCAACTTTCTATAGACTTGTATAGTATTGTACCTTCCCTTCCTTCCACACACAGCACTAACTGCACAGACAGAGTCCAAAGGCATATATTAAGACTATCAGTTATTTTCAAACACTGCAGCACTAGGGTAAACCTATTGGGAGCAAAAGGAACCAAGAACAGAAGAAAGTTCAGATTAGGGTCAGTGGAAGAAAGGTAAGACACATGGAAATGTGAAAGAATAGAGAAGGGAACGCTTGATTATTGGGAGAAGGAAGTGAAATTTGGGGGAAGAGAAATATGAAGTTGGTAGAAGGGAAAAGGAGGAATCAGGGAGAAAGATAGGATGCAGAGAAAGAAGAAGGATCTTCAAAGGTTTGGATGGGCTTTATATAGTATCTGAATTGGGGCTATGTGGGGACTATTCAAACTAAATTAATCTCAGAACCCTTGGACCTACTTTAAAAGGTTTTAGCAAGGGAATGGCAAAGCACAACGAGATGAGTCACACTGCAGAACTCAGCAAGGGAAAAAAGAGGTGAATTGTTAACTTTTATCTAAGAAGCAGATTTTGGAAATGGTTCTGCATTACAAGGAATCCTGAAGAGCTGCATGCTTTTTGGGGACAAGTTTCCTTTGGAAATGTATTTTTTTCAAACATGATCCTCTTGGAACGTCTGGGCCTCAAAGAGCTCGCCATGTCTTTTGTACAGTACAGAAGCACAGTGATCCTAATTGGATCCCTGGGAGCTAACATAATATAAACACTCCATAGTCATAATCAGATAAACGATAAAGCATTTCAGTATTATGGCTCTGATCCACAAAGCACTGAGGCACATGCTTAACTTCAAACAGATGAGTAGTGGCACTGAAGTCAAAACTTTACATGTTTAAAGTTAAACATAAGGTTTAAATCTTTGCAGGATTAAGCCGAAAAGCAGGGATCAGATCAGAAAGACCCTACTATGCATGTCTGTTTTGAATGAGCTGTTGTACCTCAATAGTTTTCCCTCCAAATATGTACAATTATTTTAACTACTGTTTATGACATTAATGCTTCTGTTAGTATTTTATACTTACAGATATTTAACTGTATATCAATACATAGTGCCAACATGTCCCTGTCAGCACTCTGCCCTCTTAAGCTTAAGTTTGTGCCTGCTTACATTAACACATCTAGTTCCAAATTTTGTGTATCTCAGTGATATCCCTACTTAGGGCCTGATCCAAAGCCCATTGAAGGCAACAGAGAAACTACCATTGACTTCAATAGGCTATGGATTGGGCCCCAAATCTTGTCTTTGCTTAAAAATACGTAACTGCTATAGTTTTTGCAGCCAATTAGAGTAAGTGAAGCAGAGAGCACCTGAATAATATAAGCACTGCACGAATTCAATTTCCTTTTTACTAAAATAAAGTAACCTGAATGCCATCCCATGGAAACTGCAGTATTTGTTAGTCTTTTTTGCACAGGGCTAACATTTGTTTCTTTTTGCATTATATCCAGTATTTCAATGTGTGCATTGCAGATTCTTTCCCCATTGTTTCATTGCTGTCTTTCTCTTATTCAAAATTTGAAACTTTTAAAGTGGATGTCTAAGGGAAATATGAATTGTACCCATTTCTTCCTGTTAGTCTGTTCCCTAAGTAACTCATCTGTCTATCTCAGATTTTTGTATTGCTCGTGTTCTTAGTATCATTTAAAGCTTTATGAGAGTTTTGCAATCAGGATGGGGACTTCTTGTCCTCGGGAATCTTAAGAACCTCACATAGCCTTTCACAAGTGGCAAGGTATTTTTTAGGAGTCTGTTTCCTTGTATGCAGTGCACAGCTTGTCCCAGCTGAGAGCTCCTTGAATGGAGGGAGAGATTGGTGAAGGTGGGATCTGTCCATGTTATTCTATCATGTCCAGATTATACTATTCTAGAGCTTCTATCTCTTTCAGCTCCTTGGTGAACTGGTGGACAGCTGCTTCTGTCGTCTTTTTCTGCTTCTCAGCTTCCGGAGCTAGCTGGAGTGCAACTTCCAGCTGTTGCTTTTCTGCAGCTTTCTCCTTGGCTCTCATCTCTGCTTGACACCTTTGGTTTTCAAGTTCTTTGTCCTTCTCTTCTCTCTCAAACCTGACTGGTTCTAACTCTGTAGTTGCTTCAGCACTCATGTTTATGCTTTATTGTTTCTATTTCCCTTACCCAAAATAAGCAAACAGAAACAACAAACTGTTGCCTTTCTTTGACTATTTCCAGCCACCACACTCGAGATTCACTTAAAACTGCTATTCCAGTACTTAAAGTGTAAATCTCAGTTAAAATAGAAACCTGTGTAGAAATACTGTTTGCTGCTTCACTTTGACATACTGGGGAGCAAACACAGTGAGGGGCTGTGTCAGCCCTGTCCTACAAGCTTGAGTGCCTTTCAATACCTTGCTGTAGTAGCTTCTACCTGGGCCATTCACAAACTGCCTTCCAGCATGCAAGTCACACCTTGAGTGTCTGTATGTAATTGCAGCCTGCCAGACATACTTGGGTCACACTCTGGCTCCCACCAGCCTGAGCTGTGCTGCAGTGTGACCACACCTCTCCTTCCCTGTCCATCTCATTCTTTGCACCTAAGAAGAAAAAAGAAGTAGCTATTGGACTCTGTGGGAGGGGTCCTGACCTGAAGAGTTTGGTCAGTAATTATGGTGGAAGCATGTGGTGAGAAAATGTGCTTTAAAACTAATATAAGAACATAAGAACGGCCGTACTGGGTCAGACCAAAGGTCCATCTAGCCCAGTATCTGTCTTCCAACAGTGGCCAAAGCCAAGTGCCCCAGAGGGAGTGAACCTAACAGGCAATGATCAAGTGATCTCTCTCCTGCCATCCATCTCCATCCTCTGACAAACAGAGGCTAGGGACACCATTCCTTACCCATCCTGGCTAATAGCCATTTATGGACTTAACCACCATGAATTTATCCAGTTCTCTTTTAAACGCTGTCACCTGCCTTAATCATAAGACCATCTGTCTTCAAACAACACTCCTCAGTAAAGGGAGTTCCACGCAACGTTTCACAAGTTGACGGTGCGCTGTGTGAAGAAGAACTTCCTTTTATTTGTTTTAAACCTGCTGTCTATTAATTTCATTTGGTGACCCCCTAGTTCTTGTATTATGAGAATAAGTAAATAACTTTTCCTTATCCTTATATAGTTTGCTAAATTAGGCTCTAGAAAGCATTTCATCTTTATTTTTCTTTTAACAATCTCTAATGACTCATTGCTGGTACTCCTAAAAATCGTTCTCTTTGTCATTAAAAAGCTTGTTTTATCTAATCCAGTGTCTTATGGGGTTCAACAGATTTCAAGCAAAATTAGACTATCTAAGGCTATGTGTAAACTGCAGTTTGGACTACAGGGATGTGAATAGTAGTAGCATCAAAATTTCGTGCTCTAATTTACCCATGTGGACACTGTAGGCATGAACTAAAAAGTTCTTAGTTCAAATGTATGTACTCCTGTTTGAAGAGTACTACATTAATGTGACCTGGGAATCTTTCAGTTTGCAACCACAGCATCCATACAGGGGAGTTACAGAGCAGCGCTTAGGTGCATGCTTCTGTAACCTATGCATCTCCTGGATGTAGTGTTTTATCCTGTCCCTGAGAGGGAGACGTGGCTTTTAGCTTGTGCAGTAGAAGCTTATGCACTGAGGTACCAGGTTCAATCCCACTCACTGCCAATTGGGGTCTATTGGTGTTATAAGTGGGAGCTTGTCTGGAATTTGTACTAGGAAGTCTCTGAAGCTCAGGACATGTTTCTTCAGCTAGGGGAAGTATGTAACACACATGCCTATTGGGTGTGACCACTGAGAGAGAGAGAGACACACACACACACAGAGAAAGATTAATGAGTCTGCTCTACAGCCTTAGTTAAGAGTCATTTGGCTTTTTGCTCACGCAGTAGATGCTGATGCACTAAGCTCCAGAAGCCCCAGGTTCGATCCTGACTACTGATGACCATGGTCTGTCAATGTTACACTTCCACTATAACACTAGTCCAACCTCTGGGAGAGTGTAGACAAGTCATATGATTCAGTCCCTAGCATTTCTTTTCTCTTTCACATTTTTTGGCTAGGTTATGTTAATTTTCTTTCCAATAGGTAAGGGTATTCTTTTCCTTTATCTTGATTTCCAGGGTATCATCCTTTCACTCCTTCTTAGTTTAGGCTTTAATCAATAGGCAATGCCAAGAGAAAATATTACAAACACAAGTATGAAGCAGTTTGTAAAAGAATAAATCAGCCTCAGGTGGCACTCTGTTTGCACAGCAGCTCACTTAACTTGATTGAACTTTAGAGAGGAAGAAAACTGGGTTTCAAATATTCTCTACAATATTTGATTAACACAGCTTCACATGGGTAACAGTCTACAGTATAGAAGAGAAATATTTTTAGATCAGCACTGTAACTCATTTTTAGTTTTAATGGTCAGTTTTAATGGTCAGAATGCCTCAAGAAGCTGTAAGCAACACCTGCTTCAGAGATTGAGAAGATATAGAATCCAGACCCATCCCCCACAACCTCAAGGACATGGGGTCTTTGGCTGAGAAAAACGCTGACCTTTGCCTAAATCTTCCCTAGCCCTCCCACATTAAGATAGGTGTCTGGAAGGAGGGAGAAGCATCATCTGAGCTGGTGCCTAATTTTGTAAGCATAGAAAGGAATCAATTTATGAATTTGCTGAGGTGCCAAATAGAGTTTAAAGCTGAAATCTAACAAACTAGATTTGCCAGTTATACAGAATCATAGACATGTAGGGCTGACAGGGACCTCTAGTTCCAGTCCCCTGCACTGGGGCAGGATTAAATATTATCTAGACCATCCCTGTCAAACCTGTTCTTAAAAACCTCCAGTGACGGAGATTCAACAACCTCCCTAGGTAATTTGTTGCAGTGATTAACTATCCTTACAGTTAGGAAGTTTTTCTTAATGTCTAAACTAAATCTCCCGTGCTGTCCTGTCTTCAATGATTAAGGAGAAATATTTATCACCCTCTTCTTTACAACACACTTTTATGTACTTGAAGAGTGTTATCGTGGCCCCCTTAGTCTTCTCTTCTCCAGACTAAACAAATCCATTTTTCCATCTTTCCTGGTAGGTCATGTTTTCTAGACCTTTAATCATTTTTGTTGCTGTCCCCTGGACTTTTTCCAATTTATCCACATCTTTCTCAAAGTGTCGTACCCAGAACTGGACACAATACTCCAGTTGAGGCCTTATCAGTTCTGAGTAGACTGGAAGAATTACTTCTCTTATCTTGCTCCTACTAATTCATCCCAGAATGATGTTTGCTTTTTTTGCAACAATATTACATTGTTGACTCATATTTAGTTTTTGATCCACTATAACACCAAGATCCTCTTCTTCAGTACTCCTTCTTAGGCAGTGTCGGGAGCCAGGGGGGCTTTCCTCCGAAACTGAGGATAAAGAGCCACTCTCTCAGTCTGAGGGGGCAGGGCCAGACCAAGCTTACTCCACCCCCCAGAAGGAGAGGGGTGGAATGGGAAGTACAAAGGGAGGGGCCCTTAGCCCAGTCAGGGCAGCACCAGGGAGGGAGACAGACGCAGACCGCTGGCTGCTCACTTCAGACCCTGCTGCTGGTCCAGGGGAGGCCCTGGACCAGGAGATACCTGACCTGGAGGAAGGACAGGGGCTCCTGGGGCTGCCAGGGCTGCCCGCTGCCAACAAGGAACTGGAAGAACCTGAGGCAGAGGGGGAGCTGGAGCTGCCAGCAGCTGAATACCTGAATGACCTGGAAGGACCGGAGGCACTCACTCAAGGGACTGGGTAGGAAGGAGCCCAGGGACAGAACTACACAGCACAGTGCCTGTCAGGGCCCTGGGCTGGATGCAGTGGAGTTGGGTGAACCTGCGTTCCCCTACCCCGGCCAACCCGCCTTGGGTAGCAAAATCCCGATAGCACGCCACAGACTCTTGCCCTTGCTCCCCTGCCTGAGGGGCGCGCCACAGACCCTTGCTGGCGCTCCCCTGCCTGGGGGGGTGTGCCACAGACTCTTGGCCATGCCCTTCCCTCCATTAATTCCCCAGTGACAGAGGCATGACCGAAGTAAGGCCAGTGAGGCAGTAGCTCCCCACCGCCCCCGTGTTGTATTTGTGATTATTCCTTCCTAAGTGTAGTACTTTGCCTTTGTCCTTGTTGAATTTCATTATATTTATTTAAGATAATTTCTCCAGTATATCAATATAATTTTGAATTTGAATCCTGTCCTCCAAAGTGCTTGCAAACCATTCCACCGTGGTAACATCCACAAACTTTCTAAGTGTACTCTGTATGCCATTATCCAAATCATTTATGAAGATATTGAATAGAACCAGACCCAGGACAGATCCCTGTGGGTCCCTGGTCGATATGTCCTTCCAGCTTGACTGTGAACCATTGAGAATTACACTCTAATTACAGTTTTCCAACCAGTTGTACACTCACCTTATAGGAGATTTGTCTAGGCTATGTTTCCCTAGTTTACTTATGTGAAATTCATGTGAGATGGTATCAAAAACCCTAACGTCAAGATACATCACTTCTGCAGTTTTCCCCCTATCCACAAGACTTGTTACCCTGTCAAAGAAGCAACAAAGAGTCCTGTGGCACCTTATAGACTAACAGAAGTATTGGAGCATAAGCTTTCATGGGTGAATACTCACTTTGTCAGACGCAGGTGGTAGAAATTTCCAGAGACAGGTATAAATATGCAGGCTTCTTTATACCTGCCTCTGGAAATTAGGCTGCAACTTAGCAGGGGGGTTGAGGATCTCAGTAGTGCCTAAATTTTGGAATTGGGTTTGTAAAGTGAAAGTTAGCATAAATTCTGTTGTGGATCTGAGCCTTAGTGAATGATGGGAAATGGCTTGAATAATGATCTCTCTCTTCTTCCTTTGCCTTACTATAAGTATGAGAGGGTTTGAAAATTATGAGGTAGGATCCCATAAAACAGTTTCCTGACTACTCCCTATATCCCTTGGTCTTTAGTTTGAAGGTTTTAATTATGAGAGGCAAATTATTTTCACAGGCCAAATCCATAGATTGTCATGACTGTGCTTAGCCTCTGAAGGTCCAGGATAATGTCAGGCTAGAAGACAGTACGCAGACTGATTTGTGAGGTGGCTAAATTTGTTTGCAATATTTTTTTGACACCTGAATTACTTGAGGAAGATGTGCACACTTGTCTGATGGGAAGCAGATATGTTTTTGGCCAAGTCAGGGAGCAACTTGTTAACTATCTGGGAACCCAGATCTGGGTGGTGTGGAAGCGGCCAAGATAATCTCAGGCACCTCCTAGTGGCCAGTGTCTAGTGCAGGTATTTGTTCCATTGGAGGTTCAGTTACCTCATACCAAGTATTTGGCATGAACTTTGGGAAAGGCATCACCTAAAGGTGGGGAATGGGGTTGGGGTTCCCAATGTCTGTCACAAGGAGGAGGCAACCCCCTTTCTCCAGTGCCTTAATCCTCAGACGAGGGGAAGGTGATGGGTCCCAGCAGCAGTCTGGGGACCAAGTGTGGAATGATGAAGGGCTGATGGTGCCCTACGTGGAAATGGTTAAGGAAAGAATCATGGGCATCACTGCACAAGGTATTGTAGAATACTTCTCAGATGAGTTAAGTTAATCAAGTTATGGTCTAATTAAATTACAACCCTTCTATCTTGTCTTTTTTCCTATCTAGTACAATAAAATGTTTGCTTTTAGAAACAAGAAAGACCAGATGCTAAAAATAATCCCTCTAAAAACTATTTTAAAATACTTAACAATAAAATATGAAATAAAGATGATCTTGGGCGATTCCCCCAACTGCCAGCATGATGGACCATTATCATAGCAAAAATTAGTAATCAACCAGCAAGATTCAAAACAATAAATTCTCAAGGGAGCCTTTTGCACTGAGTAAAATAGCTTTAAGGTAATAATAAATTATTCCCCAAATACAGAAACCATAGTATTTTATTCTAGTTTAATTACTTTAATTTCAGCAGACAGAGAAAGCATAAAGGAAAATACCTGCTTTGTTTGTTGATCCACAAAATCTTGAGAAAAGCTTACTCACTGAGGAAATATTCTTCATTTAAAAACAAATTCTCCCCAACATCAAAAAGGCAGCAAAATCTTAATTAAAGCAAATTAAGGTTTTTTTTTAATGTGAGAATAGAACTTAGCAACTAGTAACACTTTCGAGTTTTTAGAGTTGTGATTGCACATAAATCACACTTCTAGTATTCTAGAAGCAAGATGGGTGAGGTAATAATTTTTATTGGACCAACTTCTGTTGGTGAGAAAGACAAGCTTTTGAGCCACACAGCTTGGTCCAACAGAAGTTGGTCCGGTAAAAGATATTACCTCTCATATCTTTTCTCTCTAAGGACTAACCCCAACTAAATCATCCCAGCCAGGGCTTTGTCAAGTGGGAACTTAAAAACCTCTAAGGATACAGATTCCATCATCTCCCTAGGTAACCCATTCCAGTGCTTCAACACCCTCCTAGTAAAATAATTTTTCCTAATATCCAACCTAGACCTCCTCTCACTGAAACTCGAGACCATTGTTCCTTGTTCTGTCATCTGCCACCGCTGAGAACAGCCTAGCTCCATCCTCTTTGGAACCCTGCTTCAGATAGTTGAAGGCTGCTATCAAATCCCCCCTCACTCTTCTCTTCTGCGGACTAAATAAACCCAGTTCCCCCTCAGCCTCTCCTTTTAAGTCATGTGCCCCAGCTACATAACCATTTTCTTTGCCCTCTGCTGGACTTTCTCCAATTTGTCCACATCCATTCTGTAGTGGGGGGAGAAAAAATGGATGCAATACTCCAGATATGGACTCATCCGGCCCGAATAGATGCGAATAATCACTTCCCTTAATCTGCTGGCAATGATGCTACTAATGCAGCCCAATATGCTGCTAGCCTTCTTGAAAACAAGGGTACACTGTTGACTCATATCCAGCTTCTCGTTCACTGTAATCCCCAGAGCCATTTCTGCAGAACTGCCGCCTACCCAGTTGGTCCCCAGCCTGTAGTAATGAGTGGGATTCTTCCATCCTAAGTGCAGGACTCTGCACTTGTCTTTGTTGAACCTCCTCAGATTACTTTTGGCCCAATCCTCCAATTTGTCTATGTCACTCTGGACCCTATCCCTACCCTTCAGCATATCTACCTCTCCCCCCAGCTTAGTGTCACCCACAAACTTGCTGAGGGTGCAATTGATCCTATCATCCAGATCATTAATGAAGATGTTAAACAAAACCAGCCCCAGGACTAACATCTGGGGTGCTCTGCTTGATATCGGCTGCCAACTAGGCATTGAGCCATTGATTACTGCCAACTGAGCCCAACAATCTAGCCAGGTTTCTGTCAACCATATAGTCCATTCATCCAATCCATACTTTTTTAATTTATTGGCAAGAATGCTGTGGGAGACCATATCAAAAGTTTTGCTAAAGTCAAGATATATCATGTCCACCGTTTTCCCCATATCCACAAAGCCAGTTGTCTCATCACAAAAGGCAATCAGGTTGGTCAGGCATGACTTCCCCTTGGTGAATCCATGTTGACTGTTCCTGATCACCTTCCTCTCCTCCAAGTGCTTCAAATGGATTCCTTGATGACCCATAACTCCATGATTTTTCCAGGGACCGAGGTGAAGCTGACCAGTTTGTAGTTCCCCAGATTCTCCTTCTTCCCTTTTTTAAAGACGGGCACTATATTTGCCTTTTTCCAATCATCTGGGACCTCTCCCGATCACCATGAGTTTTCAAAGATAATGGCCAATGACTCTGCAATCATATCAGCCAAATTCCTGAGCACCTTCGAATGCATTAGATCCAGACCCATGGACTTGTGAATGTCCAGCTTTTCTAAATAATCCTTAACCTGTTCTTTCACCACTGAGGGCTGCTCACCTCCTCCCCGTACTGTGCTGCCCAGTGCAGCAGTCTGGAAGCTGAGCTTGTCTGTGAAAACTGGGGCAAAAAAAAGCATTGAGTACTTCAGCTTTTTCCACATCATCTGTCACTAGGTTGCCTCCCCCATTCAGTAAGGGTCCCACACTTTTCCTGACTTTTTTCTTGTTGCTAATGTACCTGTAGAAACCCTTCTTGTTACCCTTCACATCTTTTGCTAACTGCAACTACAGCTGAGTCAAAGTCTGCTTTTCTGAAGTCCAGGGTCCGTATTCTCCTGCTCTCCTTTCTTCCTTTTGTCAGGATCCTGAACTTGACCATCTCATGGTCACTGCTGCCCAGTTTGCCACCCACTTCTACTTCCCTGTCAATTCTTCCCTGTTTGTGAGCAGCAGGTCAAGAGGAGCGCGGCCCTTAGTTTGTTCCTCCAGCACCTGCACCAGAAAGTTGTCCCCAACATTCTTGAAAATCTTCCTGGATTGTCTGTGCACTGCTGTATTGCTCTCCCAGCAGATATCAGGGTGATCAAAGTCCTCCATGAGAACCATGGCCCCTGTGATCTAGAAACATCTATTAGTTGCCCAGAGAAAGACTCGTCTACCTCATCCTCCTTACTGATAACCTCCAGAGGTGAGGTGACTATGGTCTTTCCAGGTTGTTAACCAACACTATCTTCTCTTGGAAGCCATTGACCTGGAGGAGTGTCAATATATTGTTAAGATACAGTAAGAATCTGCACAGAACTAGTTTATTCTATTAAAGTTTTATACAGCTCTGTAGTACCAGAGTGCCTTCTAGAAGTTCACTTAAGCAATTTGACTAGTGTTTGTCCCTAAGAAGAGGAAGACAATGCTACAGGCAACAAACTTTGAATGTATTATTAATTATTATTATTATTATTTTAAATAAATATGTTATATACAGTGCTTCATGTGTTTATATGGGTATGGTCAAAGTCAAAAGAGTGCACCTTTAACTTGGAAGGTAGCTGGGTTTGTGTGGTTCTTAGGCCCTTCAGAGTTCATTCCAGCACAGTCTTGGACCAGCCTCTGAAAAAGCTGTGACCTACACAGATGAGCTTTAGCCTTGTGTTGAACAGTTCCATTGTACATGAGATTTGGTCCTCATCCCAGAGTTTTAGTTTATCTTTTAGGTGTCCTGGACCCAACCATTGTGCATCTTGATAATAAGAACTGACACCCAGAATATGATAGTCTTCTAACCTGTCTAGGGAGCGGGGGACAGCCTGATGTTCTCATGGTTGCCTATTTTGCAGAGGATATGTGCTGCTGCATTCTGCACTAGTAGAAGTTTTTGCTGGGCTGGAAGCTTCTAGCTATTGGCAACGTAGTTTGCTTTTGACAGGCTCATTTAGGAAGTTGATCCATGTGAGGATGGCACCAGCTAAAGATATGGAGATATATGCCTGCAAATCTACAGCGGAGGTCTTGTAGTTCTTTCAATGAGACCGCTCTAAGTGCTTGTCTATCATCTTGAGATGGAATGACATTATTCTTAGTAAAGGATTCTATTATTGTATCAATGGTTAGAAGCATCACTGGTCCTGCTTGTCCTTGGGAACATGGTCATATTTCAATATTTGCTTGTGAAAGAATCTGTGCTTTTCCCATTTGGAATAGATAATCCTTAAGAAGAGAAGGGCCATCTCCAGCAGGAGATGCAAAAAGAGCACTGTTGGTGTTATGAAGAGCTTACAAATACATGAGACAAACCTAAGCAAGGACAATGAATGTAACAATGAAAAGAGCTATGGAGAAAACATGGAATAACATAATTCACATTTCAAGTAAATATTACATTTAAAAATGAGACTGAGTTAGGGCAAGTTGGAAGGATCAGGAGTTAGTGGGAACCACAGTGAAAGAAGTGGGTTTGAGAAGAGGTTTAGAGGAACATGATGATGCTTTGTGCACAGGAAGGGGAAGGAATTGCAGATATAAAGAGTAGTGTGTGAAAATCCACACAGAAAGAGTGGAAGAAGGAGGAGACAAAGGGTGCAAGAAATAAGCTGCCGTTATGGAGATATACTGCTCACAGCAGCTGCACAGCATGCGCTGAACAGTATGGACATGTTGCTAATCTCCCTCCTGGAATCAGGTACATGAAATTACTGTCTTGAGTGTACATAATTTTCATTTATGAACAGGGTGAAATAAATTGCTTTGCTATGTTGACAGCTGCACCCTGGGAAGACAGCCACACTCCACTGAGCTGACACTAGATACTGTTTAAGCTGTGTCAGTTCTGCCTGAATCAACTTATCTACAGTGTTTTCAAAGTGCACAGCTAACAGAACTTAAATTACATTTGGTGGCTTATTTGAAGAAAGCAATCCCTGTATTTGGTAGCCTTAATGCACTGGTGATGCATGACTCTCACTGTCTACCTGCAGAGTTCTGACTTGCAAGACTATCCCATTCAGGTTGGAATGGATATTTTTTCTGCTTTTCTGTCTATTTAGCTTGATAGCTCTTAATAGACCTAACAGAATGGTCCTATTAGTAAAATTCTGCCCTCTTACAGAGAGCACTGGGCAGAGCAATTGAATTTGGCCATAAAGTAAAACTCAGAAGGAATGTGGTCCCTATAAAACAGAAGTTCAGGTGCTCTGACCCCAGTGCTCTGGGGGGAAAATGGTTATACAAAATAGAGTGCAATGCAATTCAGCACAACAGAATGTATAAGACATCATTTGACAAAAGCCAAAGAAAGGGAAATGATACAAAACACAATTAGCATCCAGAACAGAAGTATAAAGTTCTTTTTAAAGCCATGGTCTCAAAATCAGATTGAGAAAAAAAATGGCTTTTGAATTTGGATAAGCAATTTTGAACATTCTGGTTTAGGTGTATAACATTGTATTAGTGTGTCCACTAAGGACATATAGGTTAAATATACTTGAAGTTTAGCTATAGCCAGAGGTGTTAGGAGAAATAGGGAGGGACATGGGACCCCCAAAAACTTTCATTTGTTCCTTCCACTAGCCACAGTTGTGTGTCACCTCTGAGAGACATGAGCATGCAGCATGCCCACCTGCCTGTCCCTTGCTGGCCATGTCCAGACCTGGAGCTCACAGCCAGAGCAGGAGGCTGCCGTGTAAGTCATTATTTATAAGCAACAGCTGGTGCAGGGGTTGAAATTTATCCCTTGGCCGGCTTCCCCTCCATGACTCTGTGGGTGGGATAACCCCTTCCCCTGACTGTCTGGACCAGGCATGGAGAGACATGTGTCCAACAGGACAGCGATGGCAGGGTGGAGGAGGAGCCCACTTCCCCTCCTGTGCAGTCTCTGCTACAGCGCTCTAATGCTCTCCAAAGCAGTGATCCTCTCTGGCCTGGACAGCTTCCCAGTGTTGAGCCCCAAATGGAGCTCAGGGCACACTCCTGGTGCCCACTGCACTGAGCTGGGCTTTGAGCAACTCCTTCCATCCCAGATGTACCCCCTTCATAGTCCCTACCACCAGCCAGAGGTCAGGGCCGGCTCACCCAGCCACAGATACAGTAGCTGGGAAGCCTCCACCAGAGTTCTGCCCCTTCCTCAGATGAGATCCACGGGAGAGGTGCCCAGGGCACAGAGCTGCTATGTGCAACATGCCATGCACACTGCCCCGTACACTACAGCACAACAGCCCAGAGGAGGACACACTGCAGCTTTTTTGTGGGCCCAGCTCAGACAAGGCTTAAAGAGGGCAGAGTCACAAGGAGTCACAATCCCTGCAAAAAATAATTAAAAATGGAGTCATGTCACTGAGGGGTACACACACACACTCACATACACGGTTTTTCCACTTTAAGCCCTGGGATTCACAATTACCTTGCAGTGATCAACAGCCCAGTACAATCCTAACTATTGTACAGAAACTGTTGATTCACCCCACCCCAGTATTATATATCATGGGCATTGGTATTATATATTGTGTGGATGTGGCCCACATAACACATAGAGACCTGAATATGGGTAACAGGGAATCATTTGATGATTTCCTGTTCTGTTCATTCCCTCTGAAGCATCTGGCATTGGCCACTGTCAGAAGACAGGATACTGGTCTAAATAGACCATTGAGCTGACCCAGTATAGCTGTTCTTATGTGGCCCACAATGACAAATAGGTTGAGAAACAATGTCTAAGTGCACAGCCTTCCATTTTATACTGTTAAAAAATAGATCTGAGGCTGGGTTAGAATTTTTCTTCAAAATTTAATTGCAATTACAAAAGGGGTTCCTGGCTTATGATACTCAAAATACAGTTGTTTACCAAGCATAAAAAAAAGTCTTCTGTGCCCCCCGCTCCATAAAATATGAATAGGAGGGAAAAGATAAAGCTTAATTTACTAAACTCATTCAATTGAGATGTAGCAAAACAAGGCCAAAGAGTAATGGCTTACATTAAAATTTTAAAAATTAAGATCAATAATAGTAGCTTGAGGATAACTTGAAGGTTCAACAGACTTATAATGGGTCACTTAATATCTACTGGGTGTATAAGATTTCTTTACAGAAAAAAAAGTTTTTTGCCTTTTTCTTCGTAATAGACCTCAGAGTATAAAATGGTCACTGGATGACTTTGTCACAGAAAAAAAGAGTTTTCCACCTCTATCCACTCCCTCCTTTCCCTTTGAACCATTAAAGTGCCACTTCTGACAGACCTCAGTAGTTCTCCTGAAAGTGGGAGGTTGGCATGAAACTTGGAGTCACTGGAGAAGGGGTTATGGAAGGTCACAGAGGTTGCCAACAGAGTGAGATGTGGATCAGTGAAGAAAAGGGACCAAGAGCCAAGGGACAATGAAGAAAGAGAAAGAGGTGGTAGCAGCAGATTGAAGAAGGGGGTTCATGAGAGAAATAAATTAAGGTGCATGCTGCCTCTGCTGCAGACCATAAAAGGGTGATCTGGGCCTGCTTTTATGAGCTTATGGAGGGTCCTCAGGACTCCAGCTAAAAAAAACCCACTTTCTTCAAGGCAATGCCACTACCACCACTACCACCTAGACCTTTGTTAGGCTTCACAGATACTAACAAACCTAAATATGGTTATCCTTCTCTCCAGCAAGCTTTAAAAAGTGTTTTGGGGGCTAAAAAAAACTATTTGGCTTGATGGGGACAAACAAGCCTCCTGTGACATATGAGAAGAGGGACTCTTGATTGGCCTCTAAAAATATCCTTAAGTTCTTTGCAGAATATTTAACATCTTCAGAAGCTGGATGGGGAGGGGTCCTGGCAAGTTTCTTAAGGCTTTCAAAAATGAGGGGGAACCCACCCGATTCTTAAGGATGGAGCTGGGGTTGGGGCTGACAGAATAGACTAGAGGCTTCAGCAAGCCTCCTATAGCTCATGGGGGTGATGGGGTTTAGGAAATCCCCGAGGTGCCTTTTAAGGCTTGCATGAGAGTTGTGGCCACAAGCCTCCTCAGGCACACAGCTTTTCAGGAAGGAGCCCAATAAGCCCCTTGAGGTTTTCAGGGAGTGAAGAGTGGAAGGACATCCTTCCCCAGTTAATCTTATAAGGTTTTCCTGAGAGTTGATGGACCTATCCAGGCAAAGTCCTGATCCTGTGCACATCTTAAGATTCATGGCAGAGGGGCTTCCCATCCTACAGACCTCAAGAGCATCTCAAGAACATTTGTCTCCAGATGTACATCAGTAGTAGAGTCAAGGCAGTGGTACCTGACCTGTGAATTTGCAGATTCAAATGTTTGAGTTTCTTAACCTTGAATTTCCTGACTTTTTAATGGTTGTGTTTTGCTACCTGCAATGGTTTTGCATGAATTTTTACCCTGAAGAGATTGACCTTAACTTCACCTTACCTAAAGGCTTTGGAATGATATTTTTTTATCCTCTGGACATTAACCTTAGCAGAAAGTCCCAGAACAGTGGCAATCTTACCATATGAGGTATGCATTACTTTTCTACCCTCATTTTAGCTCTTAATTTTATGTCTTTTGTTCATTTAGGAAAGCTGAACTATAACATTATTTAACCTTAGATTTGTGGGGGTGCTTACAGTCTAACATTTTGCATTTGGAAGCAGGGCCACCCGGCGAGGGGCAAGTGGGGCAATTTGCCACAGGCCCAGGGGCCTACAGGGGCTCCCATGAGAGTTTTTCGGGGCCCCTGGAGCAGGGTCCTTCATTCCTCTGGGAGCCCCGGAAAACTGTCGCGGGGCCTGGGGCCCTGGAGCTTCTTCTGCTCCTGGTCTTCACTGGCGGAAGGTCCTTCCGCTCCTTGGCGGAAGGACCCCCCGCCAGCGAATTACCACTGAAGTGGGACCCACAGCCGAAGTGCAGGTGGGTCTTTAGCAGTAAGGGGCCCTTCTGGTCCAGGACCCGCTGCCAAAGTGCCCCAAAGACCCGCGGCGGGAGCCACCCGCCGCTGAATTACCGCCGAAGACCCGGCTGCACTTCGGTGGCAGGGGGCCCCTGCTTCAGCGGTAATTCGGCAGCAGAGGATTCCCGCCGTGGGTCTTCGGGGCACTTCGGCGGCGGGTCCCGGAGTGGAAGGACCACCCGCCGCTGACTTGCTGCCGAGGCGGGGGCCTCCCGCCGCCGAAGACTGCAGGCCCCCGGAATCCTCTGGGCGGCCCTGTTTGGAAGGAGAACATTTCTAAAATGAGAACTAGCCACCATCTTTTATGAAGTAGTACAAGTCTTTGAATAAACAGATTTTCAAAGCTGCATTTAATACCTAAAAACCATTCCTGAAAATTCTATTAACTCCAGGGATATTGTACATGAAAGTTATTTTTGATTTGCTTTGTCACTCTCAGCTAATTATAGGCAAACCTCCAAAGGTTCAGAAGTTCACTTCAGTTCAGATAAGCAATTAGATACCCCAAAATTCAGGTAATTATCTGAATTACTTTGGTATGCAAAACTGTTCTGGAAATCAGTGAGGTAGCCTTTCCTGTAATATTTTGGCAGTTATGCTTCTGGTCACATACTTAACCTGGAAACGAGGGGTATATGAAAATGAAAAAAAAAGAGTCAGAAGAAGTCATCCTATTATTTTTGATCATCAAAGTATTTGGTTTGGTTCAGTTCAGCTCAGATTTTAGGCAAATATTAGACCATTATTAGTATTACAGGAGCGCTCAGCGGGCCCAATTGTGCTAGGTAACGTACAAGCACGTAGTGAAAGATCGTCCCTCCCTTGAGGAGTTTACAATCTAAGACAGGGTGGGAGAATAAAAAGGGTCATGCCTTGCCCTATGAAGTGACTTGCCCTTGGACACAGTTCAGGGGCAGTGCTGAGAATTCCTGTCTCCTGACTCCAAGCCTCAAACCCTATCTATTAGACTATACTGCCTCTCAGTCACGTTGCTTGTTAGTATAGTACCTAGTATAGTTTGCTCACTCCCCACATTAAAAATAAATCATAGAATCATAGAATGTCAGGGTTGGAAGGGACCTCAGGATGTCATCTAGTCCAACTTCCTGCTCAAAGCAGGAGCAATCCCCAGACATCTCCCCTGCAAACCTCACTTCCATGATAGTAGTATTATTCTCCCTTCCTCCCAATCAAACTGTAAGCTTTTTGGGGTGGGGATTGTACCTCCTCCACAGCTCCTACCACAGTGGGGCTTGGATCCCAATCCAGAGCTTCAGGGTCCTATCATAATATAAATATGCTAATAGCACTTTTTCCATATTTAAAAGACAAATATTTCATACCTAGTTTAGAGCATATTTAAAGTATCATTGAAATCATGGTCACAAAATTAATTTAACTTTCAGGGCCACAAAGAGAGGGGGCAAAAGGGGTGGTTTTTCTGGAATCCCCATTTGAGAGGACACCCAAACAGAGTGGTATTATAACTTGGTGCCATGGGGTTGTAATGCCACTAAAATTTGGCCTGGCTTACCCTCCATCATGATAGAATGATGGCTGGGCAAAATGTGAGTGAGTGATGTTGTGACCCGGTGTACACCTTAGTGGCACTGAGCCCCATGTACCAGCTTGCAACATCACTCACTCAAATTTGGCCTGGCTGCCCCTCTGTCATGATGGAGGGGTGACTGGATGAAACCTGAGTGTTGCTGTGACCCCATACACCAAGTCATGCCTGGAGCGGGGAGCTGTGCCCAGCCCTGCTGGACAGAACCTGCCACTGCAGAGTGAAAGCGGGATGGACTTGCTTTCCCAACACCTTTTCCTGCACTGGTCTCCCTTAGCTGATAATTTTTTGGAAGAGTGAAGGACCTCAGCTTCAGATTTTGCTCTTGGCCCCCAGACACCTCGGTGCAGCCCTGTTAACATCAGAGAAGTTGCATCCAGTTATAACTGTTCACTTTCTGTGGGTACTGAGCTAACTGTAAGGCAAATTGTCATCCCCTTCCCTTCAAGTCATATTTTACTTTGATTTCACTAGTGCATTTTGGTAGATCAGCTAGCTGTGTCCCCATTTAGAAACCATTTTTACAGTAATTGTTTTCCGTGGGAGAAATGTGTTTTACAAATTCACAGCCTTTCAGGGAAACAAGGGGAAATTAAACTGGACGGGGCAGTTATGATGTTTGCCAGGGTAACTGGAATTTGTTCCCAGTCAGAGGATCGGAGACTAAACGAACATGAAAACCTATGCTGAACTGAAGAAAATACATTCTAGTTCTATAACACAAATAAAAAGGGCTTCAATTAATTTCTGTAAAATTAATCATCCTGAACCACTGATTTTGGGCAATTTGGTAGAAGCCATAATTACTTAAGCTACTGGCTATATAAAACAGCTGGCTATATAAAACAAACATTGGGATAATAAGAAACAAAATTCCTCCTCTATTTAAATGCAAGTAATATTGCTCCTAAATAAACAAACCACCTTTAATCTGATGAAAAATCCATCATGCAAGATGATTTTTTTTAAATGAGGTCAGCTGGTGATAATGTTTTTGTAGGAGTTATTTTATTTACTCTTAATGAACAGTGAAGTCAGAGATGTTGATTTTCTTTATTAGTATTTATACTGATCAAATTAAATTCTTTGGTGTATCTTATTATGTACACAAGTATTTAAGCTTTATCTGATGCTGAAGGTTGTCCTCCTTACAGAATTCCTATTCATCTGCACTAAGAGGGGAGAAAAACCCTGGTCATAATGGTGCCTCTGATGTTCTGATGCATTTATAATGCACTTGCACCAAATTTCTGAGTGAGTTAGCAATCAACCAGTCTTTTCACATCCCACTTAAAACCCAGCAGTGACCCCATTCCAAAAAGAATTTTGAATTGGCTAGGCAGCTCAAAAACCACAAAAAGAAAGAGGTGTTTCTGACAAACCCTGCCTTTGACAGGATTGAAATGCATATGTTCTGGTGATGAAGCAATAGAATGTGAGGGTACGTCTACACTACGGGATAATTTTGAATTAACTTAAACCGGTTTTATAAAACAGATATTATAATGTCGATAGCACGCGTCCACACTAGGCACAGTAATTCGGCGGTGTGCGTCCATGGTCTGAGGCTAACGTCGATTTCTGGAGCGTTGCACTGTAGGTAGCTATTCCGTAGCTATCCCATAGTTCCCGCAGTCTCCCTGCCCCTTGGAATTCTGGGTTGAGAGCCCAGTGCCTGATGGGACAAAAATCATTGTCGCGGGTGGTTCTGGGTACAGCCTC